>NW_026948488.1:704089-1056134 GCF_035770615.1 Melospiza melodia melodia | reverse complement strand
GTTGTTTTTGTTTGGGGGCCTATGGCTGGGAGTGGCCGGCTGGCTCCTTAGAATCCACGATACGCAGGATGGTTCCTAGACTTGACGTGGCACCAGTGCCAAGTTGGGCTGGTTTGATAGTACCAAGTGCGTCCTGCAATCTGCCATCCAGAAGTGGGGTAGCTTACTTTTGTTTGCCAGGGAAACGGGCCGAGGTTTGTGTCTCGGGGCATATGGCTGGGAGTGACCGGCTGGCTCCTGAAAAGCTACGATAGGCAGGATGGTGACCAGACCCATGGTGGCACCAGTGCCAAGTTGGGCTGGTTTGATAGTACCAAGTGGCTCCTGCAATCTGCCATCAAAAAGTTGGCAGGCGAGTTTGTTATCCAGGGAAAAGCGCCGTTGTTTGTGCCTGGGGCCCTATCGCCTGGAGTGGACGGATGGCTAATTAGAATCCACGATACACAGGATGGTTCCCAGACCCATGGTGGCACCAGTGCCAAGTTGGGCTGGTTTGATAGTACCAAGTGGTTCCTGCAATCTGCCATCCAGAAGCGGGGCAGCTTACTTTTGTTTGCCAGGGAAACGGTCCGAGGATTGTGTCTGGGGGCCTAAGCCTGGAAGTGACCGGCTGGCTCGTGAAAAGCTACGATAGGCAGGATGGTGACCAGACCCATGACGGCACCAGTGCCAAGTTGGGCTGGTTTGATAGTACCAAGTGGCTCCTGCAATCTGCCATCAAGAAGTTGGCAGGCGAGTTTTGTTTTCCAGGGAAAAGCGCCGTTGTTTGTGTTTGGGGGCCTGTGGCTGGGAGTGGCCGGCTGGCTCCTTAGAATCCACGATACTCAGCATGGTTCCCAGACCAAAGGTGGCACCAGTGCCAAGTTGGGCTGGTTGGATAGTACCAAGTGGTTCCTGCAATCTGCCATCCAGAAGCGGGGCAGCTTACTTTTGTTGGCCAGGGAAACGGGCCGAGGTTTGTGTCTGGGGGCCTATGGCTGGGAGTGACCGGCTGGCTCCTGAAAAGCTACGATAGGCAGGATGGTGACCAGACCCATGGTGGCACCAGTGGCAAGTTGGGCTGATTTGATTGTACCAAGTGGCTCCTGCAATCTGCCATCAAAAAGTTGGCAGGCGAATTTTGTTTTCCAGGGAAAAGCGCCGTTGTTTGTGTTTGGGGGCCTGTGGCAGGGAGTGGCCGGCTGGCTCCTGAAAAGCTACGATAGGCAGGATGGTGACGAGACCCATGGTGGCACCAGTGCCAAGTTGGGTTGGTTTGATAGTACCAAGTGGCTCCGGCAATCTGCCATCAAAAATTGGCAGACGAGTTTTGTTTTCAAGGGAAAAGCGCCGTTGTTTGTGTTTGGGGGCCTGTGGCTGGGAGTGGCCGGCTGGCTGCTTAGAATCTACCATACGCAGGATGGTTCCCAGACCAGAGGTGGCACCAGTGCCAAGTCGGGCTGGTTTGATAGTACCAAGTGCGTCCTGCAATCTGCCATCCAGAAGCGGGACAGCTTACTTTTGTTTGTCAGGGAAACGGGCCGAGGTTTGTGTCTGTGGGCCTACGGCTGGGAGTGACCGGCTGGCTCCTGAAAAGCTACGATAGGCAGGATGGTGACCAGACCCATGGTGGAACCAGTGCCAAGTTGGGCTGGTTTGATAGTACCAAGTGGCTCCTGCAATCTGCCATCAAAAATTTGGCAGGCAAGTTTTGTTTTCCAGGGAAAAGTGCCGTTGTTTTGTTTGGGGGCCTATGGCTGGGAGTGGCCGGCTGGCTCCTTAGAATCCACGATACGCAGGATGGTTCCCAGACCTGAGGTGGCACCAGTGCCAAGTTGGGCTGGTTTGATAGTACCAAGTGCGTCCTGCAATCTGCCATCCAGAAGCGGGGTAGCTTACTTTTGTTTGCCAGGGAAACGGGCCGAGGTTTGTGTCTCGGGGCCTATGGCTGGGAGTGACCGGCTGGCTCCTGAAAAGCTACGATAGGCAGGATGGTGACCAGACCCATGGTGGCACCAGTGCCAAGTTGGGCTGGTTTGATAGTACCAAGTGGCTCCTGCAATCTGCCATCAAAAACTTGGCAGGCGAGTTTGTTATCCAGGGAAAAGCGCCGTTGTTTTTGTTTGGGGGCCTGTGGCTGGGAGTGGCCGGCTGGCTCCTTAGAATCCATGATACGCAGGATGGTTCCCAGACCAGAGGTGGCACCAGTGCCAAGTCGGGCTGGTTTGATGGTGAAAAGTGGCTCCTGCAATCTGCCATCCAGAAGCGGGGCAGCTTACTTTTGTTTGCCAGGGAAACGGGCCGAGGTTTGTGTCTGGGGGTTTATGGCTGGGAGTGACCGGCTGGCTCCTGAAAAGCTACGATAGGCAGGATGGTGACCAGACCCATGGTGGCACCAGTGTCAAGGTGGGCTGGTTTGATAGTACCAAGTGGCTCCGGCAGTCTGCCATCAAAATTTGGCAGGCGAGTTTTGTTTTCCAGGGAAAAGCGCCGTTGTTTTTGTTTGGGGGCCTGTGGGTGGGAGTGACCGGATGGCTAATTAGAATCCACGATACGCAGCATGGTTCCCAGACCTGAGGTGGCACCAGTGCCAAGTCGGGCTAGTTTGATGGTGCAAAGTGGCTCCTGCAATCTGCCATCCAGAAGCGGGGCAGCTTGCTTTTGTTTGCCAGGGAAACGGGCCGAGGTTTGTGTCTGGGGGCCTATGGCTGGGAGTGACCGGCTGGCTCCTGAAAAGCTACGATAGGCAGGATGGTGACCAGACCCAAGGTGGCACCAGTGCCAAGTTGGGCTGGTTTGATAGTACCAAGTGGCTCCTGCAATCTGCCATCAAAAACTTGGCAGGCGAGTTTTGTTTTCCAGGGAAAAGCGCCGTTGTTTGTGACTGGGGGCCTGTGGGTGGGAGTGACCGGCTGGCTCCTTAGAATCCACGATACGCAGGATGGTTCCCAGACTTGAGGTGGCACCAGTGACAAGTCGGGCCAGTTTGATGGTGCAAAGTGGCTCCTGCAATCTGCCATCCAGAAGCGGGGTAGCTTACTTTTCTTTGCCAGGGAAACGGGCCGAGGTTTTTCTCTGGGGGCCTATGGCTGGGAGTGACCGGGTGGCGCCTGAACAGCTACGATAGGCAGGATGGTGACCAGACCCATGGTGGCACCAGTGCCAAGTTGGGCTGGTTTGATAGTACCAAGTGGCTCCTGCAATCTGCCATCAAGAAGTTGGCAGGCGAGTTTTGTTTTCCAGGGAAAAGCGCCGTTGTTTGTGTTTGGGGGCCTGTGGCTGGGAGTGGCCGGCTGGCTCCTTAGAATCCACGATACTCAGCATGGTTCCCAGACCAAAGGTGGCACCAGTGCCAAGTTGGGCTGGTTGGATAGTACCAAGTGGTTCCTGCAATCTGCCATCCAGAAGCGGGGCAGCTTACTTTTGTTGGCCAGGGAAACGGGCCGAGGTTTGTGTCTGGGGGCCTATGGCTGGGAGTGACCGGCTGGCTCCTGAAAAGCTACGATAGGCAGGATGGTGACCAGACCCATGGTGGCACCAGTGGCAAGTTGGGCTGATTTGATTGTACCAAGTGGCTCCTGCAATCTGCCATCAAAAGTTGGCAGGCGAATTTTGTTTTCCAGGGAAAAGCGCCGTTGTTTGTGTTTGGGGGCCTGTGGCAGGGAGTGGCCGGCTGGCTCCTGAAAAGCTACGATAGGCAGGATGGTGACGAGACCCATGGTGGCACCAGTGCCAAGTTGGGTTGGTTTGATAGTACCAAGTGGCTCCGGCAATCTGCCATCAAAAAGTTGGCAGACGAGTTTTGTTTTCAAGGGAAAAGCGCCGTTGTTTGTGTTTGGGGGCCTGTGGCTGGGAGTGGCCGGCTGGCTGCTTAGAATCTACCATACGCAGGATGGTTCCCAGACCAGAGGTGGCACCAGTGCCAAGTCGGGCTGGTTTGATAGTACCAAGTGCGTCCTGCAATCTGCCATCCAGAAGCGGGACAGCTTACTTTTGTTTGTCAGGGAAACGGGCCGAGCTTTGTGTCTGTGGGCCTACGGCTGGGAGTGACCGGCTGGCTCCTGAAAAGCTACGATAGGCAGGATGGTGACCAGACCCATGGTGGAACCAGTGCCAAGTTGGGCTGGTTTGATAGTACCAAGTGGCTCCTGCAATCTGCCATCAAAAATTTGGCAGGCAAGTTTTGTTTTCCAGGGAAAAGTGCCGTTGTTTTGTTTGGGGGCCTATGGCTGGGAGTGGCCGGCTGGCTCCTTAGAATCCACGATACGCAGGATGGTTCCCAGACCTGAGGTGGCACCAGTGCCAAGTTGGGCTGGTTTGATAGTACCAAGTGCGTCCTGCAATCTGCCATCCACAAGCGGGGTAGCTTACGTTTGTTTGCCAGGGAAACGGGCCGAGGTTTGTGTCTCGGGGCCTATGGCTGGGAGTGACCGGCTGGCTCCTGAAAAGCTACGATAGGCAGGATGGTGACCAGACCCATGGTGGCACCAGTGCCAAGTTGGGCTGGTTTGATAGTACCAAGTGGCTCCTGCAATCTGCCATCCAGAAGCGGGGCAGCTTACTTTTGTTTGCCAGGGAAACGGGCCGAGGTTTGTGTCTGGGGGTTTATGGCTGGGAGTGACCGGCTGGCTCCTGAAAAGCTACGATAGGCAGGATGGTGACCAGACCCATGGTGGCACCAGTGTCAAGGTGGGCTGGTTTGATAGTACCAAGTGGCTCCGGCAGTCTGCCATCAAAATTTGGCAGGCGAGTTTTGTTTTCCAGGGAAAAGCGCCGTTGTTTTTGTTTGGGGGCCTGTGGGTGGGAGTGGCCGGATGGCTAATTAGAATCCACGATACGCAGCATGGTTCCCAGACCTGAGGTGGCACCAGTGCCAAGTCGGGCTAGTTTGATGGTGCAAAGTGGCTCCTGCAATCTGCCATCCAGAAGCGGGGCAGCTTGCTTTTGTTTGCCAGGGAAACGGGCCGAGGTTTGTGTCTGGGGGCCTATGGCTGGGAGTGACCGGCTGGCTCCTGAAAAGCTATGATAGGCAGGATGGTGACCAGACCCAAGGTGGCACCAGTGCCAAGTTGGGCTGGTTTGATAGTACCAAGTGGCTCCTGCAATCTGCCATCAAAAAGTTGGCAGGCGAGTTTTGTTTTCCAGGGAAAAGCGCCGTTGTTTGTGACTGGGGGCCTGTGGGTGGGAGTGACCGGCTGGCTCCTTAGAATCCACGATACGCAGGATGGTTCCCAGACTTGAGGTGGCACCAGTGACAAGTCGGGCCAGTTTGATGGTGCAAAGTGGCTCCTGCAATCTGCCATCCAGAAGCGGGGTAGCTTACTTTTCTTTGCCAGGGAAACGGGCCGAGGTTTTTCTCTGGGGGCCTATGGCTGGGAGTGACCGGGTGGCGCCTGAACAGCTACGATAGGCAGGATGGTGACCAGACCCATGGTGGCACCAGTGCCAAGTTGGGCTGGTTTGATAGTACCAAGTGGCTCCTGCAATCTGCCATCAAAAATTTGGCAGGCGAGTTTTGTTTTCCAGGGAAAAGCGCCGTTGTTTGTGTTTGGGGGCCTGTGGCTGGGAGTGGCCGGCTGGCTAATTAGAATCCACGATACGCAGGATGGTTCCCAGACCAGAGGTGACCCCAGTGACAAGTCGGGCTGGTTTGATACTACCAAGTGCGTCCTGCAATCTGCCATCCAGAAGCGGGGTAGCTTACTATTGTTTGCCAGGGAAACGGGCCGAGGTGTTTGTCTCGGCGCCTGTGGCTGGGGGTGACCGGCTGGCTCCTGAAAATCTACGATAGGCAGGATGGTGACCAGACCCATGGTGGCACCAGTGCCAAGTTGGGCTGGTTTGATAGTATCAAGTGGCTCCTGCAATCCGCCATCAAAAAGTTGGCAGGCGAGTTTTGTTTTCCAGGGAAAAGCGCCGTTGTTTGTGTTTTAGTGCCTGTGGCAGGGAGTGGCCGGCTGGCTGCTTAGAATCCACGATACGCAGGATGGTTCCCAGACCCAAGGTGGCACCAGTGCCAAGTTGGGCTGGTTTGATACTACGAAGTGCGTCCTGCAATCTGCCATCCAGAAGCGGGGTAGCTTACTTTTTTTTGCCAGGGAAACGGGCCGAGGTTTTTGTCTCGGGGCCTGTGGCTGGGGGTGACCGGCTGGCTCCTGAAAAGCTACGATAGGCAGGATGGTGACCAGACCCATGGTGGCACCAGTGCCGAGTTGGGCTGATTTGATAGTACCAAGTGGCTCCTGCAATCTGCCATCAAAAATTTGGCAGGCGAGTTTTGTTTTCCAGGGAAAAGCGCCCTTGTTTGTGTTTGGGGGCCAGTGGCTGGGAGTGGCCGGCTGGCTAATTAGAATCAACGATACGCAGGATGGTTCCCAGACCAGAGTTGGCACCAGTGACAAGTCGGGCTGGTTTGATACTACCAAGCGCGTCCTGCAATCTGCCATCCAGAAGCGGGGCAGCTTACTTTTGTTTGCCAGGGAAACGGGCCGAGCTTTGTGTCTGGGGGCCTATGGCTGGGAGTGACCGGCTGGCTCCTGAAAAGCTACGATAGGCAGGATGGTGACCAGACCCATGGTGGCACCAGTGCCAAGTTGGGCTGATTTGATAGTAGCAAGTGGCTCCTGCAATCTGCCATCAAAATGTTGGCAGGCGAGTTTTGTTTTCCAGGGAAAAGCGCCGTTGTTTGTGTTTGGGGGCCTGTGGCTGGGAGTGACCGGCTGGCTCCTTAGAATCCACGATACGCCGGATGGTTCCCAGACCCAAGGTGGCACCAGTGCCAAGTTGGGCTGGTTTGATAGTACCAAGTTATTCCTGCAATCTGCCATCCAGAAGCGGGGCAGCTTACTTTTGTTTTCCAGGGAAAAGGGCCGAGGTTTTTCTCTGGGGGCCTATGGCTGGGAGTGACCGGCTGGCGCCTGAACAGCTACGATAGGCAGGATGGTTCCAAGACCCATGGTGGCACCAGTGCCATGTTCGGCTGATTTGATAGTACCAAGTGGCTCCTGCAATCTGCCATCAAAATGTTGGCAGGCGAGTTTTGTTTTCCAGGGAAAAGCGCCGTTGTTTGTGTTTGGGGGCCTGTGGCTGGGAGTGGCCAGCTTGCTAATTGGAATCCACGATACGCAGGATGGTTCCCAGACCAGAGGTGGCACCAGTGCCAAGTCGGGCTGGTTTGATAGTACCAAGTGCGTCCTGCAATCTGCCATCCACAAGCGGCGCCGCTTAGTTTTGTTTGCCACGGAAACGGGCCGAGGTTTGTGTCTGGGGGCCTATGGCTGGGAGTGACCGGCTAGGTCCTGAAAATCTACGATAGGCAGGATGGTGACCAGACCCATGGTGGCACCAGTGCCAAGTTGGGCTGGTTTGATAGTACCAAGTTGCTCCGGCAATCTGCCATCAAAATTTGGCAGGCGAGTTTTGTTTTCCAGGGAAAAGCGCCGCTGTTTGTGTTTGAGGGCCTGTGGCTGGGAGTGTCCGGCTGGCTCCTTAGAATCCACGATACGCAGGATGGTTCCCAGACCTGAGGTGGCACCAGTGCCAAGTCGGGCCAGTTTGATGGTGCAAAGTGGCTCCTGCAATCTGCCATCCAGAAGCGGGGCAGCTTACTTTTTTTTGCCAGGGAAACGGGCCGAGGTTTGTGTCTGGGGTCTATGGCTGGGAGTGACCGGCTGGCTCCTGAAAAGCTACGATAGGCAGGATGGTGACCAGACCCATGGTGGCACCAGTGCCAAGTTGGGCTGGTTTGATAGTACCAAGTGGCTCCGGCAATCTGCCATCAAAAAGTTGGCAGGCGAGTTTTGTTTTCCAGGGAAAAGCGCCGATGTTTTTGTTTGGGGGCCTGTGGCTGGGAGTGGCCGGCTGGCTCCTTAGAATCCACGATACGCAGGATGGTTCCCAGACCTGAGGTAGCACCAGTGCCAAGTCGGGCTGGTTTGATAGTACCAAGTGCGTCCTGCAATCTGCCATCCAGAAGCGGGGCAGCTTACTTTTGTTTGCCAGGGAAACGGGCCGAGGTTTGTGTCTGGGGGCCTATGGCAGGGAGTGACCGGCTGGCTCCTGAAAAGCTACGATAGGCAGGATGGTGACCAGACCCATGGTGGCACCAGTGCCAAGTTGGGCTGGTTTGATAGTACCAAGTGGCTCCTGCAATCTGCCATCAAAAGTTGGCAGGCGAGTTTTGTTTTCCAGGGAAAAGCGCCGTTGTTTGTGTTTGGGGGCCTGTGGCTGGGAGTGGCCGGCTGGCTCCTTAGAATCCACAATACGCAGGATGGTTCCCTGACCTGAGGTGGCACCAGTGATAAGTTGGGCTGGTTTGATAGTACCAAGTGCGTCCTGCAATCTGCCATCCAGAAGCGGGGTAGCTTACTTTTGTTTGCCAGGGAAACGGGCCGAGCTTTGTGTCTGGGGGCCTATGGCTGGGAGTGACCGGCTGGCTCCTGAAAAGCTACGATAGGCAGGATGGTGACCAGACCCATGGTGGCACCAGAGCCATGTTCGGCTGATTTCAAAGTACAAAGTGGCTCCTGCAATCTGCCATCAAAAGTCAGCAGGCAAGCTTTGTTTTCCAGGGAAAAGCGCCGTTGTTTGTGTCTGCGGGCCTGTGGCTGGAGTGGCCGGCTGGCTCCTTTAAACACACGATACGCCGGATGGTTCCCAGACCCAAGGTGGCACCAGTGCCAAGTTGGGCTGGTTTGATAGTACCAAGTGGCTCCTGCAATCTGCAATCAAAATGTTGGCAGGCGAGTTTTGTTTTCCAGGGAAAAGCGCCGATGTTTTTTTTTGGGGGCCTGTGGCTGGGAGTGGCCGGCTGGCTCCTTAGAATCCAAGATACGCAGGATGGTTCCCAGACCAGAGGTGGCACCAGTACCAAGTCGGGCTGGTTTGATAATAACAAGTGGATCCTGAAATCTGCCATCCAGAAGCAGGGCAGCTTACTTTTGTTTGCCAGGGAAACGGGCAGAGCTTTGTGTCTGGGGGCCTATGGCTGGGAGTGACCGGCTGGCTCCTGAAAAGCTACGATAGGCAGGAAGGTGACCAGACCCATGGTGTCAGCAGTGCCAAGTTGGGCTGGTTTGATAGTACCAAGTGGCTCCTGCAATCTGCCATCAAAAAGTTGGCAGGCGAGTTTTGTTTTCCAGGGAAAAGCGCCGTTGTTTGTGTTTGGGGGCCTGTGGCTGGGAGTGGCCGTCTTGCTAATTGGAATCCACGATACGCAGGAGGGTTCCCAGACCTGAGGTGGCACCAGTGACAAGTCGGGCCAGTTTGATGGTGCAAAGTGGCTCCTGCAATCTGCCATCCAGAAGCGGGGCAGCTTACTTTTGTTTGCCAGGGAAACGGGCCGAGGTTTGTGTCTGGGTTCCTATGGCTGGGAGTGACCGGCTGGCACCTGAAAAGCTACGATAGGCAGGATGGTGACCAGACCCATGGTGGCACCAGTGCCAAGTTGGGCTGGTTTGATAGTACCAAGTGGCTCCTGCAATCTGCCATCAAAAATTTGGCAGGCGAGTTTTGTTTTCCAGGGAAAAGCGCCGTTGTTTGTATTTGGGGGCCTGTGGCTGGGAGTGGCCCGCTGGCTCCTTAGAATCCACGATACGCAGGATGGTTCCCAGACCCAAGGTGGCACCATTTCCAAGTTGGGCTGGTTTGATAGTACCAAGTGCGTACTGCAATCTGCCATCCAGAAGCGGGGCAGCTTACTTTTGTTTGCCAGGGAAACGGGCCGAGGTTTTTGTCTGGGGGCCTATGGCTGGGAGTGACCGGCTGGCTCCTGAAAAGCTACGATAGGCAGGATGGTGACCAGACCCATGGTGGCACCAGTGCCAAGTTGGGCTGATTTGATAGTACCAAGTGGTTCCTGCAATCTGCCATCAAAAAGTTGGCAGGCGAGTTTTGTTTTCCAGGGAAAAGCGCCGTTGTTTGTGTTTGGGGGCCTGTGGCTGGGAGTGGCCAGCTGGCTCCTTAGAATCCACGATACGCAGGATGGTTCCCAGACCCAAGGTGGCACCAGTGCCAAGTTGGGCTGGTTTGATAGTACCAAGTGTCTCCTGCAATCTGCCATCCAGAAGCAGGGCAGCTTACTTTTGTTTGCCAGAGAAATAGGCCTAGGTTTTTGTTTGGGGGCCTGTGGCTAGGAGTGGCCGGCTGGCTCCTAAGAATCCACGATACGCAGGATGTTTCCCAGACCCAAGGTGGCACCAGTGCCAAGTCGGGCTGGTTTGATAGTACCAAGTGGCTCCTGCAAACTCCATCAAAAAGTTGGCAGGCGTGTTTTGTTTTCCAGGGAACAGCGCCGTTGATTTTGTTTGGGGGCCTGTGGCTCAGAGTGGCCGGGTGGCTCCTTAGAATCCACGATACGCAGGATGGTTCCCAGACCCAAGGTGGCACCAGTGCCAAGTCGGGCTGGTTTGATTACACCAAGTGGCTCCTGCAATCTGCCATCCAGAAGTGAGGCAGCTAAGTTTTGTTTGCGAGAAAAAAGGGCCGTGGTTTTTGTTGGGGGCCTGTGGCTGGGAGTAGCCGGCTGGCTCCTTAAAATCCACGATAGGCAGGATGGTTCCCAGACCCAAGGTGGCACCAGTGCCAAGTCGGGCTGGTTTGATAGTACCAAGTGGCTCCTGCAATCTGCCATCCAGAAGCGGGGCAGCTGAGTTTTGTTTGCCAGAGAAAAAGGCTGTGGTTTGTGTTTGGGGGCCTGTGGCTGGCAGTGGCCGGCTGGCTCCTGAAAATCCACGATACGCAGCATGGTTCCCAGACCCAAGGTGGCACCAGTGCCAAGTGGGGCTCGTTTGACAGTGTCAAGTGCCTCCTGCAATCTCCCATCCAGAAGCGGGGCAGCTGAGTTTTTTTTGCCAGGGAAACGGACCTTTGTTTTTGATTGGGCTCTGTGGCCGAGAGTGGTCGGCTGTCTCCTGACAATCCACAATACGCAGGATGGTTCCCAGACCCAAGGTGGCACCAGTGCCAAGTTGGGCTGGTTTGATAGTACCAAGTGTCTCCTGCAATCTGCCATCCAGAAGCGGGGCAGCTGAGTTTTGTTTGCCAGAGAAAAGGGCCGTGGGTTGTGTTTGGGGGCATATGGCTGGGAGTGGCCACCTGGCTCCTTAAAATGCACGATACGCCGCATGGTAACCAGGCGCAAGGTGGCACCAGTGCCAAGTCAGGCTGTTTTTGTAGTACCCAGTGGCTCCTGCAATTTGCCATCCAGAAGCGGGGCAGTTGAATTTTGTTTGCTAGAGAAAAGGGCTGTGGTTTGTGTTTGGGGGCCTATGGCTGAGAGTGGCCGGCTGGCCCCTGAAAATCAACGATAGGCAGGATGGTTCCCAGATCCAAGGTGGCACCAGTGCCAAGTAAGGCTGGTTGTATGGTTCAAAGTAACTCCTGCAATCTGCCATCCAGAAGCGGGACAGCTGAGTTTTTTTTGCCAGAGAAAAGGTCCATGGTTTCTTTTTGGGGCATACGGCTGGGAATTGCCGGCTGGCTCCTTAAAATGCTCGATACGCAGGATGGTTCCCAGAGCCAAGGTGGCACCACTGCCAAGTCGGGCTCTTTTTGTAGTACCAAGTGCGTCCTGCAATTTGCCATCCAGAAGAGGGGCAGTTGAGTTTTGTTTGCCAGAGAAAAGGGCCGTTGTTTGTGTTTGGGGGCCTGTGGCTGGGAGTGTTCGGCTGGTTCCTGAATATGTACGATACGCAGGATTGTTCCCAGATCCAAGGTGGCAGCAGTGCCATGTTGTGCTGGTGTGATAGTCCCAAGTGGCTCCTGCAATCTGCCATCCAGAAGTGGGGCAGCTGATTTTTGTTTGCCAGAGAAAAGGTCCGTGGTTTGTTTTTGGGGGCATATGGCTGAGAGTGGCCGGCTGGCCCCTGAAAATCCACGATACACAGGATGGTTCCCAGATCCAAGGTGGCACCTGTGCCAAGTCGGGCTGATTTGATAGTACTAAGTAGCTCCTGCAATCTGCCATCCAGAAGCGGGGCAGCTTACTTTTGTTTGCCAGGGAAACGGGCCGAGGTTTGTGTTTGGGGGCCTATGGCTGAGAGTGACCGGCTGGCTCCTGAAAAGCTACAATAGGCAGGATGGTGACCAGACCCATGGTGGCACCAGTGCCAAGTTGGGCTGGTTTGATAGTACCAAGTGGTTCCTGCAATCTGCCATCCAGAAGCAGGGCAGCTGAGTTTTGTTTGCCAGAGAAAAGGGCCTTGGTTTGTGTTTGGGGGCATATGGCTGGGTGTGGCCAGCTGGCTCCTTAAAATGCACGATATGCAACATGGCTCCCAGACCCAAGGTGGCACAAGTGCCAAGTTGGGCTGGTTTGATAGTACCAAGTGGCTCCTGCAATCTTCCATGATCACGTGGAGAAATACTTTCTGGTTTCAGCCTCATGCTCTTTCTTCTCTCCCTCAACTTCTCTATCACCTCTCATCTGGTTCACATGCGCTGTCTTCAAGGTCCACAGGCTACTTTTCACAGAATCTTCTGGCCTGATGAAGTAAGGATGATGAATAGAACAGAGCTGGGATCTATTTTCCAGTTTGGATAAAATGCATTCTGCACACAAATCCAAGGAGAACGGGCTGCCCCGATGCCCAGAAAATCTTTCACTCCTGCTAGTGTTCTATGTCAACCGCAACTTAGTCTGAAAGAAAAGCTTTTTCTCTGAGAGCATCTGAGAGGTTTGCATGAAGCACTGATATCTGACATATGCAATTTTGAATAGGAGAGGAAAAAGAAAATGGCAAGGAGTTTTTAATTTTAGTGGTTTCAATTTTAATTTCCGTGCACTTTTTCAAAACTTGTCAGCTCAAATGCCCATCAACATCTTTTAGTCATCTGTAAGTCAGTATTCATATAAAATGTGCTTCAAATCCAAAGAATTTCAAATTTGCACTCCAAGCTTCTATGCCTAGATTTATGATTTCCTACACATATTAGATGAAAGGAAGGCCTTTTTTACTGTGGGAGTGCTGGAACACTGGAACAGGTTGCCCAGAGAAGTTGTGGGTGTCCCATCCCTGAAAGTATTCAAGGTCACCCTGGACGGGGCTTGGAGCAGCAACAAAGGAGAAGCTTGATGGTAGAGAAACAAAGTTGGACTATAGAAGAAACTCGGATTGAAGTATAGGATCAAGTTTTCTCTCAGCTCTTGGGGTAAATTCAAAGTTGTACAAAATGACATTTATCTGTGCTATTCACTACTGTAACAGAAAGTTTCATGAAAACTGTACAGAAGATAGTAAATTTTAAAAGAGATAAGAATTACAGCATAAAATCCATGGGATAGGTTACAACATGAGACACTCTCTAAGAGAAAATCTCTGTGTTTCAGCACTTCATCGGGGTAAGATTTCATGAAGTGCCAAAGAAGGCGGCAAAATATCATTCGGGACATTATTTACTGGAATTCAGCCTGGCCATTAGTAGGAACTGCCTTTGAACATATCATGTAGATATACCACACACACTTTCCCTTCACTGAAAAATTACTGTTTACAACAAATAAGCAATTGACAATCAAAATTGATTGAAAGCATCTTAAACATGTCAAGTATTTCATTGTAGATGATCTGTGATCCAAATGCTTCTTCCACCTTCGAGAGGGACAGAAGAATTCTTCCATATCATGATGGTTTAAAATTGTATCAACCAATGTTTTCTGCTGAAAAGATATCATCTATTTTTTTCTATTTTTGGAAGAAAATATTCCTAGACATACAACAGGTGAGAACTAAGTAATTTTAAAGAAACAAATGAAATGAAAATATTCTGTAAATAGAATGAAATGAAAAGCTGTGTTTTAAATAGGAGCTAAATATTAAACAGAATTTTTGTACCAGGCATTTGAATTACTGCACCAGCTCTTTTGCCCATCAAGAGAGGCATTTAGCATTTCAGTCTTTTCCAAGGTGTTCATGATCTGCTATGCTGATCTCTGTGTGTGCCTAGGTGTGTGTGGAGGGGGGGGCATATGAAGGGGAGTGTGTATGTTTGCTTTACAATTGTTGTGGCAGATTCATGCCTCAGCTCCACATTTTGTTTTAAAAAGGTCACACCGAGTGGATATGAAGTTTACTATCAACAAGAGATCGATTCCCAAATCATCCATTTGACTCTCCCTTATAAATCATGTGCTTTGTTGCATATTTTATCAAATATACTTTCAAGCCAGATGGAGGAAGGAGGATGTGGGAATCCCTCCACC
The DNA here is from genome assembly GCF_035770615.1 of Melospiza melodia melodia. Taxonomy (NCBI): domain Eukaryota; kingdom Metazoa; phylum Chordata; class Aves; order Passeriformes; family Passerellidae; genus Melospiza; species Melospiza melodia. Next base: position 1,041,955 of record NW_026948488.1, on the reverse strand, counting down.
ATCTTGCAACTTTTATGTAAGTAGGTTTTCAAGAAAATCATCATTTCTCTTTTAAATATGTCTGGAACAGGCATGATGGTAGTGTCAACCTGTTGGAGTTTTTGTTGCTGGAAGAAGTTGTACAAAAGGATTGGTTTTTACATTGACCAGTTACTGAATCAAGCGCAGGAATACATTGGAAATTTAGCTGGGGGTTCCTTTTCCCAGCAGACTACTTCTAGAACGAGCTTGTACACTGAAGCTGACTCTTTTGCTCTCTTTTTGTTTCTTTCCTATTTTCTTGGCTTCTTTGCCACTATCTAGACAATTTTGGAACTTTGTTCCCAACTAAAATGGTTTCAATAGTCTGATTGTGATCATACATTTTTACAAGGAATTTTTAAAATCTTTCCTCGAGTCCAGAAAGTCAAGGACTTAGATCTTTTTCTTCCCTTATCAATATTGCCATGAAATTGATAAATAAAGACCAACTCTTTATTTTTGTTTTTAACCCACGTAGATAATTCCCATCCATTAATCCATTTTGTGGACCAATAGCTGCCATTCTGATGGAAGCTGTCACTTCTTAACAATAGGCATTCTGTGACTATGTTGACAGCACTTTGGGTGAAGATCCTAACTGGTCTTAGATATACATAGGGAGAAATTTGCTCAGCCAGTGTCTGTCTTAAGCATGCGTATCAGAAGATCTTTCTAGAGCTGGGAATTTTCCCATGAAAGGGATTCAGTTAGGGAAGAGACACTTGTGCCAGAGTTTTACATTCTTCTTGAACACTGCTTAAGGAACTTAGATGCCATGTCCATTTGGATCTCTGTATGCACAGAACTTTGTCATGCCAGTGCTTTGAAATGCATCTTGAAGAGAATTCACTAGCACAGAATGAAAGAGAGTGGAAGGGGTTGGTGGGGCTAACCAGGCCCAACCCCCCTGCCTAAACCAGGATACCTAGAGCCTCTTGCCCAGGATTCTATCTGGGTGTACTTTTAATGTCTTCAAAGATCCAGGCTCCACAATCTTTCTGGGCAGTCTGTGCCGTGGTTCAGTCACCCTGACAGTAAAGAAACATTTACTGATGTTCAAAGGCAATCTCCTGTATTTCAGTGTGTGCCCACTGCCTCTTGTCTTTTCCCTCAGCATCACTGAAAAGACACTGATTCCCTCCCCTTTGCACTATTGCTTCCATATGTATGTGTGATGCCATGTAGAGGTATGTCAAAAACCTCCCTGAAGCCCAGGCAGATAATATTCCCTTCATCTACCAGTCAAGTTGATTCATCAGAGGAGTTTAAAGTGATGTTCAGCATGAAATTCCCCTGAAAAATCATGCTAACTACATTATTTGGTCATCTGTCATGTGCCTGGCAAGGATTTCCAGGAAGAGCTGCTTCATCAACTTCCTGGGGATAAAAAAGAGGCTGGCTGGTTTGTACTATGGCGAGTCCTCTTAATTGCCTTTTTTGAAGATGGGTGTCATTTGCTAACATCCACTCTTTAGCCTCTCTTGTCGTCTACATCTTAGCAAAACGCTTTTCCACTATGTCTGGCTAGGAAAAACTGTGCCAGCACAGAAAACATCTCCCATCGTGTTCTAGAAGTTGCACGGATGTCTGCCAAGTGTTTGGCAGGAAGAAAAGAAAAGTTGTCCAAAACAGCTTCCAATCGAATGTTCCTGTGATTGGAAAAGTCAGGAGAGTGCAAAGGTACTGTTTTCTATCAGTTGGCAAGGTGCGCACACAATCCCAGTGTTGTACAGCTTGCTTCTTCACCTTCCCGAAGCTGCCGCTCTCGCCGGCTGCCGGAGCCCAAGAAGCGGCTTCTTCGCGCAAAGACGATTGTGCCGCTCACAGGGCTCTCCTTAGCGCGGCTTCTGCCGAAAGACGCCCGGCAGCGGCTCTTACCTCCGGAGAGCATCCTACCTTCGTCTTTAGCTCCTCTTCTCATCTACACCTCGGCAAAAAGCTTTTCCACTATGTCTGGCTAGGAAAAACTGTGCCAGCACAGAAAACATCTCCCATCGTGTTCTAGAAGTTGCACGGATGTCTGCCAAGTGTTTGGCAGGAAGAAAAGAAAAGTTGTCCAAAACAGCTTCCAATCGAATGTTCCTGTGATTGGAAAAGTCAGGAGAGTGCAAAGGTACTGTTTTCTATCAGTTGGCAAGGTGCGCACACAATCCCAGTGTTGTACAGCTTGCTTCTTCACCTTCCCGAAGCTGCCGCTCTCGCCGGCTGCCGGAGCCCAAGAAGCGGCTTCTTCGCGCAAAGACGATTGTGCCGCTCACAGGGCTCTCCTTAGCGCGGCTTCTGCCGAAAGACGCCCGGCAGCGGCTCTTACCTCCGGAGAGCATCCTACCTTCGTCTTTCTCGTCTTTTGTAGTCTACATCTTAGCAAAACGCTTTTCCACTATGTCTGGCTAGTAAAAACTGTGCCAGCACAGAAAACATCTCCCATCGTGTTCTAGAAGTTGCACGGATGTCTGCCAAGTGTTTGGCAGGAAGAAAAGAAAAGTTGTCCAAAACAGCTTCCAATCGAATGTTCCTGTGATTGGAAAAGTCAGGAGAGTGCAAAGGTACTGTTTTCTATCAGTTGGCAAGGTGCGCACACAATCCCAGTGTTGTACAGCTTGCTTCTTCACCTTCCCGAAGCTGCCGCTCTCGCCGGCTGCCGGAGCCCAAGAAGCGGCTTCTTCGCGCAAAGACGATTGTGCCGCTCACAGTGCTCTCCTTAGCGCGGCTTCTGCCGAAAGACGCCCGGCAGCGGCTCTTACCTCCGGAGAGCATCCTACCTTCGTCTTTCGCGTCTTTTGTAGTCTACATCTTAGCAAAACGCTTTTCCACTATGTCTGGCTAGGAAAAACTGTGCCAGCACAGAAAACATCTCCCATCGTGTTCTAGAAGTTGCACGGATGTCTGCCAAGTGTTTGGCAGGAAGAAAAGAAAAGTTGTCCAAAACAGCTTCCAATCGAATGTTCCTGTGATTGGAAAAGTCAGGAGAGTGCAAAGGTACTGTTTTCTATCAGTTGGCAAGGTGCGCACACAATCCCAGTGTTGTACAGCTTGCTTCTTCACCTTCCCGAAGCTGCCGCTCTCGCCGGCTGCCGGAGCCCAAGAAGCGGCTTCTTCGCGCAAAGACGATTGTGCCGCTCACAGTGCTCTCCTTAGCGCGGCTTCTGCCGAAAGACGCCCGGCAGCGGCTCTTACCTCCGGAGAGCATCCTACCTTCGTCTTTCGCGTCTTTTGTAGTCTACATCTTAGCAAAACGCTTTTCCACTATGTCTGGCTAGGAAAAACTGTGCCAGCACAGAAAACATCTCCCATCGTGTTCTAGAAGTTGCACGGATGTCTGCCAAGTGTTTGGCAGGAAGAAAAGAAAAGTTGTCCAAAACAGCTTCCAATCGAATGTTCCTGTGATTGGAAAAGTCAGGAGAGTGCAAAGGTACTGTTTTCTATCAGTTGGCAAGGTGCGCACACAATCCCAGTGTTGTACAGCTTGCTTCTTCACCTTCCCGAAGCTGCCGCTCTCGCCGGCTGCCGGAGCCCAAGAAGCGGCTTCTTCGCGCAAAGACGATTGTGCCGCTCACAGTGCTCTCCTTAGCGCGGCTTCTGCCGAAAGACGCCCGGCAGCGGCTCTTACCTCCGGAGAGCATCCTACCTTCGTCTTTCGCGTCTTTTGTAGTCTACATCTTAGCAAAACGCTTTTCCACTATGTCTGGCTAGGAAAAACTGTGCCAGCACAGAAAACATCTCCCATCGTGTTCTAGAAGTTGCACGGATGTCTGCCAAGTGTTTGGCAGGAAGAAAAGAAAAGTTGTCCAAAACAGCTTCCAATCGAATGTTCCTGTGATTGGAAAAGTCAGGAGAGTGCAAAGGTACTGTTTTCTATCAGTTGGCAAGGTGCGCACACAATCCCAGTGTTGTACAGCTTGCTTCTTCACCTTCCCGAAGCTGCCGCTCTCGCCGGCTGCCGGAGCCCAAGAAGCGGCTTCTTCGCGCAAAGACGATTGTGCCGCTCACAGTGCTCTCCTTAGCGCGGCTTCTGCCGAAAGACGCCCGGCAGCGGCTCTTACCTCCGGAGAGCATCCTACCTTCGTCTTTCGCGTCTTTTGTAGTCTACATCTTAGCAAAACGCTTTTCCACTATGTCTGGCTAGGAAAAACTGTGCCAGCACAGAAAACATCTCCCATCGTGTTCTAGAAGTTGCACGGATGTCTGCCAAGTGTTTGGCAGGAAGAAAAGAAAAGTTGTCCAAAACAGCTTCCAATCGAATGTTCCTGTGATTGGAAAAGTCAGGAGAGTGCAAAGGTACTGTTTTCTATCAGTTGGCAAGGTGCGCACACAATCCCAGTGTTGTACAGCTTGCTTCTTCACCTTCCCGAAGCTGCCGCTCTCGCCGGCTGCCGGAGCCCAAGAAGCGGCTTCTTCGCGCAAAGACGATTGTGCCGCTCACAGTGCTCTCCTTAGCGCAGCTTCTGCCGAAAGACGCCCGGCAGCGGCTCTTACCTCCTGAGAGTGGCAGCTTCGGGAAGGTGAAGAAGCAAGCTGTACAACACTGGGATTGTGTGCGCACCTTGCCAACTGATAGAAAACAGTACCTTTGCACTCTCCTGACTTTTCCAATCACAGGAACATTCGATTGGAAGCTGTTTTGGACAACTTTTCTTTTCTTCCTGCCAAACACTTGGCAGACATCCGTGCAACTTCTAGAACACGATGGGAGATGTTTTCTGTGCTGGCACAGTTTTTCCTAGCCAGACATAGTGGAAAAGCGTTTTGCTAAGATGTAGACTACAAAAGACGCGAAAGACGAAGGTAGGATGCTCTCCGGAGGTAAGAGCCGCTGCCGGGCGTCTTTCGGCAGAAGCCGCGCTAAGGAGAGCACTGTGAGCGGCACAATCGTCTTTGCGCGAAGAAGCCGCTTCTTGGGCTCCGGCAGCCGGCGAGAGCGGCAGCTTCGGGAAGGTGAAGAAGCAAGCTGTACAACACTGGGATTGTGTGCGCACCTTGCCAACTGATAGAAAACAGTACCTTTGCACTCTCCTGACTTTTCCAATCACAGGAACATTCGATTGGAAGCTGTTTTGGACAACTTTTCTTTTCTTCCTGCCAAACACTTGGCAGACATCCGTGCAACTTCTAGAACACGATGGGAGATGTTTTCTGTGCTGGCACAGTTTTTCCTAGCCAGACATAGTGGAAAAGCGTTTTGCTAAGATGTAGACTACAAAAGACGCGAAAGACGAAGGTAGGATGCTCTCCGGAGGTAAGAGCCGCTGCCGGGCGTCTTTCGGCAGAAGCCGCGCTAAGGAGAGCACTGTGAGCGGCACAATCGTCTTTGCGCGAAGAAGCCGCTTCTTGGGCTCCGGCAGCCGGCGAGAGCGGCAGCTTCGGGAAGGTGAAGAAGCAAGCTGTACAACACTGGGATTGTGTGCGCACCTTGCCAACTGATAGAAAACAGTACCTTTGCACTCTCCTGACTTTTCCAATCACAGGAACATTCGATTGGAAGCTGTTTTGGACAACTTTTCTTTTCTTCCTGCCAAACACTTGGCAGACATCCGTGCAACTTCTAGAACACGATGGGAGATGTTTTCTGTGCTGGCACAGTTTTTCCTAGCCAGACATAGTGGAGAAGCTTTTTGCCGAGGTGTAGATGAGAAGAGGAGCTAAAGACGAAGGTAGGATGCTCTCCGGAGGTAAGAGCCGCTGCCGGGCGTCTTTCGGCAGAAGCCGCGCTAAGGAGAGCCCTGTGAGCGGCACAATCGTCTTTGCGCGAAGAAGCCGCTTCTTGGGCTCCGGCAGCCGGCGAGAGCGGCAGCTTCGGGAAGGTGAAGAAGCAAGCTGTACAACACTGGGATTGTGTGCGCACCTTGCCAACTGATAGAAAACAGTACCTTTGCACTCTCCTGACTTTTCCAATCACAGGAACATTCGATTGGAAGCTGTTTTGGACAACTTTTCTTTTCTTCCTGCCAAACACTTGGCAGACATCCGTGCAACTTCTAGAACACGATGGGAGATGTTTTCTGTGCTGGCACAGTTTTTCCTAGCCAGACATAGTGGAAAAGCTTTTTGCCGAGGTGTAGATGAGAAGAGGAGCTAAAGACGAAGGTAGGATGCTCTCCGGAGGTAAGAGCCGCTGCCGGGCGTCTTTCGGCAGAAGCCGCGCTAAGGAGAGCCCTGTGAGCGGCACAATCGTCTTTGCGCGAAGAAGCCGCTTCTTGGGCTCCGGCAGCCGGCGAGAGCGGCAGCTTCGGGAAGGTGAAGAAGCAAGCTGTACAACACTGGGATTGTGTGCGCACCTTGCCAACTGATAGAAAACAGTACCTTTGCACTCTCCTGACTTTTCCAATCACAGGAACATTCGATTGGAAGCTGTTTTGGACAACTTTTCTTTTCTTCCTGCCAAACACTTGGCAGACATCCGTGCAACTTCTAGAACACGATGGGAGATGTTTTCTGTGCTGGCACAGTTTTTCCTAGCCAGACATAGTGGAAAAGCGTTTTGCTAAGATGTAGACGACAAGAGAGGCTAAAGAGTGGATGTTAGCAAATGACACCCATCTTCAAAAAAGGCAATTAAGAGGACTCGCCATAGTACAAACCAGCCAGCCTCTTTTTTATCCCCAGGAAGTTGATGAAGCAGCTCTTCCTGGAAATCCTTGCCAGGCACATGACAGATGACCAAATAATGTAGTTAGCATGATTTTTCAGGGGAATTTCATGCTGAACATCACTTTAAACTCCTCTGATGAATCAACTTGACTGGTAGATGAAGGGAATATTATCTGCCTGGGCTTCAGGGAGGTTTTTGACATACCTCTACATGGCATCACACATACATATGGAAGCAATAGTGCAAAGGGGAGGGAATCAGTGTCTTTTCAGTGATGCTGAGGGAAAAGACAAGAGGCAGTGGGCACACACTGAAATACAGGAGATTGCCTTTGAACATCAGTAAATGTTTCTTTACTGTCAGGGTGACTGAACCACGGCACAGACTGCCCAGAAAGATTGTGGAGCCTGGATCTTTGAAGACATTAAAAGTACACCCAGATAGAATCCTGGGCAAGAGGCTCTAGGTATCCTGGTTTAGGCAGGGGGGTTGGGCCTGGTTAGCCCCACCAACCCCTTCCACTCTCTTTCATTCTGTGCTAGTGAATTCTCTTCAAGATGCATTTCAAAGCACTGGCATGACAAAGTTCTGTGCATACAGAGATCCAAATGGACATGGCATCTAAGTTCCTTAAGCAGTGTTCAAGAAGAATGTAAAACTCTGGCACAAGTGTCTCTTCCCTAACTGAATCCCTTTCATGGGAAAATTCCCAGCTCTAGAAAGATCTTCTGATACGCATGCTTAAGACTGACACTGGCTGAGCAAATTTCTCCCTATGTATATCTAAGACCAGTTAGGATCTTCACCCAAAGTGCTGTCAACATAGTCACAGAATGCCTATTGTTAAGAAGTGACAGCTTCCATCAGAATGGCAGCTATTGGTCCACAAAATGGATTAATGGATGGGAATTATCTACGTGGGTTAAAAACAAAAATAAAGAGTTGGTCTTTATTTATCAATTTCATGGCAATATTGATAAGGGAAGAAAAAGATCTAAGTCCTTGACTTTCTGGACTCGAGGAAAGATTTTAAAAATTCCTTGTAAAAATGTATGATCACAATCAGACTATTGAAACCATTTTAGTTGGGAACAAAGTTCCAAAATTGTCTAGATAGTGGCAAAGAAGCCAAGAAAATAGGAAAGAAACAAAAAGAGAGCAAAAGAGTCAGCTTCAGTGTACAAGCTCGTTCTAGAAGTAGTCTGCTGGGAAAAGGAACCCCCAGCTAAATTTCCAATGTATTCCTGCGCTTGATTCAGTAACTGGTCAATGTAAAAACCAATCCTTTTGTACAACTTCTTCCAGCAACAAAAACTCCAACAGGTTGACACTACCATCATGCCTGTTCCAGACATATTTAAAAGAGAAATGATGATTTTCTTGAAAACCTACTTACATAAAAGTTGCAAGATGGTGGAGGGATTCCCACATCCTCCTTCCTCCATCTGGCTTGAAAGTATATTTGATAAAATATGCAACAAAGCACATGATTTATAAGGGAGAGTCAAATGGATGATTTGGGAATCGATCTCTTGTTGATAGTAAACTTCATATCCACTCGGTGTGACCTTTTTAAAACAAAATGTGGAGCTGAGGCATGAATCTGCCACAACAATTGTAAAGCAAACATACACACTCCCCTTCATATGCCCCCCCCTCCACACACACCTAGGCACACACAGAGATCAGCATAGCAGATCATGAACACCTTGGAAAAGACTGAAATGCTAAATGCCTCTCTTGATGGGCAAAAGAGCTGGTGCAGTAATTCAAATGCCTGGTACAAAAATTCTGTTTAATATTTAGCTCCTATTTAAAACACAGCTTTTCATTTCATTCTATTTACAGAATATTTTCATTTCATTTGTTTCTTTAAAATTACTTAGTTCTCACCTGTTGTATGTCTAGGAATATTTTCTTCCAAAAATAGAAAAAAATAGATGATATCTTTTCAGCAGAAAACATTGGTTGATACAATTTTAAACCATCATGATATGGAAGAATTCTTCTGTCCCTCTCGAAGGTGGAAGAAGCATTTGGATCACAGATCATCTACAATGAAATACTTGACATGTTTAAGATGCTTTCAATCAATTTTGATTGTCAATTGCTTATTTGTTGTAAACAGTAATTTTTCAGTGAAGGGAAAGTGTGTGTGGTATATCTACATGATATGTTCAAAGGCAGTTCCTACTAATGGCCAGGCTGAATTCCAGTAAATAATGTCCCGAATGATATTTTGCCGCCTTCTTTGGCACTTCATGAAATCTTACCCCGATGAAGTGCTGAAACACAGAGATTTTCTCTTAGAGAGTGTCTCATGTTGTAACCTATCCCATGGATTTTATGCTGTAATTCTTATCTCTTTTAAAATTTACTATCTTCTGTACAGTTTTCATGAAACTTTCTGTTACAGTAGTGAATAGCACAGATAAATGTCATTTTGTACAACTTTGAATTTACCCCAAGAGCTGAGAGAAAACTTGATCCTATACTTCAATCCGAGTTTCTTCTATAGTCCAACTTTGTTTCTCTACCATCAAGCTTCTCCTTTGTTGCTGCTCCAAGCCCCGTCCAGGGTGACCTTGAATACTTTCAGGGATGGGACACCCACAACTTCTCTGGGCAACCTGTTCCAGTGTTCCAGCACTCCCACAGTAAAAAAGGCCTTCCTTTCATCTAATATGTGTAGGAAATCATAAATCTAGGCATAGAAGCTTGGAGTGCAAATTTGAAATTCTTTGGATTTGAAGCACATTTTATATGAATACTGACTTACAGATGACTAAAAGATGTTGATGGGCATTTGAGCTGACAAGTTTTGAAAAAGTGCACGGAAATTAAAATTGAAACCACTAAAATTAAAAACTCCTTGCCATTTTCTTTTTCCTCTCCTATTCAAAATTGCATATGTCAGATATCAGTGCTTCATGCAAACCTCTCAGATGCTCTCAGAGAAAAAGCTTTTCTTTCAGACTAAGTTGCGGTTGACATAGAACACTAGCAGGAGTGAAAGATTTTCTGGGCATCGGGGCAGCCCGTTCTCCTTGGATTTGTGTGCAGAATGCATTTTATCCAAACTGGAAAATAGATCCCAGCTCTGTTCTATTCATCATCCTTACTTCATCAGGCCAGAAGATTCTGTGAAAAGTAGCCTGTGGACCTTGAAGACAGCGCATGTGAACCAGATGAGAGGTGATAGAGAAGTTGAGGGAGAGAAGAAAGAGCATGAGGCTGAAACCAGAAAGTATTTCTCCACGTGATCATGGAAGATTGCAGGAGCCACTTGGTACTATCAAACCAGCCCAACTTGGCACTTGTGCCACCTTGGGTCTGGGAGCCATGTTGCATATCGTGCATTTTAAGGAGCCAGCTGGCCACACCCAGCCATATGCCCCCAAACACAAACCAAGGCCCTTTTCTCTGGCAAACAAAACTCAGCTGCCCTGCTTCTGGATGGCAGATTGCAGGAACCACTTGGTACTATCAAACCAGCCCAACTTGGCACTGGTGCCACCATGGGTCTGGTCACCATCCTGCCTATTGTAGCTTTTCAGGAGCCAGCCGGTCACTCTCAGCCATAGGCCCCCAAACACAAACCTCGGCCCGTTTCCCTGGCAAACAAAAGTAAGCTGCCCCGCTTCTGGATGGCAGATTGCAGGAGCTACTTAGTACTATCAAATCAGCCCGACTTGGCACAGGTGCCACCTTGGATCTGGGAACCATCCTGTGTATCGTGGATTTTCAGGGGCCAGCCGGCCACTCTCAGCCATATGCCCCCAAAAACAAACCACGGACCTTTTCTCTGGCAAACAAAAATCAGCTGCCCCACTTCTGGATGGCAGATTGCAGGAGCCACTTGGGACTATCACACCAGCACAACATGGCACTGCTGCCACCTTGGATCTGGGAACAATCCTGCGTATCGTACATATTCAGGAACCAGCCGAACACTCCCAGCCACAGGCCCCCAAACACAAACAACGGCCCTTTTCTCTGGCAAACAAAACTCAACTGCCCCTCTTCTGGATGGCAAATTGCAGGACGCACTTGGTACTACAAAAAGAGCCCGACTTGGCAGTGGTGCCACCTTGGCTCTGGGAACCATCCTGCGTATCGAGCATTTTAAGGAGCCAGCCGGCAATTCCCAGCCGTATGCCCCAAAAAGAAACCATGGACCTTTTCTCTGGCAAAAAAAACTCAGCTGTCCCGCTTCTGGATGGCAGATTGCAGGAGTTACTTTGAACCATACAACCAGCCTTACTTGGCACTGGTGCCACCTTGGATCTGGGAACCATCCTGCCTATCGTTGATTTTCAGGGGCCAGCCGGCCACTCTCAGCCATAGGCCCCCAAACACAAACCACAGCCCTTTTCTCTAGCAAACAAAATTCAACTGCCCCGCTTCTGGATGGCAAATTGCAGGAGCCACTGGGTACTACAAAAACAGCCTGACTTGGCACTGGTGCCACCTTGCGCCTGGTTACCATGCGGCGTATCGTGCATTTTAAGGAGCCAGGTGGCCACTCCCAGCCATATGCCCCCAAACACAACCCACGGCCCTTTTCTCTGGCAAACAAAACTCAGCTGCCCCGCTTCTGGATGGCAGATTGCAGGAGACACTTGGTACTATCAAACCAGCCCAACTTGGCACTGGTGCCACCTTGGGTCTGGGAACCATCCTGCGTATTGTGGATTGTCAGGAGACAGCCGACCACTCTCGGCCACAGAGCCCAATCAAAAACAAAGGTCCGTTTCCCTGGCAAAAAAAACTCAGCTGCCCCGCTTCTGGATGGGAGATTGCAGGAGGCACTTGACACTGTCAAACGAGCCCCACTTGGCACTGGTGCCACCTTGGGTCTGGGAACCATGCTGCGTATCGTGGATTTTCAGGAGCCAGCCGGCCACTGCCAGCCACAGGCCCCCAAACACAAACCACAGCCTTTTTCTCTGGCAAACAAAACTCAGCTGCCCCGCTTCTGGATGGCAGATTGCAGGAGCCACTTGGTACTATCAAACCAGCCCGACTTGGCACTGGTGCCACCTTGGGTCTGGGAACCATCCTGCCTATCGTGGATTTTAAGGAGCCAGCCGGCTACTCCCAGCCACAGGCCCCCAACAAAAACCACGGCCCTTTTTTCTCGCAAACAAAACTTAGCTGCCTCACTTCTGGATGGCAGATTGCAGGAGCCACTTGGTGTAATCAAACCAGCCCGACTTGGCACTGGTGCCACCTTGGGTCTGGGAACCATCCTGCGTATCGTGGATTCTAAGGAGCCACCCGGCCACTCTGAGCCACAGGCCCCCAAACAAAATCAACGGCGCTGTTCCCTGGAAAACAAAACACGCCTGCCAACTTTTTGATGGAGTTTGCAGGAGCCACTTGGTACTATCAAACCAGCCCGACTTGGCACTGGTGCCACCTTGGGTCTGGGAAACATCCTGCGTATCGTGGATTCTTAGGAGCCAGCCGGCCACTCCTAGCCACAGGCCCCCAAACAAAAACCTAGGCCTATTTCTCTGGCAAACAAAAGTAAGCTGCCCTGCTTCTGGATGGCAGATTGCAGGAGACACTTGGTACTATCAAACCAGCCCAACTTGGCACTGGTGCCACCTTGGGTCTGGGAACCATCCTGCGTATCGTGGATTCTAAGGAGCCAGCTGGCCACTCCCAGCCACAGGCCCCCAAACACAAACAACGGCGCTTTTCCCTGGAAAACAAAACTCGCCTGCCAACTTTTTGATGGCAGATTGCAGGAACCACTTGGTACTATCAAATCAGCCCAACTTGGCACTGGTGCCACCATGGGTCTGGTCACCATCCTGCCTATCGTAGCTTTTCAGGAGCCAGCCGGTCACTCCCAGCCATAGGCCCCCAGACAAAAACCTCGGCCCGTTTCCCTGGCAAACAAAAGTAAGCTGCCCCGCTTCTGGATGGCAGATTGCAGTACGCACTTGGTACTATCAAACCAGCCCAACTTGGAAATGGTGCCACCTTGGGTCTGGGAACCATCCTGCGTATCGTGGATTCTAAGGAGCCAGCGGGCCACTCCCAGCCACAGGCCCCCAAATACAAACAACGGCGCTTTTCCCTGGAAAACAAAACTCGCCTGCCAAATTTTTGATGGCAGATTGCAGGAGCCACTTGCTACTATCAAATCAGCCCAACTTGGCACTGGTGCCACCATGGATCTGGTCACCATCCTGCCTATCGTAGCTTTTCAGGTGCCAGCCGGTCACTCCCAGCCATAGGAACCCAGACACAAACCTCGGCCCGTTTCCCTGGCAAACAAAAGTAAGCTGCCCCGCTTCTGGATGGCAGATTGCAGGAGCCACTTTGCACCATCAAACTGGCCCGACTTGTCACTGGTGCCACCTCAGGTCTGGGAACCCTCCTGCGTATCGTGGATTCCAATTAGCAAGACGGCCACTCCCAGCCACAGGCCCCCAAACACAAACAACGGCGCTTTTCCCTGGAAAACAAAACTCGCCTGCCAACTTTTTGATGGCAGATTGCAGGAGCCACTTGGTACTATCAAACCAGCCCAACTTGGCACTGCTGACACCATGGGTCTGGTCACCTTCCTGCCTATCGTAGCTTTTCAGGAGCCAGCCGGTCACTCCCAGCCATAGGCCCCCAGACACAAAGCTCTGCCCGTTTCCCTGGCAAACAAAAGTAAGCTGCCCCGCTTCTGGATGGCAGATTTCAGGATCCACTTGTTATTATCAAACCAGCCCGACTTGGTACTGGTGCCACCTCTGGTCTGGGAACCATCCTGCGTATCTTGGATTCTAAGGAGCCAGCCGGCCACTCCCAGCCACAGGCCCCCAAAAAAAAACATCGGCGCTTTTCCCTGGAAAACAAAACTCGCCTGCCAACATTTTGATTGCAGATTGCAGGAGCCACTTGGTACTATCAAACCAGCCCAACTTGGCACTGGTGCCACCTTGGGTCTGGGAACCATCCGGCGTATCGTGTGTTTAAAGGAGCCAGCCGGCCACTCCAGCCACAGGCCCGCAGACACAAACAACGGCGCTTTTCCCTGGAAAACAAAGCTTGCCTGCTGACTTTTGATGGCAGATTGCAGGAGCCACTTTGTACTTTGAAATCAGCCGAACATGGCTCTGGTGCCACCATGGGTCTGGTCACCATCCTGCCTATCGTAGCTTTTCAGGAGCCAGCCGGTCACTCCCAGCCATAGGCCCCCAGACACAAAGCTCGGCCCGTTTCCCTGGCAAACAAAAGTAAGCTACCCCGCTTCTGGATGGCAGATTGCAGGACGCACTTGGTACTATCAAACCAGCCCAACTTATCACTGGTGCCACCTCAGGTCAGGGAACCATCCTGCGTATTGTGGATTCTAAGGAGCCAGCCGGCCACTCCCAGCCACAGGCCCCCAAACACAAACAACGGCGCTTTTCCCTGGAAAACAAAACTCGCCTGCCAACTTTTGATGGCAGATTGCAGGAGCCACTTGGTACTATCAAACCAGCCCAACTTGGCACTGGTGCCACCTTGGGTCTGGTCACCATCCTGCCTATCGTAGCTTTTCAGGAGCCAGCCGGTCACTCCCTGCCATAGGCCCCCAGACACAAACCTCGGCCCGTTTCCCTGGCAAACAAAAGTAAGCTGCCCCGCTTCTGGATGGCAGATTGCAGGACGCACTTGGTACTATCAAACCAGCCCGACTTGGCACTGGTGCTACCTCAGGTCTGGGAACCATCCTGCGTATCGTGGATTCTAAGGAGCCAGCCGGCCACTCCCAGCCACAGGCCCCCAAACAAAAACATCGGCGCTTTTCCCTGGAAAACAAAACTCGCCTGCCAACTTTTTGATGGCAGATTGCCGGAGCCACTTGGTACTATCAAACCAGCCCAACTTGGCACTGGTGCCACCATGGGTCTGGTCACCATCCTGCCTATCGTAGCTTTTCAGGAGCCAGCCGGTCACTCCCAGCCATAGACCCCAGACACAAACCTCGGCCCGTTTCCCTGGCAAAAAAAAGTAAGCTGCCCCGCTTCTGGATGGCAGATTGCAGGAGCCACTTTGCACCATCAAACTGGCCCGACTTGGCACTGGTGCCACCTCAGGTCTGGGAACCATCCTGCGTATCGTGGATTCTAAGGAGCCAGCCGGACACTCCCAGCCACAGGCCCTCAAACACAAACAGCGGCGCTTTTCCCTGGAAAACAAAACTCGCCTGCCAAATTTTGATGGCAGATTGCCGGAGCAACTTGGTACTATCAAACCAGCCCAACTTGGCACTGGTGCCACCATGGGTCTGGTCACCATCCTGCCTATCGTAGATTTTCAGGACCTAGCCGGTCACTCCCAGCCATAGGCCCCCAGACACAAACCTCGGCCCGTTTCCGTGGCAAACAAAACTAAGCGGCGCCGCTTGTGGATGGCAGATTGCAGGACGCACTTGGTACTATCAAACCAGCCCGACTTGGCACTGGTGCCACCTCTGGTCTGGGAACCATCCTGCGTATCGTGGATTCCAATTAGCAAGCTGGCCACTCCCAGCCACAGGCCCCCAAACACAAACAACGGCGCTTTTCCCTGGAAAACAAAACTCGCCTGCCAACATTTTGATGGCAGATTGCAGGAGCCACTTGGTACTATCAAATCAGCCGAACATGGCACTGGTGCCACCATGGGTCTTGGAACCATCCTGCCTATCGTAGCTGTTCAGGCGCCAGCCGGTCACTCCCAGCCATAGGCCCCCAGAGAAAAACCTCGGCCCTTTTCCCTGGAAAACAAAAGTAAGCTGCCCCGCTTCTGGATGGCAGATTGCAGGAATAACTTGGTACTATCAAACCAGCCCAACTTGGCACTGGTGCCACCTTGGGTCTGGGAACCATCCGGCGTATCGTGGATTCTAAGGAGCCAGCCGGTCACTCCCAGCCACAGGCCCCCAAACACAAACAACGGCGCTTTTCCCTGGAAAACAAAACTCGCCTGCCAACATTTTGATGGCAGATTGCAGGAGCCACTTGCTACTATCAAATCAGGCCAACTTGGCACTGGTGCCACCATGGGTCTGGTCACCATCCTGCCTATCGTAGCTTTTCAGGAGCCAGCCGGTCACTCCCAGCCATAGGCCCCCAGACACAAAGCTCGGCCCGTTTCCCTGGCAAACAAAAGTAAGCTGCCCCGCTTCTGGATGGCAGATTGCAGGACGCGCTTGGTAGTATCAAACCAGCCCGACTTGTCACTGGTGCCAACTCTGGTCTGGGAACCATCCTGCGTATCGTTGATTCTAATTAGCCAGCCGGCCACTCCCAGCCACTGGCCCCCAAACACAAACAAGGGCGCTTTTCCCTGGAAAACAAAACTCGCCTGCCAAATTTTTGATGGCAGATTGCAGGAGCCACTTGGTACTATCAAATCAGCCCAACTCGGCACTGGTGCCACCATGGGTCTGGTCACCATCCTGCCTATCGTAGCTTTTCAGGAGCCAGCCGGTCACCCCCAGCCACAGGCCCCGAGACAAAAACCTCGGCCCGTTTCCCTGGCAAAAAAAAGTAAGCTACCCCGCTTCTGGATGGCAGATTGCAGGACGCACTTCGTAGTATCAAACCAGCCCAACTTGGCACTGGTGCCACCTTGGGTCTGGGAACCATCCTGCGTATCGTGGATTCTAAGCAGCCAGCCGGCCACTCCCTGCCACAGGCACTAAAACACAAACAACGGCGCTTTTCCCTGGAAAACAAAACTCGCCTGCCAACTTTTTGATGGCGGATTGCAGGAGCCACTTGATACTATCAAACCAGCCCAACTTGGCACTGGTGCCACCATGGGTCTGGTCACCATCCTGCCTATCGTAGATTTTCAGGAGCCAGCCGGTCACCCCCAGCCACAGGCGCCGAGACAAACACCTCGGCCCGTTTCCCTGGCAAACAATAGTAAGCTACCCCGCTTCTGGATGGCAGATTGCAGGACGCACTTGGTAGTATCAAACCAGCCCGACTTGTCACTGGGGTCACCTCTGGTCTGGGAACCATCCTGCGTATCGTGGATTCTAATTAGCCAGCCGGCCACTCCCAGCCACAGGCCCCCAAACACAAACAACGGCGCTTTTCCCTGGAAAACAAAACTCGCCTGCCAAATTTTTGATGGCAGATTGCAGGAGCCACTTGGTACTATCAAACCAGCCCAACTTGGCACTGGTGCCACCATGGGTCTGGTCACCATCCTGCCTATCGTAGCTGTTCAGGCGCCACCCGGTCACTCCCAGCCATAGGCCCCCAGAGAAAAACCTCGGCCCGTTTCCCTGGCAAAGAAAAGTAAGCTACCCCGCTTCTGGATGGCAGATTGCAGGAGCCACTTTGCACCATCAAACTGGCCCGACTTGTCACTGGTGCCACCTCAAGTCTGGGAACCATCCTGCGTATCGTGGATTCTAAGGAGCCAGCCGGTCACTCCCACCCACAGGCCCCCAGTCACAAACAACGGCGCTTTTCCCTGGAAAACAAAACTCGCCTGCCAACTTTTTGATGGCAGATTGCAGGAGCCACTTGGTACTATCAAACCAGCCCAACTTGGCACTGGTGCCACCTTGGGTCTGGTCACCATCCTGCCTATCATAGCTTTTCAGGAGCCAGCCGGTCACTCCCAGCCATAGGCCCCCAGACACAAACCTCGGCCCGTTTCCCTGGCAAACAAAAGCAAGCTGCCCCGCTTCTGGATGGCAGATTGCAGGAGCCACTTTGCACCATCAAACTAGCCCGACTTGGCACTGGTGCCACCTCAGGTCTGGGAACCATGCTGCGTATCGTGGATTCTAATTAGCCATCCGGCCACTCCCACCCACAGGCCCCCAAACAAAAACAACGGCGCTTTTCCCTGGAAAACAAAACTCGCCTGCCAAATTTTGATGGCAGACTGCCGGAGCCACTTGGTACTATCAAACCAGCCCACCTTGACACTGGTGCCACCATGGGTCTGGTCACCATCCTGCCTATCGTAGCTTTTCAGGAGCCAGCCGGTCACTCCCAGCCATAAACCCCCAGACACAAACCTCGGCCCGTTTCCCTGGCAAACAAAAGTAAGCTGCCCCGCTTCTGGATGGCAGATTGCAGGAGCCACTTGGTACTATCAAACCAGCCCAACTTGGCACTGGTGCCACCATGGGTCTGGTCACCATCCTGCCTATCGTAGCTTTTCAGGAGCCAGCCGGTCACTCCCAGCCATAGGCCCCGAGACACAAACCTCGGCCCGTTTCCCTGGCAAACAAAAGTAAGCTACCCCGCTTGTGGATGGCAGATTGCAGGACGCACTTGGTACTATCAAACCAGCCCAACTTGGCACTGGTGCCACCTCAGGTCTGGGAACCATCCTGCGTATCGTGGATTCTAAGGAGCCAGCCGGCCACTCCCAGCCATAGGCCCCCAAACAAAACAACGGCACTTTTCCCTGGAAAACAAAACTTGCCTGCCAAATTTTTGATGGCAGATTGCAGGAGCCACTTGGTACTATCAAACCAGCCCAACTTGGCACTGGTTCCACCATGGGTCTGGTCACCATCCTGCCTATCGTAGCTTTTCAGGAGCCAGCCGGTCACTCCCAGCCGTAGGCCCACAGACACAAAGCTCGGCCCGTTTCCCTGACAAACAAAAGTAAGCTGTCCCGCTTCTGGATGGCAGATTGCAGGACGCACTTGGTACTATCAAACCAGCCCGACTTGGCACTGGTGCCACCTCTGGTCTGGGAACCATCCTGCGTATGGTAGATTCTAAGCAGCCAGCCGGCCACTCCCAGCCACAGGCCCCCAAACACAAACAACGGCGCTTTTCCCTTGAAAACAAAACTCGTCTGCCAACTTTTTGATGGCAGATTGCCGGAGCCACTTGGTACTATCAAACCAACCCAACTTGGCACTGGTGCCACCATGGGTCTCGTCACCATCCTGCCTATCGTAGCTTTTCAGGAGCCAGCCGGCCACTCCCTGCCACAGGCCCCCAAACACAAACAACGGCGCTTTTCCCTGGAAAACAAAATTCGCCTGCCAACTTTTGATGGCAGATTGCAGGAGCCACTTGGTACAATCAAATCAGCCCAACTTGCCACTGGTGCCACCATGGGTCTGGTCACCATCCTGCCTATCGTAGCTTTTCAGGAGCCAGCCGGTCACTCCCAGCCATAGGCCCCCAGACACAAACCTCGGCCCGTTTCCCTGGCCAACAAAAGTAAGCTGCCCCGCTTCTGGATGGCAGATTGCAGGAACCACTTGGTACTATCCAACCAGCCCAACTTGGCACTGGTGCCACCTTTGGTCTGGGAACCATGCTGAGTATCGTGGATTCTAAGGAGCCAGCCGGCCACTCCCAGCCACAGGCCCCCAAACACAAACAACGGCGCTTTTCCCTGGAAAACAAAACTCGCCTGCCAACTTCTTGATGGCAGATTGCAGGAGCCACTTGGTACTATCAAACCAGCCCAACTTGGCACTGGTGCCACCATGGGTCTGGTCACCATCCTGCCTATCGTAGCTGTTCAGGCGCCACCCGGTCACTCCCAGCCATAGGCCCCCAGAGAAAAACCTCGGCCCGTTTCCCTGGCAAAGAAAAGTAAGCTACCCCGCTTCTGGATGGCAGATTGCAGGAGCCACTTTGCACCATCAAACTGGCCCGACTTGTCACTGGTGCCACCTCAAGTCTGGGAACCATCCTGCGTATCGTGGATTCTAAGGAGCCAGCCGGTCACTCCCACCCACAGGCCCCCAGTCACAAACAACGGCGCTTTTCCCTGGAAAACAAAACTCGCCTGCCAAGTTTTTGATGGCAGATTGCAGGAGCCACTTGGTACTATCAAACCAGCCCAACTTGGCACTGGTGCCACCTTGGGTCTGGTCACCATCCTGCCTATCGTAGCTTTTCAGGAGCCAGCCGGTCACTCCCAGCCATAGGCCCCCAGACACAAACCTCGGCCCGTTTCCCTGGCAAACAAAAGCAAGCTGCCCCGCTTCTGGATGGCAGATTGCAGGAGCCACTTTGCACCATCAAACTAGCCCGACTTGGCACTGGTGCCACCTCAGGTCTGGGAACCATGCTGCGTATCGTGGATTCTAATTAGCCATCCGGTCACTCCCACCCACAGGCCCCCAAACAAAAACAACGGCGCTTTTCCCTGGAAAACAAAACTCGCCTGCCAAATTTTGATGGCAGACTGCCGGAGCCACTTGGTACTATCAAAGCAGCCCACCTTGACACTGGTGCCACCATGGGTCTGGTCACCATCCTGCCTATCGTAGCTTTTCAGGAGCCAGCCGGTCACTCCCAGCCATAAACCCCCAGACACAAACCTCGGCCCGTTTCCCTGGCAAACAAAAGTAAGCTGCCCCGCTTCTGGATGGCAGATTGCAGGAGCCACTTTTCACCATCAAACCAGCCCGACTTGGCACTGGTGCCACCTCTGGTCTGGGAACCATCCTGCGTATCATGGATTCTAAGGAGCCAGCCGGCCACTCCCAGCCACAGGCCCCCAAACAAAAACAACGGCGCTTTTCCCTGGATAACAAACTCGCCTGCCAAGTTTTTGATGGCAGATTGCAGGAGCCACTTGGTACTATCAAACCAGCCCAACTTGGCACTGGTGCCACCATGGGTCTGGTCACCATCCTGCCTATCGTAGCTTTTCAGGAGCCAGCCGGTCACTCCCAGCCATAGGCCCCGAGACACAAACCTCGGCCCGTTTCCCTGGCAAACAAAAGTAAGCTACCCCGCTTCTGGATGGCAGATTGCAGGACGCACTTGGTACTATCAAACCAGCCCAACTTGGCACTGGTGCCACCTCAGGTCTGGGAACCATCCTGCGTATCGTGGATTCTAAGGAGCCAGCCGGCCACTCCCAGCCATAGGCCCCCAAACAAAACAACGGCACTTTTCCCTGGAAAACAAAACTTGCCTGCCAAATTTTTGATGGCAGATTGCAGGAGCCACTTGGTACTATCAAACCAGCCCAACTTGGCACTGGTTCCACCATGGGTCTGGTCACCATCCTGCCTATCGTAGCTTTTCAGGAGCCAGCCGGTCACTCCCAGCCGTAGGCCCACAGACACAAAGCTCGGCCCGTTTCCCTGACAAACAAAAGTAAGCTGTCCCGCTTCTGGATGGCAGATTGCAGGACGCACTTGGTACTATCAAACCAGCCCGACTTGGCACTGGTGCCACCTCTGGTCTGGGAACCATCCTGCGTATGGTAGATTCTAAGCAGCCAGCCGGCCACTCCCAGCCACAGGCCCCCAAACACAAACAACGGCGCTTTTCCCTTGAAAACAAAACTCGTCTGCCAACATTTTGATGGCAGATTGCCGGAGCCACTTGGTACTATCAAACCAACCCAACTTGGCACTGGTGCCACCATGGGTCTCGTCACCATCCTGCCTATCGTAGCTTTTCAGGAGCCAGCCGGCCACTCCCTGCCACAGGCCCCCAAACACAAACAACGGCGCTTTTCCCTGGAAAACAAAATTCGCCTGCCAACTTTTTGATGGCAGATTGCAGGAGCCACTTGGTACAATCAAATCAGCCCAACTTGCCACTGGTGCCACCATGGGTCTGGTCACCATCCTGCCTATCGTAGCTTTTCAGGAGCCAGCCGGTCACTCCCAGCCATAGGCCCCCAGACACAAACCTCGGCCCGTTTCCCTGGCCAACAAAAGTAAGCTGCCCCGCTTCTGGATGGCAGATTGCAGGAACCACTTGGTACTATCCAACCAGCCCAACTTGGCACTGGTGCCACCTTTGGTCTGGGAACCATGCTGAGTATCGTGGATTCTAAGGAGCCAGCCGGCCACTCCCAGCCACAGGCCCCCAAACACAAACAACGGCGCTTTTCTCTGGAAAACAAAACTCGCCTGCCAACTTCTTGATGGCAGATTGCAGGAGCCACTTGGTACTATCAAACCAGCCCAACTTGGCACTGGTGCCACCATGGGTCTGGTCACCATCCTGCCTATCGTAGCTGTTCAGGCGCCACCCGGTCACTCCCAGCCATAGGCCCCCAGAGAAAAACCTCGGCCCGTTTCCCTGGCAAAGAAAAGTAAGCTACCCCGCTTCTGGATGGCAGATTGCAGGAGCCACTTTGCACCATCAAACTGGCCCGACTTGTCACTGGTGCCACCTCAAGTCTGGGAACCATCCTGCGTATCGTGGATTCTAAGGAGCCAGCCGGTCACTCCCACCCACAGGCCCCCAGTCACAAACAACGGCGCTTTTCCCTGGAAAACAAAACTCGCCTGCCAACTTTTTGATGGCAGATTGCAGGAGCCACTTGGTACTATCAAACCAGCCCAACTTGGCACTGGTGCCACCTTGGGTCTGGTCACCATCCTGCCTATCATAGCTTTTCAGGAGCCAGCCGGTCACTCCCAGCCATAGGCCCCCAGACACAAACCTCGGCCCGTTTCCCTGGCAAACAAAAGCAAGCTGCCCCGCTTCTGGATGGCAGATTGCAGGAGCCACTTTGCACCATCAAACTAGCCCGACTTGGCACTGGTGCCACCTCAGGTCTGGGAACCATGCTGCGTATCGTGGATTCTAATTAGCCATCCGGTCACTCCCACCCACAGGCCCCCAAACAAAAACAACGGCGCTTTTCCCTGGAAAACAAAACTCGCCTGCCAAATTTTGATGGCAAACTGCCGGAGCCACTTGGTACTATCAAACCAGCCCACCTTGACACTGGTGCCACCATGGGTCTGGTCACCATCCTGCCTATCGTAGCTTTTCAGGAGCCAGCCGGTCACTCCCAGCCATAAACCCCCAGACACAAACCTCGGCCCGTTTCCCTGGCAAACAAAAGTAAGCTGCCCCGCTTCTGGATGGCAGATTGCAGGAGCCACTTTTCACCATCAAACCAGCCCGACTTGGCACTGGTGCCACCTCTGGTCTGGGAACCATCCTGCGTATCATGGATTCTAAGGAGCCAGCCGGCCACTCCCAGCCACAGGCCCCCAAACACAAACAACGGCGCTTTTCCCTGGATAACAAACTCGCCTGCCAAGTTTTTGATGGCAGATTGCAGGAGCCACTTGGTACTATCAAACCAGCCCAACTTGGCACTGGTGCCACCATGGGTCTGGTCACCATCCTGCCTATCGTAGCTTTTCAGGAGCCAGCCGGTCACTCCCAGCCATAGGCCCCGAGACACAAACCTCGGCCCGTTTCCCTGGCAAACAAAAGTAAGCTACCCCGCTTCTGGATGGCAGATTGCAGGACGCACTTGGTACTATCAAACCAGCCCAACTTGGCACTGGTGCCACCTCAGGTCTGGGAACCATCCTGCGTATCGTGGATTCTAAGGAGCCAGCCGGCCACTCCCAGCCATAGGCCCCCAAACAAAACAACGGCACTTTTCCCTGGAAAACAAAACTTGCCTGCCAAATTTTTGATGGCAGATTGCAGGAGCCACTTGGTACTATCAAACCAGCCCAACTTGGCACTGGTTCCACCATGGGTCTGGTCACCATCCTGCCTATCGTAGCTTTTCAGGAGCCAGCCGGTCACTCCCAGCCGTAGGCCCACAGACACAAACCTCGGCCCGTTTCCCTGACAAACAAAAGTAAGCTGTCCCGCTTCTGGATGGCAGATTGCAGGACGCACTTGGTACTATCAAACCAGCCCGACTTGGCACTGGTGCCACCTCTGGTCTGGGAACCATCCTGCGTATGGTAGATTCTAAGCAGCCAGCCGGCCACTCCCAGCCACAGGCCCCCAAACACAAACAACGGCGCTTTTCCCTTGAAAACAAAACTCGTCTGCCAACTTTTTGATGGCAGATTGCCGGAGCCACTTGGTACTATCAAACCAACCCAACTTGGCACTGGTGCCACCATGGGTCTCGTCACCATCCTGCCTATCGTAGCTTTTCAGGAGCCAGCCGGCCACTCCCTGCCACAGGCCCCCAAACACAAACAACGGCGCTTTTCCCTGGAAAACAAAATTCGCCTGCCAACTTTTTGATGGCAGATTGCAGGAGCCACTTGGTACAATCAAATCAGCCCAACTTGCCACTGGTGCCACCATGGGTCTGGTCACCATCCTGCCTATCGTAGCTTTTCAGGAGCCAGCCGGTCACTCCCAGCCATAGGCCCCCAGACACAAACCTCGGCCCGTTTCCCTGGCCAACAAAAGTAAGCTGCCCCGCTTCTGGATGGCAGATTGCAGGAACCACTTGGTACTATCCAACCAGCCCAACTTGGCACTGGTGCCACCTTTGGTCTGGGAACCATGCTGAGTATCGTGGATTCTAAGGAGCCAGCCGGCCACTCCCAGCCACAGGCCCCCAAACACAAACAACGGCGCTTTTCCCTGGAAAACAAAACTCGCCTGCCAACTTCTTGATGGCAGATTGCAGGAGCCACTTGGTACTATCAAACCAGCCCAACTTGGCACTGGTGCCGTCATGGGTCTGGTCACCATCCTGCCTATCGTAGCTTTTCACGAGCCAGCCGGTCACTTCCAGGCTTAGGCCCCCAGACACAATCCTCGGACCGTTTCCCTGGCAAACAAAAGTAAGCTGCCCCGCTTCTGGATGGCAGATTGCAGGAACCACTTGGTACTATCAAACCAGCCCAACTTGGCACTGGTGCCACCATGGGTCTGGGAACCATCCTGTGTATCGTGGATTCTAATTAGCCATCCGTCCACTCCAGGCGATAGGGCCCCAGGCACAAACAACGGCGCTTTTCCCTGGATAACAAACTCGCCTGCCAACTTTTTGATGGCAGATTGCAGGAGCCACTTGGTACTATCAAACCAGCCCAACTTGGCACTGGTGCCACCATGGGTCTGGTCACCATCCTGCCTATCGTAGCTTTTCAGGAGCCAGCCGGTCACTCCCAGCCATATGCCCCGAGACACAAACCTCGGCCCGTTTCCCTGGCAAACAAAAGTAAGCTACCCCACTTCTGGATGGCAGATTGCAGGACGCACTTGGTACTATCAAACCAGCCCAACTTGGCACTGGTGCCACGTCAAGTCTAGGAACCATCCTGCGTATCGTGGATTCTAAGGAGCCAGCCGGCCACTCCCAGCCATAGGCCCCCAAACAAAAACAACGGCGCTTTTCCCTGGTAAAGAAAACTTCCCTGCCAACTTTTTGATGGCAGATTGCAGGAGCCACTTGGTACTATCAAACCAGCCCAACTTGGCACTGGTGCCACCATGGGTCTGGTCACCATCCTGCCTATCGTAGCTTTTCAGGAGCCAGCCGGTCACTCCCAGCCATAGGCCCCCAGACACAAAGCTCGGCCCGTTTCCCTGGCAAACAAAAGTAAGCTGCCCCGCTTCTGGATGGCAGATTGCAGGAGCCACTTGGTACTATCAAACCAGCCCGACTTGGCACTGGTGCCACCTCTGGTCTGGGAACCATCCTGCGTATCGTGGATTCTAAGGAGCCAGCCGGCCACTCCCAGCCACAGGCCCCCAAACACAAACAACGGCGCTTTTCCCTGGAAAACAAAACTCGCCTGCCAACTTTTTGATGGCAGATTGCAGGAGCCACTTGGTACTATCAAACCAGCCCAACTTGGCACTGGTGCCGCCATGGGTCTGGTCACCATCCTGCCTATCGTAGCTTTTCACGAGCCAGCCGGTCACTCCCAGCCATAGGCCCCCAGACAAAAACCTCGGCCCGTTTCCCTGGAAAACAAAAGTAAGCTGCCCCGCTTCTGGATGGCAGATTGTAGGACGCACTTGTTACTATCAAACCCGCCCGACTTGGCACTGGTGCCACCACTGGTCTGGGAACCATCCTGCGTATCGTGGATTCTAAAGAGCCAGCCGGCCACTCCCACCACAGGCACCCAAACACAAACAACGGCGCTTTTCCCTGGAAAACAAAACTCGCCTGCCAACTTTTTGATGGCAGATTGCAGGAGCCACTTGGTACTATCAAACCAGCCCAACTTGGCACTGCTGCCACCATGGGTCTGGTCACCATCCTGCCTATCGTAGCTTTTCAGGAGCCAGCCGGTCACTCCCAGCCATAGGCCCCCAGACAAAAACCTCGGCCCGTTTCCCTGGCAAACAAAAGTAAGCTGCCCCGCTTCTGGATGGCAGATTGCAGGATCCACTTGGTACTATCAAACCAGCCGGACTTGGCACTGGTGCCACGACAAGTCTGGGAACCATCCTGCGTATCGTGGATTCTAAGGAGCCAGCCGGCCACTCACAGCCACAGGCCCCCAAACACAAACAACGGCGCTTTTCCCTGGAAAACAAAACTCGCCTACCAACGTTTTGATGGCAGATTGCAGGAGCCACTTGGTACTATCAAATCAGCCCAACTTGGCACTCGTGCCACCATGGGTCTGGGAGCCATCCTGCCTATCGTAACTTTTCAGGAGCCAGCCGGTCACTCCCAGCCATAGGCCCCCAGACACAAATCTCGGCCCGTTTCCCTGGCAAAGAAAATTAAGCTGCCCCGCTTCTGGATGGCAGATTGCAGGAGCCACTTGGTACTATCAAACCAGCCCGACTTGGCACTGGTGCCACCTCTGGTCTGGGAACCATCCTGCGTATCGTGGATTCTAAGGAGCCAGTCGGCCACTCCCAGCCACAGGCCCCCAAACACAAACCACGGCCCGTTTCCGTGGCAAACAAAAGTAAGCTGCCCCGCTTCTGGATGGCAGATTGCAGGAGCCACTTGGTACTATCAAACCAGCCCGACTTGGCACTGGTGCCACCTCTGGTCTGGGAACCATCCTGCGTATCGTGGTTTCTAAGGAGCCAGCCGGCCACTCCCAACCACAGGCCCCCAAACACAAACAACGGCGCTTTTCCCTGGAAAACAAAACTCGCCTGCCAACTTTTTGATGGCAGATTGCAGGAGCCACTTGGTACTATCAAACCAGCCCAACTTGGCACTGGTGCCACCATGGGTCTGGTCACCATCCTGCCTATCGTAGCTTTTCAGGAGCCAGCCGGTCACTCCCAGCCATAGGCCCCGAGACACAAACCTCGGCCCGTTTCCCTGGCAAACAAAAGTAAGCTACCCCGCTTCTGGATGGCAGATTGCAGGACGCACTTGGTACTATCAAACCAGCCCAACTTGGCACTGGTGCCACCTCAGGTCTGGGAACCATCCTGCGTATCGTGGATTCTAAGGAGCCAGCCGGCCACTCCCAGCCATAGGCCCCCAAACAAAACAACGGCACTTTTCCCTGGAAAACAAAACTTGCCTGCCAAATTTTTGATGGCAGATTGCAGGAGCCACTTGGTACTATCAAACCAGCCCAACTTGGCACTGGTTCCACCATGGGTCTGGTCACCATCCTGCCTATCGTAGCTTTTCAGGAGCCAGCCGGTCACTCCCAGCCGTAGGCCCACAGACACAAAGCTCGGCCCGTTTCCCTGACAAACAAAAGTAAGCTGTCCCGCTTCTGGATGGCAGATTGCAGGACGCACTTGGTACTATCAAACCAGCCCGACTTGGCACTGGTGCCACCTCTGGTCTGGGAACCATCCTGCGTATGGTAGATTCTAAGCAGCCAGCCGGCCACTCCCAGCCACAGGCCCCCAAACACAAACAACGGCGCTTTTCCCTTGAAAACAAAACTCGTCTGCCAACTTTTTGATGGCAGATTGCCGGAGCCACTTGGTACTATCAAACCAACCCAACTTGGCACTGGTGCCACCATGGGTCTCGTCACCATCCTGCCTATCGTAGCTTTTCAGGAGCCAGCCGGCCACTCCCTGCCACAGGCCCCCAAACACAAACAACGGCGCTTTTCCCTGGAAAACAAAATTCGCCTGCCAACTTTTTGATGGCAGATTGCAGGAGCCACTTGGTACAATCAAATCAGCCCAACTTGCCACTGGTGCCACCATGGGTCTGGTCACCATCCTGCCTATCGTAGCTTTTCACGAGCCAGCCGGTCACTCCCAGCCATAGGCCCCCAGACACAAACCTCGGCCCGTTTCCCTGGCCAACAAAAGTAAGCTGCCCCGCTTCTGGATGGCAGATTGCAGGAACCACTTGGTACTATCCAACCAGCCCAACTTGGCACTGGTGCCACCTTTGGTCTGGGAACCATGCTGAGTATCGTGGATTTTCAGAAGCCAGCCGGCCACTCCCAGCCACAGGCCCCCAAACACAAACAACGGCGCTTTTCCCTGGAAAACAAAACTCGCCTGCCAACTTCTTGATGGCAGATTGCAGGAGCCACTTGGTACTATCAAACCAGCCCAACTTGGCACTGGTGCCGTCATGGGTCTGGTCACCATCCTGCCTATCGTAGCTTTTCACGAGCCAGCCGGTCACTTCCAGGCTTAGGCCCCCAGACACAATCCTCGGACCGTTTCCCTGGCAAACAAAAGTAAGCTGCCCCGCTTCTGGATGGCAGATTGCAGGAACCACTTGGTACTATCAAACCAGCCCAACTTGGCACTGGTGCCACCATGGGTCTGGGAACCATCCTGTGTATCGTGGATTCTAATTAGCCATCCGTCCACTCCAGGCGATAGGGCCCCAGGCACAAACAACGGCGCTTTTCCCTGGATAACAAACTCGCCTGCCAACTTTTTGATGGCAGATTGCAGGAGCCACTTGGTACTATCAAACCAGCCCAACTTGGCACTGGTGCCACCATGGGTCTGGTCACCATCCTGCCTATCGTAGCTTTTCAGGAGCCAGCCGGTCACTCCCAGCCATATGCCCCGAGACACAAACCTCGGCCCGTTTCCCTGGCAAACAAAAGTAAGCTACCCCACTTCTGGATGGCAGATTGCAGGACGCACTTGGTACTATCAAACCAGCCCAACTTGGCACTGGTGCCACGTCAAGTCTAGGAACCATCCTGCGTATCGTGGATTCTAAGGAGCCAGCCGGCCACTCCCAGCCATAGGCCCCCAAACAAAAACAACGGCGCTTTTCCCTGGTAAAGAAAACTTCCCTGCCAACTTTTTGATGGCAGATTGCAGGAGCCACTTGGTACTATCAAACCAGCCCAACTTGGCACTGGTGCCACCATGGGTCTGGTCACCATCCTGCCTATCGTAGCTTTTCAGGAGCCAGCCGGTCACTCCCAGCCATAGGCCCCCAGACACAAAGCTCGGCCCGTTTCCCTGGCAAACAAAAGTAAGCTGCCCCGCTTCTGGATGGCAGATTGCAGGAGCCACTTGGTACTATCAAACCAGCCCGACTTGGCACTGGTGCCACCTCTGGTCTGGGAACCATCCTGCGTATCGTGGATTCTAAGGAGCCAGCCGGCCACTCCCAGCCACAGGCCCCCAAACACAAACAACGGCGCTTTTCCCTGGAAAACAAAACTCGCCTGCCAACTTTTTGATGGCAGATTGCAGGAGCCACTTGGTACTATCAAACCAGCCCAACTTGGCACTGGTGCCGCCATGGGTCTGGTCACCATCCTGCCTATCGTAGCTTTTCACGAGCCAGCCGGTCACTCCCAGCCATAGGCCCCCAGACAAAAACCTCGGCCCGTTTCCCTGGAAAACAAAAGTAAGCTGCCCCGCTTCTGGATGGCAGATTGTAGGACGCACTTGTTACTATCAAACCCGCCCGACTTGGCACTGGTGCCACCACTGGTCTGGGAACCATCCTGCGTATCGTGGATTCTAAAGAGCCAGCCGGCCACTCCCACCACAGGCACCCAAACACAAACAACGGCGCTTTTCCCTGGAAAACAAAACTCGCCTGCCAAGTTTTTGATGGCAGATTGCAGGAGCCACTTGGTACTATCAAACCAGCCCAACTTGGCACTGCTGCCACCATGGGTCTGGTCACCATCCTGCCTATCGTAGCTTTTCAGGAGCCAGCCGGTCACTCCCAGCCATAGGCCCCCAGACAAAAACCTCGGCCCGTTTCCCTGGCAAACAAAAGTAAGCTGCCCCGCTTCTGGATGGCAGATTGCAGGATCCACTTGGTACTATCAAACCAGCCGGACTTGGCACTGGTGCCACGACAAGTCTGGGAACCATCCTGCGTATCGTGGATTCTAAGGAGCCAGCCGGCCACTCACAGCCACAGGCCCCCAAACACAAACAACGGCGCTTTTCCCTGGAAAACAAAACTCGCCTACCAACGTTTTGATGGCAGATTGCAGGAGCCACTTGGTACTATCAAATCAGCCCAACTTGGCACTCGTGCCACCATGGGTCTGGTCACCATCCTGCCTATCGTAACTTTTCAGGAGCCAGCCGGTCACTCCCAGCCATAGGCCCCCAGACACAAATCTCGGCCCGTTTCCCTGGCAAAGAAAATTAAGCTGCCCCGCTTCTGGATGGCAGATTGCAGGAGCCACTTGGTACTATCAAACCAGCCCGACTTGGCACTGGTGCCACCTCTGGTCTGGGAACCATCCTGCGTATCGTGGATTCTAAGGAGCCAGTCGGTCACTCCCAGCCACAGGCCCCCAAACACAAACAACGGCCCGTTTCCGTGGCAAACAAAAGTAAGCTGCCCCGCTTCTGGATGGCAGATTGCAGGAGCCACTTGGTACTATCAAACCAGCCCGACTTGGCACTGGTGCCACCTCTGGTCTGGGAACCATCCTGCGTATCGTGGTTTCTAAGGAGCCAGCCGGCCACTCCCAACCACAGGCCCCCAAACACAAACAACGGCGCTTTTCCCTGGAAAACAAAACTCGCCTGCCAACTTTTTGATGGCAGATTGCAGGAGCCACTTGGTACTATCAAACCAGCCCAACTTGGCACTGGTGCCACCATGGGTCTGGTCACCATCCTGCCTATCGTAGCTTTTCAGGAGCCAGCCGGTCACTCCCAGCCATAGGCCCCCAGACACAAAGCTCGGCCCGTTTCCCTGGCAAACAAAAGTAAGCTGCCCCGCTTCTGGATGGCAGATTGCAGGAGCCACTTGGTACTATCAAACCAGCCCGACTTGGCACTGGTGCCACCTCTGGTCTGGGAACCATCCTGCGTATCGTGGATTCTAAGGAGCCAGCCGGCCACTCCCAGCCACAGGCCCCCAAACACAAACAACGGCGCTTTTCCCTGGAAAACAAAACTCGCCTGCCAACTTTTTGATGGCAGATTGCAGGAGCCACTTGGTACTATCAAACCAGCCCAACTTGGCACTGGTGCCGCCATGGGTCTGGTCACCATCCTGCCTATCGTAGCTTTTCACGAGCCAGCCGGTCACTCCCAGCCATAGGCCCCCAGACAAAAACCTCGGCCCGTTTCCCTGGCAAACAAAAGTAAGCTGCCCCGCTTCTGGATGGCAGATTGTAGGACGCACTTGTTACTATCAAACCCGCCCGACTTGGCACTGGTGCCACCACTGGTCTGGGAACCATCCTGCGTATCGTGGATTCTAAAGAGCCAGCCGGCCACTCCCACCACAGGCACCCAAACACAAACAACGGCGCTTTTCCCTGGAAAACAAAACTCGCCTGCCAACTTTTTGATGGCAGATTGCAGGAGCCACTTGGTACTATCAAACCAGCCCAACTTGGCACTGCTGCCACCATGGGTCTGGTCACCATCCTGCCTATCGTAGCTTTTCAGGAGCCAGCCGGTCACTCCCAGCCATAGGCCCCCAGACAAAAACCTCGGCCCGTTTCCCTGGCAAACAAAAGTAAGCTGCCCCGCTTCTGGATGGCAGATTGCAGGATCCACTTGGTACTATCAAACCAGCCGGACTTGGCACTGGTGCCACGACAAGTCTGGGAACCATCCTGCGTATCGTGGATTCTAAGGAGCCAGCCGGCCACTCACAGCCACAGGCCCCCAAACACAAACAACGGCGCTTTTCCCTGGAAAACAAAACTCGCCTACCAACGTTTTGATGGCAGATTGCAGGAGCCACTTGGTACTATCAAATCAGCCCAACTTGGCACTGGTGCCACCATGGGTCTAGTCACCATCCTGCCTAACGTAACTTTTCAGGAGCCAGCCGGTCACTCCCAGCCGTAGGCCCCCAGACACAAATCTCGGCCCGTTTCCCTGGCAAAGAAAAGTAAGCTGCCCCGCTTCTGGATGGCAGATTGCAGGAGCCACTTGGTACTATCAAACCAGCCCGACTTGGCACTGGTGCCACCTCTGGTCTGGGAACCATCCTGCGTATCGTGGATTCTAAGGAGCCAGTCGGCCACTCCCAGCCACAGGCCCCCAAACACAAACAACGGCCCGTTTCCGTGGCAAACAAAAGTAAGCTGCCCCGCTTCTGGATGGCAGATTGCAGGAGCCACTTGGTACTATCAAACCAGCCCGACTTGGCACTGGTGCCACCTCTGGTCTGGGAACCATCCTGCGTATCGTGGTTTCTAAGGAGCCAGCCGGCCACTCCCAGCCATAGGCCCCCAAACACAAACAACGGCGCTTTTCCCTGGAAAACAAAACTCGCCTGCCAACTTTTTGATGGCAGATTGCAGGAGCCACTTGGTACTATCAAACCAGCCCAACTTGGCACTGGTGCCACCATGGGTCTGGTCACCATCCTGCCTATCGTAGCTTTTCAGGAGCCAGCCGGTCACTCCCAGCCATAGGCCCCCAGACACAAAGCTCGGCCCGTTTCCCTGGCAAACAAAAGTAAGCTGCCCCGCTTCTGGATGGCAGATTGCAGGAGCCACTTGGTACTATCAAACCAGCCCGACTTGGCACTGGTGCCACCTCTGGTCTGGGAACCATCCTGCGTATCGTGGATTCTAAGGAGCCAGCCGGCCACTCCCAGCCACAGGCCCCCAAACACAAACAACGGCGCTTTTCCCTGGAAAACAAAACTCGCCTGCCAACTTTTTGATGGCAGATTGCAGGAGCCACTTGGTACTATCAAACCAGCCCAACTTGGCACTGGTGCCACCTCTGGTCTGGGAACCATCCTGCGTATCGTGGATTTTATGGAGCCAGCCGGTCAGTCCCAGCCATAGGCCCCCAAACACAAACAACGATCCGTTTCCCTGGCAAACAAAAGTAAGCTGCCCCGCTTCTGGATGGCAGATTGCAGGAACCACTTGGTAGTATCAAACCAGCCCAACTTGGCACTGGTGGCACCTCTTGTCTGGGAACCATGCTGCGTATCGTGGTTTCTAAGGAGCCAGCCGGCCACTCCCAACCATAGACCCCCAGACACAAACCTCGGCCCGTTTCCCTGGAAAACAAAAGTAAGCTACCCCGATTCTGGATGGCAGATTGCAGGAGCCACTTGGTACTATCAAATCAGCCCAACTTGGCACTGGTGCCACCATGGGTCTGGTAAACATCCTGCCTATCGTAGCTTTTCAGGAGCCAGCCGGCCACTCTCAGCCATATGCCCCCAAAAACAAACCACAGCCCTTTTCTCTGGCAAACAAAACTCAACTGCCCCTCTTCTGGATGGCAAATTTTAGGACGCACTTTGTACTACGAAAACCGCCCGACGTGGCACTGGTGCCACCTTGTGTCAGGGAACCATCCTGCATATCGAGCTTTTTAAGGAGCCAGCCGGCCACGCCCAGCCATAAACCCCCAAAAACAAACCACGGACCATTTCACTTGGAAACAAAAATCCGCTGCCCCGCGTCTGTATGGCATATTGCACGAGCCACTTTGCACCATCAAACCAGCCCGACTTGGCACTGGTGCCACCTTGGGTCTGGGAACCATCCTGCGTATCGTGGATTCTAAGCAGCCACCCGGCCACTCTGAGCCACAGGCCCCCAAACAAAAACTACGGCGCTTTTCCCTTGAAAACAAAACTCGCCTGCCAACTTTTTGATGGCAGATTGCAGGAGCCACTTGGTACTATCAAACCAGCCCAACTTGGCACTGGTGCCACCTCTGGTCTGGGAACCATCCTGCCTATCGTAGCTTTTCAGGAGCCAGCCGGTCACTCCCAGCCATAGACCCCCAGACACAAACCTCGGCCCGTTTCCCTGGCAAACAAAAGTAAGCTGCCCCGCTTTTGGATGGCAGATTGCAGGAGCCACGTTGCACCATCAAACCAGCCCCACTTGGCACTGGTGCCACCTTGGGTCTGGGAACAAGTTGGGCTGGTTTGATAGTACCAAGTGGCTCCTGCAATCTGCCATCCAGAAGCGGGACAGCTTACTTTTGTTTCCCAGGGAAACGGGCCGAGGTATTTGTCTGGGGGCCTATGGCTGGGAGTGACCGGCTGACTACTGAAAAGCTACGATAGGCAGGATGGTTACCAGACTCATGGTGCCACCAGTGCCAAGTCGGGCTGGTTTGATAATACTAAATAGCTCCTGCAATCTGCCATCCAGACGCGGGGCAGCGGATTTTTGTTTGCTGGAGAAAAGTTCCGTGGTTTTTTTTTTGGGGGTATATGACTGGACGTGGCCGGCTGGCTCCTTAAAAAGCTCTATACACAGGATTGTTCCCTGACCCAAGGTGGCATCAGTGCCAAGTCGGGCTGTTTTCGTCGTACCAAGTGCGTCCTGCAATTTGCCATCCAGAAGCGGGGCAGCCTACTTTTGTTTGCCAGGGAAACGTGCCGAGGTATTTGTCTGGGGGCCTATGGCTGGGAGTGAGCGGCTGGCTCCTGAAAAGCTACGATAGGCAGGATGGTGACCAGACCCATGGTGGCACCAGTGCCAAGTTGGGCTGGTTTGATAGTACCAAGTGGCTCCTGCAATCTGCCATCAAGAAGTTGGCAGGCGAGTTTTGTTTTCCAGGGAAAAGCGCCGTTGTTTTTGTTTAGAGGCCTGTGGCTGGGAGTGGCCGCCTGTCCTCGTAGAATCTACGTTACGCAGCATGGTTCCCAGAGCCAAGGTGGCACCAGGGTCAAGTCGGGCTGGTTTGTAAGTACCAAGTGCATCCTGCAATCTGCCATCCAAAAGCGGGGCAGCTTACTTTTGTTTGCCAGGGAAACGGGCCGAGGTTTGTGTCCGGGGGCCTATGGCAGGGAGTGACCGGCTGGCTCCTGAAAAGCTACGATAGGCAGGATGTTTACCAGACCCATGCTGGCACCAGTGCCAAGTTGGGCTGATTTGATAGTACCAAGTGGCTCCTGCAATCTGCCATCCAGAATCGGGGTAACTTACTTTTGTTTTCCAGGGAAACGGGCCGAGGTTTGTGTCTGGGGGTCTATGGCTGGGAGTGACCGGCTGGCTCCTGAAAAGCTACGATAGGCAGGATGGTTCCCAGACCAGAGGTGGCACCAGTGCCAAGTTGGGCTGGTTTGATAGTACCAAGTGGCTCCTGCAATCTGCCATCAAAAAGTTGGCAGGCAAGTTTTGTTTTCCAGGGAAAAGCGCCGTTGTTTGTGTTTGGGGGCCTGTGGCAGGGAGTGGCCGGCTGGCTCCTTAGAATCCACGATATGCAGGATTGTTCCCAGACCCAAGGTGGCACCAGTGCCAAGTCGGGCTGGTTTGATGGTGCAAAGTGGCTCCTGCAATCTGCCATCCAGACGCGGGGCAGCGGATTTTTGTTTCCAAGAGAAATTGTCCGTGGTTTGTTTTTGGGGGTTTATGGCTGGGCGTGGCCGGCTGGCTCCTTAAAAAGCTCGATATGCAGGATGGTTCCCTGACACAAGGTGGCACCAGTGCCACGTCGGGCGGTTTTCGTAGTACAAAGTGCGTCCTAAAATTTGCCATCCAGAAGAGGGGCAGTTGAGTTTTGTTTGCCAGAGAAAAGGGCCGTGGTTTGTTTTTGGGGGCATATGGCTGAGAGTGGCCGGCTGGCTCCTGAAAAGCTACGATAGGCAGGATGTTTACCAGACCCATGGTGGCACCAGTGCCAAGTTGGGCTGATTTGATAGTACCAAGTGGCTCCTGCAATCTGCCATCCAGAATCGGGTTAGCTTACTTTTGTTTTCCAGGGAAACGGGCCGAGGTTTGTGTCTGGGGGTCTATGGTTGGGAGTGGCCGGCTGGCTCCTTAGAAACCACGATACGCAGCATGGTTCCCAGACAAGAGGTGCCACCAGTGCCAAGTTGGGCTGGTTTGATACTACCAAGTGGTTCCTGCAATCTGCCATCCAGAAGCGGGGCAGCTTACTTTTGTTTGCCAGGGAAACGGATCGTTGTTTGTGTTTGGGGGCCTATGGCTGGGACTGACCGGCTGGCTCCATAAAATCCACGATACGCAGGATGGTTCCCAGACCAGAGGTGGCACCAGTGCCAAGTCGGGCTGGTTTGATAGTACCAAGTGGCTCCTGCAATCTGCCATCCAGAAGCGGGGCAGCTTACTTTTGTTTGCCAGGGAAACGGGCCGAGGTTTGTGTCTCGGGGCCTATGGCAGGCAGTGACCGGCTGGCTCCTGTAAAGCTACGATAGGCAGGATGGTGACCAGACCCATGGTGGCACCAGTGCCAAGTTGGGCTGGTTTGATAGTACCAAGTGGCTCCTGCAATCTGCCATCAAAAAGTTGGCAGGCGAGTTTTGTTTTCCAGGGAAAAGCGCCGTTGTTTGTGTTTGGGGGCCTGTGGTTGGGAGTGGCCGGCTGGCTCCTTAGAAACCACGATACGCAGGATGGTTCCCACACCAGAGGTGGCACCAGTGCCAAGTCGGGCTGGTTTGATAGTACCAAGTGGCTCCTGCAATCTGCCATCCAGAAGCGGGGCAGCTTACTTTTGTTTGCCACGGAAACGGGCCGTTGTTTGTGTTTGGGGGCCTGTGGCTGGGAGTGGCCGACTGGCTCCTTAGAATCCACGATACGCAGGATGGTTCCCAGACCAGAGGTGGCACCAGTGCCAAGTCGGGCTGGTTTGATAGTACCAAGTGGCTCCTGCAATCTGCCATCCAGAAGCGGGGCAGCTTAATTTTCTTTGCCAGGGAAACGGGCCGAGCTTTGTGTCTGGGGGCCTATGGCTGGGAGTGACCGGCTGGCTCCTGAAAAGTTACGATAGGCAGGATGGTGACCAGACCCATGGTGGCACCAGTGCCAAGTTGGGCTGATTTGATAGTACCAAGTGGCTCCTGCAATCTGCCATCAAAACGTTGGTAGGCGAGTTTTGTTTTCCAGGGAAAAGCGCCGTTGTTTGTGTTTGGGGGCCTGTGGCTGTGAGTGGCCGGCTGGCTCCTTAGAATCCACGATACGCAGGATGGTTCCCAGACTTGTCGTGGCACCAGTGCCAAGTCCGGCTGGTTTGATAGTACCAAGTGGATCCTGCAATCTGCCATCCAGAAGCGGGGCAGCGTACTTTTGTTTGCCAGGGAAACGGGCCGAGGTTTTTGTCTGGGGGCCTATGGCTTGGAGTGACCGGCTGGCTCCTGAAAAGCTACGATAGGCAGGATGGTGACCAGACCCATGGTGGCAGCAGTGCCAAGTTGGGCTGGTTTGATAGTACCAAGTGGCTCCTGCAATCTGCCATCAAAAAGTTGGCAGGCGAGTTTTGTTTTCCAGGGAAAAGCGCCGTTGTTTGTGTTTGGGTGCCTGTGGTGGGAGTGGCCGGCTGGCTCTTTAG
The DNA here is from genome assembly GCF_035770615.1 of Melospiza melodia melodia. Taxonomy (NCBI): domain Eukaryota; kingdom Metazoa; phylum Chordata; class Aves; order Passeriformes; family Passerellidae; genus Melospiza; species Melospiza melodia. Next base: position 1,005,016 of record NW_026948488.1, on the reverse strand, counting down.
AATCCACGATACGCAGGATGGTTCCCAGACCAGTGGTGGCACCAGTGCCAAGTCGGGCGGGTTTGATAGTAACAAGTGCGTCCTACAATCTGCCATCCAGAAGCGGGGCAGCTTACTTTTGTTTGCCAGGGAAACGGGCCGAGGTTTTTGTCTGGGGGCCTATGGCTGGGAGTGACCGGCTGGCTCGTGAAAAGCTACGATAGGCAGGATGGTGACCAGACCCATGGCGGCACCAGTGCCAAGTTGGGCTGGTTTGATAGTACCAAGTGGCTCCTGCAATCTGCCATCAAAAAGTTGGCAGGCGAGTTTTGTTTTCCAGGGAAAAGCGCCGTTGTTTGTGTTTGGGGGCCTGTGGCTGGGAGTGGCCGACTGGCTCCTTAGAATCCACGATACGCAGGATGGTTCCCAGACCAGAGGTGGCACCAGTGCCAAGTCGGGCTGGTTTGATAGTACCAAGTGGCTCCTGCAATCTGCCATCCAGAAGCGGGGCAGCTTACTTTTGTTTGCCAGGGAAACGGGCCGAGCTTTGTGTCTGGGGGCCTATGGCTGGGAGTGACCGGCTGGCTCCTGAAAAGCTACGATAGGCAGGATGGTGACCAGACCCATGGTGGCACCAGTGCCAAGTTGGGCTGGTTTGATAGTACCAAGTGGCTCCTGCAATCTGCCATCAAAAAGTTGGCAGGGAAGTTTTCTTTACCAGGGAAAAGCGCCGTTGTTTTTGTTTGGGGGCCTATGGCTGGGAGTGGCCGGCTGGCTCCTTAGAATCCACGATACGCAGGATGGTTCCTAGACTTGACGTGGCACCAGTGCCAAGTTGGGCTGGTTTGATAGTACCAAGTGCGTCCTGCAATCTGCCATCCAGAAGTGGGGTAGCTTACTTTTGTTTGCCAGGGAAACGGGCCGAGGTTTGTGTCTCGGGGCATATGGCTGGGAGTGACCGGCTGGCTCCTGAAAAGCTACGATAGGCAGGATGGTGACCAGACCCATGGCGGCACCAGTGCCAAGTTGGGCTGGTTTGATAGTACCAAGTGGCTCCTGCAATCTGCCATCAAAAAGTTGGCAGGCGAGTTTTGTTTTCCAGGGAAAAGCGCCGTTGTTTGTGTTTGGGGGCCTGTGGCTGGGAGTGGCCGACTGGCTCCTTAGAATCCACGATACGCAGGATGGTTCCCAGACCAGAGGTGGCACCAGTGCCAAGTCGGGCTGGTTTGATAGTACCAAGTGGCTCCTGCAATCTGCCATCCAGAAGCGGGGCAGCTTACTTTTGTTTGCCAGGGAAACGGGCCGAGCTTTGTGTCTGGGGGCCTATGGCTGGGAGTGACCGGCTGGCTCCTGAAAAGCTACGATAGGCAGGATGGTGACCAGACCCATGGTGGCACCAGTGCCAAGTTGGGCTGGTTTGATAGTACCAAGTGGCTCCTGCAATCTGCCATCAAAAAGTTGGCAGGGAAGTTTTCTTTACCAGGGAAAAGCGCCGTTGTTTTTGTTTGGGGGCCTATGGCTGGGAGTGGCCGGCTGGCTCCTTAGAATCCACGATACGCAGGATGGTTCCTAGACTTGACGTGGCACCAGTGCCAAGTTGGGCTGGTTTGATAGTACCAAGTGCGTCCTGCAATCTGCCATCCAGAAGTGGGGTAGCTTACTTTTGTTTGCCAGGGAAACGGGCCGAGGTTTGTGTCTCGGGGCTTATGGCTGGGAGTGACCGGCTGGCTCCTGAAAAGCTACGATAGGCAGGATGGTGACCAGACCCATGGTGGCACCAGTGCCAAGTTGGGCTGGTTTGATAGTACCAAGTGGCTCCTGCAATCTGCCATCAAAAAGTTGGCAGGCGAGTTTGTTATCCAGGGAAAAGCGCCGTTGTTTGTGCCTGGGGCCCTATCGCCTGGAGTGGACGGATGGCTAATTAGAATCCACGATACACAGGATGGTTCCCAGACCCATGGTGGCACCAGTGCCAAGTTGGGCTGGTTTGATAGTACCAAGTGGTTCCTGCAATCTGCCATCCAGAAGCGGGGCAGCTTACTTTTGTTTGCCAGGGAAACGGTCCGAGGATTGTGTCTGGGGGCCTAAGCCTGGAAGTGACCGGCTGGCTCGTGAAAAGCTACGATAGGCAGGATGGTGACCAGACCCATGACGGCACCAGTGCCAAGTTGGGCTGGTTTGATAGTACCAAGTGGCTCCTGCAATCTGCCATCAAGAAGTTGGCAGGCGAGTTTTGTTTTCCAGGGAAAAGCGCCGTTGTTTGTGTTTGGGGGCCTGTGGCTGGGAGTGGCCGGCTGGCTCCTTAGAATCCACGATACTCAGCATGGTTCCCAGACCAAAGGTGGCACCAGTGCCAAGTTGGGCTGGTTGGATAGTACCAAGTGGTTCCTGCAATCTGCCATCCAGAAGCGGGGCAGCTTACTTTTGTTGGCCAGGGAAACGGGCCGAGGTTTGTGTCTGGGGGCCTATGGCTGGGAGTGACCGGCTGGCTCCTGAAAAGCTACGATAGGCAGGATGGTGACCAGACCCATGGTGGCACCAGTGGCAAGTTGGGCTGATTTGATTGTACCAAGTGGCTCCTGCAATCTGCCATCAAAAAGTTGGCAGGCGAATTTTGTTTTCCAGGGAAAAGCGCCGTTGTTTGTGTTTGGGGGCCTGTGGCAGGGAGTGGCCGGCTGCCTCCTGAAAAGCTACGATAGGCAGGATGGTGACGAGACCCATGGTGGCACCAGTGCCAAGTTGGGTTGGTTTGATAGTACCAAGTGGCTCCGGCAATCTGCCATCAAAAAGTTGGCAGACGAGTTTTGTTTTCAAGGGAAAAGCGCCGTTGTTTGTGTTTGGGGGCCTGTGGCTGGGAGTGGCCGGCTGGCTGCTTAGAATCTACCATACGCAGGATGGTTCCCAGACCAGAGGTGGCACCAGTGCCAAGTCGGGCTGGTTTGATAGTACCAAGTGCGTCCTGCAATCTGCCATCCAGAAGCGGGACAGCTTACTTTTGTTTGTCAGGGAAACGGGCCGAGCTTTGTGTCTGTGGGCCTACGGCTGGGAGTGACCGGCTGGCTCCTGAAAAGCTACGATAGGCAGGATGGTGACCAGACCCATGGTGGAACCAGTGCCAAGTTGGGCTGGTTTGATAGTACCAAGTGGCTCCTGCAATCTGCCATCAAAAATTTGGCAGGCAAGTTTTGTTTTCCAGGGAAAAGTGCCGTTGTTTTGTTTGGGGGCCTATGGCTGGGAGTGGCCGGCTGGCTCCTTAGAATCCACGATACGCAGGATGGTTCCCAGACCTGAGGTGGCACCAGTGCCAAGTTGGGCTGGTTTGATAGTACCAAGTGCGTCCTGCAATCTGCCATCCAGAAGCGGGGTAGCTTACTTTTGTTTGCCAGGGAAACGGGCCGAGGTTTGTGTCTCGGGGCTTATGGCTGGGAGTGACCGGCTGGCTCCTGAAAAGCTACGATAGGCAGGATGGTGACCAGACCCATGGTGGCACCAGTGCCAAGTTGGGCTGGTTTGATAGTACCAAGTGGCTCCTGCAATCTGCCATCAAAAACTTGGCAGGCGAATTTGTTATCCAGGGAAAAGCGCCGTTGTTTTTGTTTGGGGGCCTGTGGCTGGGAGTGGCCGCCTGGCTCCTTAGAATCCATGATACGCAGGATGGTTCCCAGACCAGAGGTGGCACCAGTGCCAAGTCGGGCTGGTTTGATGGTGAAAAGTGGCTCCTGCAATCTGCCATCCAGAAGCGGGGCAGCTTACTTTTGTTTGCCAGGGAAACGGGCCGAGGTTTGTGTCTGGGGGTTTATGGCTGGGAGTGACCGGCTGGCTCCTGAAAAGCTACGATAGGCAGGATGGTGACCAGACCCATGGTGGCACCAGTGTCAAGGTGGGCTGGTTTGATAGTACCAAGTGGCTCCGGCAGTCTGCCATCAAAATTTGGCAGGCGAGTTTTGTTTTCCAGGGAAAAGCGCCGTTGTTTTTGTTTGGGGGCCTGTGGGTGGGAGTGGCCGGATGGCTAATTAGAATCCACGATACGCAGCATGGTTCCCAGACCTGAGGTGGCACCAGTGCCAAGTCGGGCTAGTTTGATGGTGCAAAGTGGCTCCTGCAATCTGCCATCCAGAAGCGGGGCAGCTTGCTTTTGTTTGCCAGGGAAACGGGCCGAGGTTTGTGTCTGGGGGCCTATGGCTGGGAGTGACCGGCTGGCTCCTGAAAAGCTATGATAGGCAGGATGGTGACCAGACCCAAGGTGGCACCAGTGCCAAGTTGGGCTGGTTTGATAGTACCAAGTGGCTCCTGCAATCTGCCATCAAAAACTTGGCAGGCGAGTTTTGTTTTCCAGGGAAAAGCGCCGTTGTTTGTGTTTGGGGGCCTGTGGCTGGGAGTGGCCGGCTGGTTGCTTAGAATCCACGATACGCAGGATGGTTCCCAGACGTGAGGCGGCGCCAGTGCCAAGTCGGGCTGGTTTGATACTACCAAGTGCGTCCTGCATTCTGCCATCCAGAAGCGGGACAGCTTACTTTTGCTTGCCAGGGAAACGGGCCGAGCTTTGGGTCTGGGCGCCTATGGCTGGGAGTGACCGGCTGGCTCCTGAAAAGCTACGATAGGCAGGATGGTGACCAGACCCATGGTGGCACCAGTGCCAAGTTGGGCTGGTTTGATAGTACCAAGTGGCTCCTGCAATCTGCCATCAAAAATTGCAAGGCGAGTTTTGTTTTCCAGGGAAAAGCGCCGTTGTTTGTGTTTAGGGGCCTGTGGGTGGGAGTGGCCGGATGGCTAATTAGAATCCACGATACGCAGCATGGTTCCCAGACCTGAGGTGGCACCAGTGCCAAGTCGGGCTAGTTGGATGGTGCAAAGTGGCTCCTGCAATCTGCCATCCAGAAGCGGGGCAGCTTACTTTTGTTTTCCAGGGAAACTGGCCGAGTTTTGTGTCTGGGGGCCTATGGCTGGGAGTGACCGGCTGGCTCCTGAAAAGCTACGATAGGCAGGATGGTGACCAGACCCATGGTGGCACCAGTGCCAAGTTGGGCTGATTTGATAGTACCAAGTGGCTCCTGCAATCTGCCATCAAATAGTCGGCAGGCGAGTTTTGTTTTCCAGGGAAAAGCGCCGTTGTTTGTGACTGGGGGCCTGTGGGTGGGAGTGACCGGCTGGCTCCTTAGAATCCACGATACGCAGGATGGTTCCCAGACTTGAGGTGGCACCAGTGACAAGTCGGGCCAGTTTGATGGTGCAAAGTGGCTCCTGCAATCTGCCATCCAGAAGCGGGGTAGCTTACTTTTCTTTGCCAGGGAAACGGGCCGAGGTTTTTCTCTGGGGGCCTATGGCTGGGAGTGACCGGGTGGCGCCTGAACAGCTACGATAGGCAGGATGGTGACCAGACCCATGGTGGCACCAGTGCCAAGTTGGGCTGGTTTGATAGTACCAAGTGGCTCCTGCAATCTGCCATCAAAATGTTGGCAGGCGAGTTTTGTTTTCCAGGGAAAAGCGCTGTTGTTTGTGTTTGGGGGCCTGTGGCTGGGAGTGACCGGCTGGCTCCTTAGAATCCACGATACGCAGGATGGTTCCCAGACCAGAGGTGGCACCAGTGCCAAGTCGGGCTGGTTTTATAGTACCAAGTGGTTCATGCAATCTGCCATCCAGAAGCGGGGCAGCTTAATTTTGTTTGCCAGGGAAACGGGCCGACCTTTGTGTCTGGGCGCCTATGGCTGGGAGTGACCTGCTAGGTACTGAAAAGCTACGATAGGCAGGATGGTGACCACATCCATGGTGGCACCAGTGCCAAGTTGGGCTGGTTTGATAGTACCAAGTGGCTCCTGCAATCCGCCATCAAAAAGTTGGCAGGCGAGTTTTGTTTTCCAGGGAAAAGCGCCGTTGTTTGTGGTTGGGTGCCTGTGGCAGGGAGTGGCCGGCTGGCTCCTTAGAATCCACGATACGCAGGATGGTTCCCAGACCCAAGGTGGCACCAGTGCCAAGTTGGGCTGGTTTGATACTATCAAGTGCGTCCTGCAATCTGCCATCCAGAAGCGGGGTAGCTTACTTTTTTTTGCCAGGGAAACGGGCCGAGGTTTTTGTCTCGGGGTATAAGGCTGGGGGTGACCGGCTGGCTCCTGAAAAGCTACGATAGGCAGGATGGTGACCAGACCCATGGTGGCACCAGTGCCAAGTTGGGCTGGTTTGATAGTACCAAGTGGCTCCTGCAATCTGCCATCAAAAATTTGGCAGGCGAGTTTTGTTTTCCAGGGAAAAGCGCCGTTGTTTGTGTTTGGGGGCCTGTGGCTGGGTGTGGCCGGCTGGCTAATTAGAATCCACGATACGCAGGATGGTTCCCAGACCAGAGGTGACCCCAGTGACAAGTCGGGCTGGTTTGATACTACCAAGTGCGTCCTGCAATCTGCCATCCAGAAGCGGGGTAGCTTACTATTGTTTGCCAGGGAAACGGGCCGAGGTGTTTGTCTCGGCGCCTGTGGCTGGGGGTGACCGGCTGGCTCCTGAAAAGCTACGATAGGCAGGATGGTGACCAGACCCATGGTGGCACCAGTGCCAAGTTGGGCTGGTTTGATAGTATCAAGTGGCTCCTGCAATCCGCCATCAAAATATTGGCAGGCGAGTTTTGTTTTCCAGGGAAAAGCGCCGTTGTTTGTGTTTGAGTGCCTGTGGCAGGGAGTGGCCGGCTGGCTGCTTAGAATCCACGATACGCAGGATGGTTCCCAGACCCAAGGTGGCACCAGTGCCAAGTTGGGCTGGTTTGATACTACGAAGTGCGTCCTGCAATCTGCCATCCAGAAGCGGGGCAGCTTACTTTTGTTTGCCAGGGAAACGGGCCGAGGTTTTTGTCTCGGGGCCTGTGGCTGGGGGTGACCGGCTGGCTCCTGAAAAGCTACGATAGGCAGGATGGTGACCAGACCCATGGTGGCACCAGTGCCGAGTTGGGCTGATTTGATAGTACCAAGTGGCTCCTGCAATCTGCCATCAAAAATTTGGCAGGCGAGTTTTGTTTTCCAGGGAAATGCGCCCTTGTTTGTGTTTGGGGGCCTGTGGCTGGGAGTGGCCGGCTGGCTAATTAGAATCAACGATACGCAGGATGGTTCCCAGACCAGAGTTGGCACCAGTGACAAGTCGGGCTGGTTTGATACTACCAAGCGCGTCCTGCAATCTGCCATCCAGAAGCGGGGCAGCTTACTTTTGTTTGCCAGGGAAACGGGCCGAGCTTTGTGTCTGGGGGCCTATGGCTGGGAGTGACCGGCTGGCTCCTGAAAAGCTACGATAGGCAGGATGGTGACCAGACCCATGGTGTCAGCAGTGCCAAGTTGGGCTGATTTGATAGTAGCAAGTGGCTCCTGCAATCTGCCATCAAAATGTTGGCAGGCGAGTTTTGTTTTCCAGGGAAAAGCGCCGTTGTTTGTGTTTGGGGGCCTGTGGCTGGGAGTGACCGGCTGGCTCCTTAGAATCCACGATACGCCCGATGGTTCCCAGACCCAAGGTGGCACCAGTGCCAAGTTGGGCTGGTTTGATAGTACCAAGTGGTTCCTGCAATCTGCCATCCAGAAGCGGGGCAGCTTACTTTTGTTTTCCAGGGAAAAGGGCCGAGGTTTTTCTCTGGGGGCCTATGGCTGGGAGTGACCGGCTGGCGCCTGAACAGCTACGATAGGCAGGATGGTTCCAAGACCCATGGTGGCACCAGTGCCATGTTCGGCTGATTTGATAGTACCAAGTGGCTCCTGCAATCTGCCATCAAAATGTTGGCAGGCGAGTTTTGTTTTCCAGGGAAAAGCGCCGTTGTTTGTGTTTGGGGGCCTGTGGCTGGGAGTGGCCAGCTTGCTAATTGGAATCCACGATACGCAGGATGGTTCCCAGACCAGAGGTGGCACCAGTGCCAAGTCGGGCTGGTTTGATAGTACCAAGTGCGTCCTGCAATCTGCCATCCACAAGCGGCGCCGCTTAGTTTTGTTTGCCACGGAAACGGGCCGAGGTTTGTGTCTGGGGGCCTATGGCTGGGAGTGACCGGCTAGGTCCTGAAAATCTACGATAGGCAGGATGGTGACCAGACCCATGGTGGCACCAGTGCCAAGTTGGGCTGGTTTGATAGTACCAAGTTGCTCCGGCAATCTGCCATCAAAATTTGGCAGGCGAGTTTTGTTTTCCAGGGAAAAGCGCCGCTGTTTGTGTTTGAGGGCCTGTGGCTGGGAGTGTCCGGCTGGCTCCTTAGAATCCACGATACGCAGGATGGTTCCCAGACCTGAGGTGGCACCAGTGCCAAGTCGGGCTAGTTTGATGGTGCAAAGTGGCTCCTGCAATCTGCCATCCAGAAGCGGGGCAGCTTACTTTTTTTTGCCAGGGAAACGGGCCGAGGTTTGTGTCTGGGGTCTATGGCTGGGAGTGACCGGCTGGCTCCTGAAAAGCTACGATAGGCAGGATGGTGACCAGACCCATGGTGGCACCAGTGCCAAGTTGGGCTGGTTTGATAGTACCAAGTGGCTCCGGCAATCTGCCATCAAAAAGTTGGCAGGCGAGTTTTGTTTTCCAGGGAAAAGCGCCGATGTTTGTGTTTGGGGGCCTGTGGCTGGGAGTGGCCGGCTGGCTCCTTAGAATCCACGATACGCAGGATGGTTCCCAGACCTGAGGTAGCACCAGTGCCAAGTCGGGCTGGTTTGATAGTACCAAGTGCGTCCTGCAATCTGCCATCCAGAAGCGGGGCAGCTTACTTTTGTTTGCCAGGGAAACGGGCCGAGGTTTGTGTCTGGGGGCCTATGGCAGGGAGTGACCGGCTGGCTCCTGAAAAGCTACGATAGGCAGGATGGTGACCAGACCCATGGTGGCACCAGTGCCAAGTTGGGCTGGTTTGATAGTACCAAGTGGCTCCTGCAATCTGCCATCAAAAGTTGGCAGGCGAGTTTTGTTTTCCAGGGAAAAGCGCCGTTGTTTGTGTTTGGGGGCCTGTGGCTGGGAGTGGCCGGCTGGCTCCTTAGAATCCACAATACGCAGGATGGTTCACTGACCTGAGGTGGCACCAGTGATAAGTTGGGCTGGTTTGATAGTACCAAGTGCGTCCTGCAATCTGCCATCCAGAAGCGGGGTAGCTTACTTTTGTTTGCCAGGGAAACGGGCCGAGCTTTGTGTCTGGGGGCCTATGGCTGGGAGTGACCGGCTGGCTCGTGAAAAGCTACGATAGGCAGGATGGTGACCAGACCCATGGTGGCACCAGAGCCATGTTCGGCTGATTTCAAAGTACAAAGTGGCTCCTGCAATCTGCCATCAAAAGTCAGCATGCAAGCTTTGTTTTCCAGGGAAAAGCGCCGTTGTTTGTGTCTGCGGGCCTGTGGCTGGAGTGGCCGGCTGGCTCCTTTAAACACACGATACGCCGGATGGTTCCCAGACCCAAGGTGGCACCAGTGCCAAGTTGGGCTGGTTTGATAGTACCAAGTGGTTCCTGCAATCTGCAATCAAAATGTTGGCAGGCGAGTTTTGTTTTCCAGGGAAAAGCGCCGATGTTTTTTTTTGGGGGCCTGTGGCTGGGAGTGGCCGGCTGGCTCCTTAGAATCCAAGATACGCAGGATGGTTCCCAGACCAGAGGTGGCACCAGTACCAAGTCGGGCTGGTTTGATAATAACAAGTGGATCCTGAAATCTGCCATCCAGAAGCGGGGCAGCTTACTTTTGTTTGCCAGGGAAACGGGCCGAGCTTTGTGTCTGGGGGCCTATGGCTGGGAGTGACCGGCTGGCTCCTGAAAAGCTACGATAGGCAGGAAGGTGACCAGACCCATGGTGTCAGCAGTGCCAAGTTGGGCTGGTTTGATAGTACCAAGTGGCTCCTGCAATCTGCCATCAAAAAGTTGGCAGGCGAGTTTTGTTTTCCAGGGAAAAGCGCCGTTGTTTGTGTTTGGGGGCCTGTGGCTGGGAGTGGCCGTCTTGCTAATTGGAATCCACCATACGCAGGAGGGTTCCCAGACCTGAGGTGGCACCAGTGACAAGTTGGGCCAGTTTGATGGTGCAAAGTGGCTCCTGCAATCTGCCATCCAGAAGCGGGGCAGCTTACTTTTGTTTGCCAGGGAAACGGGCCGAGGTTTGTGTCTGGGTTCCTATGGCTGGGAGTGACCGGCTGGCACCTGAAAAGCTACGATAGGCAGGATGGTGACCAGATCCATGGTGGCACCAGTGCCAAGTTGGGCTGATTTGATAGTACCAAGTGGCTCCTGCAATCTGCCATCAAAAATTTGGCAGGCGAGTTTTGTTTCCCAGGGAAAAGCGCCGTTGTTTGTATTTGGGGGCCTGTGGCTGGGAGTGGCCCGCTGGCTCCTTAGAATCCACGATACGCAGGATGGTTCCCAGACCCAAGGTGGCACCATTTCCAAGTTGGGCTGGTTTGATAGTACCAAGTGCGTACTGCAATCTGCCATCCAGAAGCGGGGCAGCTTACTTTTGTTTGCCAGGGAAACGGGCCGAGGTTTTTGTCTGGGGGCCTATGGCTGGGAGTGACCGGCTGGCTCCTGAAAAGCTACGATAGGCAGGATGGTGACCAGACCCATGGTGGCACCAGTGCCAAGTTGGGCTGATTTGATAGTACCAAGTGGCTCCTGCAATCTGCCATCAAAAAGTTGGCAGGCGAGTTTTGTTTTCCAGGGAAAAGCGCCGTTGTTTGTGTTTGGGGGCCTGTGGCTGGGAGTGGCCGGGTGGCTCCTTAGAATCCACGATACGCAGGATGGTTCCCAGACCCAAGGTGGCACCAGTGCCAAGTTGGGCTGGTTTGATAGTACCAAGTGTCTCCTGCAATCTGCCATCCAGAAGCAGGGCAGCTTACTTTTGTTTGCCAGAGAAATAGGCCTAGGTTTTTGTTTGGGGGCCTGTGGCTAGGAGTGGCCGGCTGGCTCCTAAGAATCCACGATACGCAGGATGTTTCCCAGACCCAAGGTGGCACCAGTGCCAAGTCGGGCTGGTTTGATAGTACCAAGTGGCTCCTGGAAACTCCATCAAAAAGTTGGCAGGCGTGTTTTGTTTTCCAGGGAACAGCGCCGTTGATTTTGTTTGGGGGCCTGTGGCTCAGAGTGGCCGGGTGGCTCCTTAGAATCCACGATACGCAGGATGGTTCCCAGACCCAAGGTGGCACCAGTGCCAAGTCGGGCTGGTTTGATTACACCAAGTGGCTCCTGCAATCTGCCATCCAGAAGTGAGGCAGCTAAGTTTTGTTTGCGAGAAAAAAGGGCCGTGGTTTTTGTTGGGGGCCTGTGGCTGGGAGTAGCCGGCTGGCTCCTTAAAATGCACGATAGGCAGGATGGTTCCCAGACCCAAGGTGGCACCAGTGCCAAGTCGGGCTGGTTTGATAGTACCAAGTGGCTCCTGCAATCTGCCATCCAGAAGCGGGGCAGCTGAGTTTTGTTTGCCAGAGAAAAAGGCTGTGGTTTGTGTTTGGGGGCCTGTGGCTGGCAGTGGCCGGCTGGCTCCTGAAAATCCACGATACGCAGCATGGTTCCCAGACCCAAGGTGGCACCAGTGCCAAGTGGGGCTCGTTTGACAGTGTCAAGTGCCTCCTGCAATCTCCCATCCAGAAGCGGGGCAGCTGAGTTTTTTTTGCCAGGGAAACGGACCTTTGTTTTTGATTGGGCTCTGTGGCCGAGAGTGGTCGGCTGTCTCCTGACAATCCACAATACGCAGGATGGTTCCCAGACCCAAGGTGGCACCAGTGCCAAGTCGGGCTGGTTTGATAGTACCAAGTGTCTCCTGCAATCTGCCATCCAGAAGCGGGGCAGCTGAGTTTTGTTTGCCAGAGAAAAGGGCCGTGGGTTGTGTTTGGGGGCATATGGCTGGGAGTGGCCACCTGGCTCCTTAAAATGCACGATACGCCGCATGGTAACCAGGCGCAAGGTGGCACCAGTGCCAAGTCAGGCTGTTTTTGTAGTACCCAGTGGCTCCTGCAATTTGCCATCCAGAAGCGGGGCAGTTGAATTTTGTTTGCTAGAGAAAAGGGCTGTGGTTTGTGTTTGGGGGCCTATGGCTGAGAGTGGCCGGCTGGCCCCTGAAAATCAACGATAGGCAGGATGGTTCCCAGATCCAAGGTGGCACCAGTGCCAAGTAAGGCTGGTTGTATGGTTCAAAGTAACTCCTGCAATCTGCCATCCAGAAGCGGGACAGCTGAGTTTTTTTTGCCAGAGAAAAGGTCCATGGTTTCTTTTTGGGGCATACGGCTGGGAATTGCCGGCTGGCTCCTTAAAATGCTCGATACGCAGGATGGTTCCCAGAGCCAAGGTGGCACCACTGCCAAGTCGGGCTCTTTTTGTAGTACCAAGTGCGTCCTGCAATTTGCCATCCAGAAGAGGGGCAGTTGAGTTTTGTTTGCCAGAGAAAAGGGCCGTTGTTTGTGTTTGGGGGCCTGTGGCTGGGAGTGTTCGGCTGGTTCCTGAATATGTACGATACGCAGGATTGTTCCCAGATCCAAGGTGGCAGCAGTGCCATGTTGTGCTGGTGTGATAGTCCCAAGTGGCTCCTGCAATCTGCCATCCAGAAGTGGGGCAGCTGATTTTTGTTTGCCAGAGAAAAGGTCCGTGGTTTGTTTTTGGGGGCATATGGCTGAGAGTGGCCGGCTGGCCCCTGAAAATCCACGATACACAGGATGGTTCCCAGATCCAAGGTGGCACCTGTGCCAAGTCGGGCTGATTTGATAGTACTAAGTAGCTCCTGCAATCTGCCATCCAGAAGCGGGGCAGCTTACTTTTGTTTGCCAGGGAAACGGGCCGAGGTTTGTGTTTGGGGGCCTATGGCTGAGAGTGACCGGCTGGCTCCTGAAAAGCTACAATAGGCAGGATGGTGACCAGACCCATGGTGGCACCAGTGCCAAGTTGGGCTGGTTTGATAGTACCAAGTGGTTCCTGCAATCTGCCATCCAGAAGCAGGGCAGCTGAGTTTTGTTTGCCAGAGAAAAGGGCCTTGGTTTGTGTTTGGGGGCATATGGCTGGGTGTGGCCAGCTGGCTCCTTAAAATGCACGATATGCAACATGGCTCCCAGACCCAAGGTGGCACAAGTGCCAAGTTGGGCTGGTTTGATAGTACCAAGTGGCTCCTGCAATCTTCCATGATCACGTGGAGAAATACTTTCTGGTTTCAGCCTCATGCTCTTTCTTCTCTCCCTCAACTTCTCTATCACCTCTCATCTGGTTCACATGCGCTGTCTTCAAGGTCCACAGGCTACTTTTCACAGAATCTTCTGGCCTGATGAAGTAAGGATGATGAATAGAACAGAGCTGGGATCTATTTTCCAGTTTGGATAAAATGCATTCTGCACACAAATCCAAGGAGAACGGGCTGCCCCGATGCCCAGAAAATCTTTCACTCCTGCTAGTGTTCTATGTCAACCGCAACTTAGTCTGAAAGAAAAGCTTTTTCTCTGAGAGCATCTGAGAGGTTTGCATGAAGCACTGATATCTGACATATGCAATTTTGAATAGGAGAGGAAAAAGAAAATGGCAAGGAGTTTTTAATTTTAGTGGTTTCAATTTTAATTTCCGTGCACTTTTTCAAAACTTGTCAGCTCAAATGCCCATCAACATCTTTTAGTCATCTGTAAGTCAGTATTCATATAAAATGTGCTTCAAATCCAAAGAATTTCAAATTTGCACTCCAAGCTTCTATGCCTAGATTTATGATTTCCTACACATATTAGATGAAAGGAAGGCCTTTTTTACTGTGGGAGTGCTGGAACACTGGAACAGGTTGCCCAGAGAAGTTGTGGGTGTCCCATCCCTGAAAGTATTCAAGGTCACCCTGGACGGGGCTTGGAGCAGCAACAAAGGAGAAGCTTGATGGTAGAGAAACAAAGTTGGACTATAGAAGAAACTCGGATTGAAGTATAGGATCAAGTTTTCTCTCAGCTCTTGGGGTAAATTCAAAGTTGTACAAAATGACATTTATCTGTGCTATTCACTACTGTAACAGAAAGTTTCATGAAAACTGTACAGAAGATAGTAAATTTTAAAAGAGATAAGAATTACAGCATAAAATCCATGGGATAGGTTACAACATGAGACACTCTCTAAGAGAAAATCTCTGTGTTTCAGCACTTCATCGGGGTAAGATTTCATGAAGTGCCAAAGAAGGCGGCAAAATATCATTCGGGACATTATTTACTGGAATTCAGCCTGGCCATTAGTAGGAACTGCCTTTGAACATATCATGTAGATATACCACACACACTTTCCCTTCACTGAAAAATTACTGTTTACAACAAATAAGCAATTGACAATCAAAATTGATTGAAAGCATCTTAAACATGTCAAGTATTTCATTGTAGATGATCTGTGATCCAAATGCTTCTTCCACCTTCGAGAGGGACAGAAGAATTCTTCCATATCATGATGGTTTAAAATTGTATCAACCAATGTTTTCTGCTGAAAAGATATCATCTATTTTTTTCTATTTTTGGAAGAAAATATTCCTAGACATACAACAGGTGAGAACTAAGTAATTTTAAAGAAACAAATGAAATGAAAATATTCTGTAAATAGAATGAAATGAAAAGCTGTGTTTTAAATAGGAGCTAAATATTAAACAGAATTTTTGTACCAGGCATTTGAATTACTGCACCAGCTCTTTTGCCCATCAAGAGAGGCATTTAGCATTTCAGTCTTTTCCAAGGTGTTCATGATCTGCTATGCTGATCTCTGTGTGTGCCTAGGTGTGTGTGGAGGGGGGGGCATATGAAGGGGAGTGTGTATGTTTGCTTTACAATTGTTGTGGCAGATTCATGCCTCAGCTCCACATTTTGTTTTAAAAAGGTCACACCGAGTGGATATGAAGTTTACTATCAACAAGAGATCGATTCCCAAATCATCCATTTGACTCTCCCTTATAAATCATGTGCTTTGTTGCATATTTTATCAAATATACTTTCAAGCCAGATGGAGGAAGGAGGATGTGGGAATCCCTCCACCATCTTGCAACTTTTATGTAAGTAGGTTTTCAAGAAAATCATCATTTCTCTTTTAAATATGTCTGGAACAGGCATGATGGTAGTGTCAACCTGTTGGAGTTTTTGTTGCTGGAAGAAGTTGTACAAAAGGATTGGTTTTTACATTGACCAGTTACTGAATCAAGCGCAGGAATACATTGGAAATTTAGCTGGGGGTTCCTTTTCCCAGCAGACTACTTCTAGAACGAGCTTGTACACTGAAGCTGACTCTTTTGCTCTCTTTTTGTTTCTTTCCTATTTTCTTGGCTTCTTTGCCACTATCTAGACAATTTTGGAACTTTGTTCCCAACTAAAATGGTTTCAATAGTCTGATTGTGATCATACATTTTTACAAGGAATTTTTAAAATCTTTCCTCGAGTCCAGAAAGTCAAGGACTTAGATCTTTTTCTTCCCTTATCAATATTGCCATGAAATTGATAAATAAAGACCAACTCTTTATTTTTGTTTTTAACCCACGTAGATAATTCCCATCCATTAATCCATTTTGTGGACCAATAGCTGCCATTCTGATGGAAGCTGTCACTTCTTAACAATAGGCATTCTGTGACTATGTTGACAGCACTTTGGGTGAAGATCCTAACTGGTCTTAGATATACATAGGGAGAAATTTGCTCAGCCAGTGTCAGTCTTAAGCATGCGTATCAGAAGATCTTTCTAGAGCTGGGAATTTTCCCATGAAAGGGATTCAGTTAGGGAAGAGACACTTGTGCCAGAGTTTTACATTCTTCTTGAACACTGCTTAAGGAACTTAGATGCCATGTCCATTTGGATCTCTGTCTGCACAGAACTTTGTCATGCCAGTGCTTTGAAATGCATCTTGAAGAGAATTCACTAGCACAGAATGAAAGAGAGTGGAAGGGGTTGGTGGGGCTAACCAGGCCCAACCCCCCTGCCTAAACCAGGATACCTAGAGCCTCTTGCCCAGGATTCTATCTGGGTGTACTTTTAATGTCTTCAAAGATCCAGGCTCCACAATCTTTCTGGGCAGTCTGTGCCGTGGTTCAGTCACCCTGACAGTAAAGAAACATTTACTGATGTTCAAAGGCAATCTCCTGTATTTCAGTGTGTGCCCACTGCCTCTTGTCTTTTCCCTCAGCATCACTGAAAAGACACTGATTCCCTCCCCTTTGCACTATTGCTTCCATATGTATGTGTGATGCCATGTAGAGGTATGTCAAAAACCTCCCTGAAGCCCAGGCAGATAATATTCCCTTCATCTACCAGTCAAGTTGATTCATCAGAGGAGTTTAAAGTGATGTTCAGCATGAAATTCCCCTGAAAAATCATGCTAACTACATTATTTGGTCATCTGTCATGTGCCTGGCAAGGATTTCCAGGAAGAGCTGCTTCATCAACTTCCTGGGGATAAAAAAGAGGCTGGCTGGTTTGTACTATGGCGAGTCCTCTTAATTGCCTTTTTTGAAGATGGGTGTCATTTGCTAACATCCACTCTTTAGCCTCTCTTGTCGTCTACATCTTAGCAAAACGCTTTTCCACTATGTCTGGCTAGGAAAAACTGTGCCAGCACAGAAAACATCTCCCATCGTGTTCTAGAAGTTGCACGGATGTCTGCCAAGTGTTTGGCAGGAAGAAAAGAAAAGTTGTCCAAAACAGCTTCCAATCGAATGTTCCTGTGATTGGAAAAGTCAGGAGAGTGCAAAGGTACTGTTTTCTATCAGTTGGCAAGGTGCGCACACAATCCCAGTGTTGTACAGCTTGCTTCTTCACCTTCCCGAAGCTGCCGCTCTCGCCGGCTGCCGGAGCCCAAGAAGCGGCTTCTTCGCGCAAAGACGATTGTGCCGCTCACAGGGCTCTCCTTAGCGCGGCTTCTGCCGAAAGACGCCCGGCAGCGGCTCTTACCTCCGGAGAGCATCCTACCTTCGTCTTTCTCGTCTTTTGTAGTCTACATCTTAGCAAAACGCTTTTCCACTATGTCTGGCTAGGAAAAACTGTGCCAGCACAGAAAACATCTCCCATCGTGTTCTAGAAGTTGCACGGATGTCTGCCAAGTGTTTGGCAGGAAGAAAAGAAAAGTTGTCCAAAACAGCTTCCAATCGAATGTTCCTGTGATTGGAAAAGTCAGGAGAGTGCAAAGGTACTGTTTTCTATCAGTTGGCAAGGTGCGCACACAATCCCAGTGTTGTACAGCTTGCTTCTTCACCTTCCCGAAGCTGCCGCTCTCGCCGGCTGCCGGAGCCCAAGAAGCGGCTTCTTCGCGCAAAGACGATTGTGCCGCTCACAGGGCTCTCCTTAGCGCGGCTTCTGCCGAAAGACGCCCGGCAGCGGCTCTTACCTCCGGAGAGCATCCTACCTTCGTCTTTCTCGTCTTTTGTAGTCTACATCTTAGCAAAACGCTTTTCCACTATGTCTGGCTAGGAAAAACTGTGCCAGCACAGAAAACATCTCCCATCGTGTTCTAGAAGTTGCACGGATGTCTGCCAAGTGTTTGGCAGGAAGAAAAGAAAAGTTGTCCAAAACAGCTTCCAATCGAATGTTCCTGTGATTGGAAAAGTCAGGAGAGTGCAAAGGTACTGTTTTCTATCAGTTGGCAAGGTGCGCACACAATCCCAGTGTTGTACAGCTTGCTTCTTCACCTTCCCGAAGCTGCCGCTCTCGCCGGCTGCCGGAGCCCAAGAAGCGGCTTCTTCGCGCAAAGACGATTGTGCCGCTCACAGTGCTCTCCTTAGCGCGGCTTCTGCCGAAAGACGCCCGGCAGCGGCTCTTACCTCCGGAGAGCATCCTACCTTCGTCTTTCGCGTCTTTTGTAGTCTACATCTTAGCAAAACGCTTTTCCACTATGTCTGGCTAGGAAAAACTGTGCCAGCACAGAAAACATCTCCCATCGTGTTCTAGAAGTTGCACGGATGTCTGCCAAGTGTTTGGCAGGAAGAAAAGAAAAGTTGTCCAAAACAGCTTCCAATCGAATGTTCCTGTGATTGGAAAAGTCAGGAGAGTGCAAAGGTACTGTTTTCTATCAGTTGGCAAGGTGCGCACACAATCCCAGTGTTGTACAGCTTGCTTCTTCACCTTCCCGAAGCTGCCGCTCTCGCCGGCTGCCGGAGCCCAAGAAGCGGCTTCTTCGCGCAAAGACGATTGTGCCGCTCACAGTGCTCTCCTTAGCGCGGCTTCTGCCGAAAGACGCCCGGCAGCGGCTCTTACCTCCGGAGAGCATCCTACCTTCGTCTTTCGCGTCTTTTGTAGTCTACATCTTAGCAAAACGCTTTTCCACTATGTCTGGCTAGGAAAAACTGTGCCAGCACAGAAAACATCTCCCATCGTGTTCTAGAAGTTGCACGGATGTCTGCCAAGTGTTTGGCAGGAAGAAAAGAAAAGTTGTCCAAAACAGCTTCCAATCGAATGTTCCTGTGATTGGAAAAGTCAGGAGAGTGCAAAGGTACTGTTTTCTATCAGTTGGCAAGGTGCGCACACAATCCCAGTGTTGTACAGCTTGCTTCTTCACCTTCCCGAAGCTGCCGCTCTCGCCGGCTGCCGGAGCCCAAGAAGCGGCTTCTTCGCGCAAAGACGATTGTGCCGCTCACAGTGCTCTCCTTAGCGCGGCTTCTGCCGAAAGACGCCCGGCAGCGGCTCTTACCTCCGGAGAGCATCCTACCTTCGTCTTTCGCGTCTTTTGTAGTCTACATCTTAGCAAAACGCTTTTCCACTATGTCTGGCTAGGAAAAACTGTGCCAGCACAGAAAACATCTCCCATCGTGTTCTAGAAGTTGCACGGATGTCTGCCAAGTGTTTGGCAGGAAGAAAAGAAAAGTTGTCCAAAACAGCTTCCAATCGAATGTTCCTGTGATTGGAAAAGTCAGGAGAGTGCAAAGGTACTGTTTTCTATCAGTTGGCAAGGTGCGCACACAATCCCAGTGTTGTACAGCTTGCTTCTTCACCTTCCCGAAGCTGCCGCTCTCGCCGGCTGCCGGAGCCCAAGAAGCGGCTTCTTCGCGCAAAGACGATTGTGCCGCTCACAGTGCTCTCCTTAGCGCGGCTTCTGCCGAAAGACGCCCGGCAGCGGCTCTTACCTCCGGAGAGCATCCTACCTTCGTCTTTCGCGTCTTTTGTAGTCTACATCTTAGCAAAACGCTTTTCCACTATGTCTGGCTAGGAAAAACTGTGCCAGCACAGAAAACATCTCCCATCGTGTTCTAGAAGTTGCACGGATGTCTGCCAAGTGTTTGGCAGGAAGAAAAGAAAAGTTGTCCAAAACAGCTTCCAATCGAATGTTCCTGTGATTGGAAAAGTCAGGAGAGTGCAAAGGTACTGTTTTGTATCAGTTGGCAAGGTGCGCACACAATCCCAGTGTTGTACAGCTTGCTTCTTCACCTTCCCGAAGCTGCCGCTCTCGCCGGCTGCCGGAGCCCAAGAAGCGGCTTCTTCGCGCAAAGACGATTGTGCCGCTCACAGTGCTCTCCTTAGCGCAGCTTCTGCCGAAAGACGCCCGGCAGCGGCTCTTACCTCCTGAGAGTGGCAGCTTCGGGAAGGTGAAGAAGCAAGCTGTACAACACTGGGATTGTGTGCGCACCTTGCCAACTGATAGAAAACAGTACCTTTGCACTCTCCTGACTTTTCCAATCACAGGAACATTCGATTGGAAGCTGTTTTGGACAACTTTTCTTTTCTTCCTCCCAAACACTTGGCAGACATCCGTGCAACTTCTAGAAAACGATGGGAGATGTTTTCTGTGCTGGCACGGGTTTTCCTAGCCAGACATAGTGGAAAAGCGTTTTGCTAAGATGTAGACTACAAAAGACGCGAAAGACGAAGGTAGGATGCTCTCCGGAGGTAAGAGCCGCTGCCGGGCGTCTTTCGGCAGAAGCCGCGCTAACGAGAGCCCTGTGAGCGGCACAATCGTCTTTGCGCGAAGAAGCCGCTTCTTGGGCTCCGGCAGCCGGCGAGAGCGGCAGCTTCGGGAAGGTGAAGAAGCAAGCTGTACAACACTGGGATTGTGTGCGCACCTTGCCAACTGATAGAAAACAGTACCTTTGCACTCTCCTGACTTTTCCAATCACAGGAACATTCGATTGGAAGCTGTTTTGGACAACTTTTCTTTTCTTCCTGCCAAACACTTGGCAGACATCCGTGCAACTTCTAGAACACGATGGGAGATGTTTTCTGTGCTGGCACAGTTTTTCCTAGCCAGACATAGTGGAAAAGCGTTTTGCTAAGATGTAGACTACAAAAGACGCGAAAGACGAAGGTAGGATGCTCTCCGGAGGTAAGAGCCGCTGCCGGGCGTCTTTCGGCAGAAGCCGCGCTAAGGAGAGCACTGTGAGCGGCACAATCGTCTTTGCGCGAAGAAGCCGCTTCTTGGGCTCCGGCAGCCGGCGAGAGCGGCAGCTTCGGGAAGGTGAAGAAGCAAGCTGTACAACACTGGGATTGTGTGCGCACCTTGCCAACTGATAGAAAACAGTACCTTTGCACTCTCCTGACTTTTCCAATCACAGGAACATTCGATTGGAAGCTGTTTTGGACAACTTTTCTTTTCTTCCTGCCAAACACTTGGCAGACATCCGTGCAACTTCTAGAACACGATGGGAGATGTTTTCTGTGCTGGCACAGTTTTTCCTAGCCAGACATAGTGGAAAAGCGTTTTGCTAAGATGTAGACTACAAAAGACGCGAAAGACGAAGGTAGGATGCTCTCCGGAGGTAAGAGCCGCTGCCGGGCGTCTTTCGGCAGAAGCCGCGCTAAGGAGAGCACTGTGAGCGGCACAATCGTCTTTGCGCGAAGAAGCCGCTTCTTGGGCTCCGGCAGCCGGCGAGAGCGGCAGCTTCGGGAAGGTGAAGAAGCAAGCTGTACAACACTGGGATTGTGTGCGCACCTTGCCAACTGATAGAAAACAGTACCTTTGCACTCTCCTGACTTTTCCAATCACAGGAACATTCGATTGGAAGCTGTTTTGGACAACTTTTCTTTTCTTCCTGCCAAACACTTGGCAGACATCCGTGCAACTTCTAGAACACGATGGGAGATGTTTTCTGTGCTGGCACAGTTTTTCCTAGCCAGACATAGTGGAAAAGCGTTTTGCTAAGATGTAGACTACAAAAGACGCGAAAGACGAAGGTAGGATGCTCTCCGGAGGTAAGAGCCGCTGCCGGGCGTCTTTCGGCAGAAGCCGCGCTAAGGAGAGCACTGTGAGCGGCACAATCGTCTTTGCGCGAAGAAGCCGCTTCTTGGGCTCCGGCAGCCGGCGAGAGCGGCAGCTTCGGGAAGGTGAAGAAGCAAGCTGTACAACACTGGGATTGTGTGCGCACCTTGCCAACTGATAGAAAACAGTACCTTTGCACTCTCCTGACTTTTCCAATCACAGGAACATTCGATTGGAAGCTGTTTTGGACAACTTTTCTTTTCTTCCTGCCAAACACTTGGCAGACATCCGTGCAACTTCTAGAACACGATGGGAGATGTTTTCTGTGCTGGCACAGTTTTTCCTAGCCAGACATAGTGGAAAAGCGTTTTGCTAAGATGTAGACTACAAAAGACGCGAAAGACGAAGGTAGGATGCTCTCCGGAGGTAAGAGCCGCTGCCGGGCGTCTTTCGGCAGAAGCCGCGCTAAGGAGAGCACTGTGAGCGGCACAATCGTCTTTGCGCGAAGAAGCCGCTTCTTGGGCTCCGGCAGCCGGCGAGAGCGGCAGCTTCGGGAAGGTGAAGAAGCAAGCTGTACAACACTGGGATTGTGTGCGCACCTTGCCAACTGATAGAAAACAGTACCTTTGCACTCTCCTGACTTTTCCAATCACAGGAACATTCGATTGGAAGCTGTTTTGGACAACTTTTCTTTTCTTCCTGCCAAACACTTGGCAGACATCCGTGCAACTTCTAGAACACGATGGGAGATGTTTTCTGTGCTGGCACAGTTTTTCCTAGCCAGACATAGTGGAAAAGCGTTTTGCTAAGATGTAGACTACAAAAGACGCGAAAGACGAAGGTAGGATGCTCTCCGGAGGTAAGAGCCGCTGCCGGGCGTCTTTCGGCAGAAGCCGCGCTAAGGAGAGCACTGTGAGCGGCACAATCGTCTTTGCGCGAAGAAGCCGCTTCTTGGGCTCCGGCAGCCGGCGAGAGCGGCAGCTTCGGGAAGGTGAAGAAGCAAGCTGTACAACACTGGGATTGTGTGCGCACCTTGCCAACTGATAGAAAACAGTACCTTTGCACTCTCCTGACTTTTCCAATCACAGGAACATTCGATTGGAAGCTGTTTTGGACAACTTTTCTTTTCTTCCTGCCAAACACTTGGCAGACATCCGTGCAACTTCTAGAACACGATGGGAGATGTTTTCTGTGCTGGCACAGTTTTTCCTAGCCAGACATAGTGGAAAAGCGTTTTGCTAAGATGTAGACTACAAAAGACGCGAAAGACGAAGGTAGGATGCTCTCCGGAGGTAAGAGCCGCTGCCGGGCGTCTTTCGGCAGAAGCCGCGCTAAGGAGAGCACTGTGAGCGGCACAATCGTCTTTGCGCGAAGAAGCCGCTTCTTGGGCTCCGGCAGCCGGCGAGAGCGGCAGCTTCGGGAAGGTGAAGAAGCAAGCTGTACAACACTGGGATTGTGTGCGCACCTTGCCAACTGATAGAAAACAGTACCTTTGCACTCTCCTGACTTTTCCAATCACAGGAACATTCGATTGGAAGCTGTTTTGGACAACTTTTCTTTTCTTCCTGCCAAACACTTGGCAGACATCCGTGCAACTTCTAGAACACGATGGGAGATGTTTTCTGTGCTGGCACAGTTTTTCCTAGCCAGACATAGTGGAAAAGCGTTTTGCTAAGATGTAGACTACAAAAGACGCGAAAGACGAAGGTAGGATGCTCTCCGGAGGTAAGAGCCGCTGCCGGGCGTCTTTCGGCAGAAGCCGCGCTAAGGAGAGCACTGTGAGCGGCACAATCGTCTTTGCGCGAAGAAGCCGCTTCTTGGGCTCCGGCAGCCGGCGAGAGCGGCAGCTTCGGGAAGGTGAAGAAGCAAGCTGTACAACACTGGGATTGTGTGCGCACCTTGCCAACTGATAGAAAACAGTACCTTTGCACTCTCCTGACTTTTCCAATCACAGGAACATTCGATTGGAAGCTGTTTTGGACAACTTTTCTTTTCTTCCTGCCAAACACTTGGCAGACATCCGTGCAACTTCTAGAACACGATGGGAGATGTTTTCTGTGCTGGCACAGTTTTTCCTAGCCAGACATAGTGGAGAAGCTTTTTGCCGAGGTGTAGATGAGAAGAGGAGCTAAAGACGAAGGTAGGATGCTCTCCGGAGGTAAGAGCCGCTGCCGGGCGTCTTTCGGCAGAAGCCGCGCTAAGGAGAGCCCTGTGAGCGGCACAATCGTCTTTGCGCGAAGAAGCCGCTTCTTGGGCTCCGGCAGCCGGCGAGAGCGGCAGCTTCGGGAAGGTGAAGAAGCAAGCTGTACAACACTGGGATTGTGTGCGCACCTTGCCAACTGATAGAAAACAGTACCTTTGCACTCTCCTGACTTTTCCAATCACAGGAACATTCGATTGGAAGCTGTTTTGGACAACTTTTCTTTTCTTCCTGCCAAACACTTGGCAGACATCCGTGCAACTTCTAGAACACGATGGGAGATGTTTTCTGTGCTGGCACAGTTTTTCCTAGCCAGACATAGTGGAAAAGCGTTTTGCTAAGATGTAGACGACAAGAGAGGCTAAAGAGTGGATGTTAGCAAATGACACCCATCTTCAAAAAAGGCAATTAAGAGGACTCGCCATAGTACAAACCAGCCAGCCTCTTTTTTATCCCCAGGTAGTTGATGAAGCAGCTCTTCCTGGAAATCCTTGCCAGGCACATGACAGATGACCAAATAATGTAGTTAGCATGATTTTTCAGGGGAATTTCATGCTGAACATCACTTTAAACTCCTCTGATGAATCAACTTGACTGGTAGATGAAGGGAATATTATCTGCCTGGGCTTCAGGGAGGTTTTTGACATACCTCTACATGGCATCACACATACATATGGAAGCAATAGTGCAAAGGGGAGGGAATCAGTGTCTTTTCAGTGATGCTGAGGGAAAAGACAAGAGGCAGTGGGCACACACTGAAATACAGGAGATTGCCTTTGAACATCAGTAAATGTTTCTTTACTGTCAGGGTGACTGAACCACGGCACAGACTGCCCAGAAAGATTGTGGAGCCTGGATCTTTGAAGACATTAAAAGTACACCCAGATAGAATCCTGGGCAAGAGGCTCTAGGTATCCTGGTTTAGGCAGGGGGGTTGGGCCTGGTTAGCCCCACCAACCCCTTCCACTCTCTTTCATTCTGTGCTAGTGAATTCTCTTCAAGATGCATTTCAAAGCACTGGCATGACAAAGTTCTGTGCAGACAGAGATCCAAATGGACATGGCATCTAAGTTCCTTAAGCAGTGTTCAAGAAGAATGTAAAACTCTGGCACAAGTGTCTCTTCCCTAACTGAATCCCTTTCATGGGAAAATTCCCAGCTCTAGAAAGATCTTCTGATACGCATGCTTAAGACTGACACTGGCTGAGCAAATTTCTCCCTATGTATATCTAAGACCAGTTAGGATCTTCACCCAAAGTGCTGTCAACATAGTCACAGAATGCCTATTGTTAAGAAGTGACAGCTTCCATCAGAATGGCAGCTATTGGTCCACAAAATGGATTAATGGATGGGAATTATCTACGTGGGTTAAAAACAAAAATAAAGAGTTGGTCTTTATTTATCAATTTCATGGCAATATTGATAAGGGAAGAAAAAGATCTAAGTCCTTGACTTTCTGGACTCGAGGAAAGATTTTAAAAATTCCTTGTAAAAATGTATGATCACAATCAGACTATTGAAACCATTTTAGTTGGGAACAAAGTTCCAAAATTGTCTAGATAGTGGCAAAGAAGCCAAGAAAATAGGAAAGAAACAAAAAGAGAGCAAAAGAGTCAGCTTCAGTGTACAAGCTCGTTCTAGAAGTAGTCTGCTGGGAAAAGGAACCCCCAGCTAAATTTCCAATGTATTCCTGCGCTTGATTCAGTAACTGGTCAATGTAAAAACCAATCCTTTTGTACAACTTCTTCCAGCAACAAAAACTCCAACAGGTTGACACTACCATCATGCCTGTTCCAGACATATTTAAAAGAGAAATGATGATTTTCTTGAAAACCTACTTACATAAAAGTTGCAAGATGGTGGAGGGATTCCCACATCCTCCTTCCTCCATCTGGCTTGAAAGTATATTTGATAAAATATGCAACAAAGCACATGATTTATAAGGGAGAGTCAAATGGATGATTTGGGAATCGATCTCTTGTTGATAGTAAACTTCATATCCACTCGGTGTGACCTTTTTAAAACAAAATGTGGAGCTGAGGCATGAATCTGCCACAACAATTGTAAAGCAAACATACACACTCCCCTTCATATGCCCCCCCCTCCACACACACCTAGGCACACACAGAGATCAGCATAGCAGATCATGAACACCTTGGAAAAGACTGAAATGCTAAATGCCTCTCTTGATGGGCAAAAGAGCTGGTGCAGTAATTCAAATGCCTGGTACAAAAATTCTGTTTAATATTTAGCTCCTATTTAAAACACAGCTTTTCATTTCATTCTATTTACAGAATATTTTCATTTCATTTGTTTCTTTAAAATTACTTAGTTCTCACCTGTTGTATGTCTAGGAATATTTTCTTCCAAAAATAGAAAAAAATAGATGATATCTTTTCAGCAGAAAACATTGGTTGATACAATTTTAAACCATCATGATATGGAAGAATTCTTCTGTCCCTCTCGAAGGTGGAAGAAGCATTTGGATCACAGATCATCTACAATGAAATACTTGACATGTTTAAGATGCTTTCAATCAATTTTGATTGTCAATTGCTTATTTGTTGTAAACAGTAATTTTTCAGTGAAGGGAAAGTGTGTGTGGTATATCTACATGATATGTTCAAAGGCAGTTCCTACTAATGGCCAGGCTGAATTCCAGTAAATAATGTCCCGAATGATATTTTGCCGCCTTCTTTGGCACTTCATGAAATCTTACCCCGATGAAGTGCTGAAACACAGAGATTTTCTCTTAGAGAGTGTCTCATGTTGTAACCTATCCCATGGATTTTATGCTGTAATTCTTATCTCTTTTAAAATTTACTATCTTCTGTACAGTTTTCATGAAACTTTCTGTTACAGTAGTGAATAGCACAGATAAATGTCATTTTGTACAACTTTGAATTTACCCCAAGAGCTGAGAGAAAACTTGATCCTATACTTCAATCCGAGTTTCTTCTATAGTCCAACTTTGTTTCTCTACCATCAAGCTTCTCCTTTGTTGCTGCTCCAAGCCCCGTCCAAGGTGACCTTGAATACTTTCAGGGATGGGACACCCACAACTTCTCTGGGCAACCTGTTCCAGTGTTCCAGCACTCCCACAGTAAAAAAGGCCTTCCTTTCATCTAATATGTGTAGGAAATCATAAATCTAGGCATAGAAGCTTGGAGTGCAAATTTGAAATTCTTTGGATTTGAAGCACATTTTATATGAATACTGACTTACAGATGACTAAAAGATGTTGATGGGCATTTGAGCTGACAAGTTTTGAAAAAGTGCACGGAAATTAAAATTGAAACCACTAAAATTAAAAACTCCTTGCCATTTTCTTTTTCCTCTCCTATTCAAAATTGCATATGTCAGATATCAGTGCTTCATGCAAACCTCTCAGATGCTCTCAGAGAAAAAGCTTTTCTTTCAGACTAAGTTGCGGTTGACGTAGAACACTAGCAGGAGTGAAAGATTTTCTGGGCATCGGGGCAGCCCGTTCTCCTTGGATTTGTGTGCAGAATGCATTTTATCCAAACTGGAAAATAGATCCCAGCTCTGTTCTATTCATCATCCTTACTTCATCAGGCCAGAAGATTCTGTGAAAAGTAGCCTGTGGACCTTGAAGACAGCGCATGTGAACCAGATGAGAGGTGATAGAGAAGTTGAGGGAGAGAAGAAAGAGCATGAGGCTGAAACCAGAAAGTATTTCTCCACGTGATCATGGAAGATTGCAGGAGCCACTTGGTACTATCAAACCAGCCCAACTTGGCACTTGTGCCACCTTGGGTCTGGGAGCCATGTTGCATATCGTGCATTTTAAGGAGCCAGCTGGCCACACCCAGCCATATGCCCCCAAACACAAACCAAGGCCCTTTTCTCTGGCAAACAAAACTCAGCTGCCCTGCTTCTGGATGGCAGATTGCAGGAACCACTTGGTACTATCAAACCAGCCCAACTTGGCACTGGTGCCACCATGGGTCTGGTCACCATCCTGCCTATTGTAGCTTTTCAGGAGCCAGCCGGTCACTCTCAGCCATAGGCCCCCAAACACAAACCTCGGCCCGTTTCCCTGGCAAACAAAAGTAAGCTGCCCCGCTTCTGCATGGCAGATTGCAGGAGCTACTTAGTACTATCAAATCAGCCCGACTTGGCACAGGTGCCACCTTGGATCTGGGAACCATCCTGTGTATCGTGGATTTTCAGGGGCCAGCCGGCCACTCTCAGCCATATGCCCCCAAAAACAAACCACGGACCTTTTCTCTGGCAAACAAAAATCAGCTGCCCCACTTCTGGATGGCAGATTGCAGGAGCCACTTGGGACTATCACACCAGCACAACATGGCACTGCTGCCACCTTGGATCTGGGAACAATCCTGCGTATCGTACATATTCAGGAACCAGCCGAACACTCCCAGCCACAGGCCCCCAAACACAAACAACGGCCCTTTTCTCTGGCAAACAAAACTCAACTGCCCCTCTTCTGGATGGCAAATTGCAGGACGCACTTGGTACTACAAAAAGAGCCCGACTTGGCAGTGGTGCCACCTTGGCTCTGGGAACCATCCTGCGTATCGAGCATTTTAAGGAGCCAGCCGGCAATTCCCAGCCGTATGCCCCAAAAAGAAACCATGGACCTTTTCTCTGGCAAAAAAAACTCAGCTGTCCCGCTTCTGGATGGCAGATTGCAGGAGTTACTTTGAACCATACAACCAGCCTTACTTGGCACTGGTGCCACCTTGGATCTGGGAACCATCCTGCCTATCGTTGATTTTCAGGGGCCAGCCGGCCACTCTCAGCCATAGGCCCCCAAACACAAACCACAGCCCTTTTCTCTAGCAAACAAAATTCAACTGCCCCGCTTCTGGATGGCAAATTGCAGGAGCCACTGGGTACTACAAAAACAGCCTGACTTGGCACTGGTGCCACCTTGCGTCTGGTTACCATGCGGCGTATCGTGCATTTTAAGGAGCCAGGTGGCCACTCCCAGCCATATGCCCCCAAACACAACCCACGGCCCTTTTCTCTGGCAAACAAAACTCAGCTGCCCCGCTTCTGGATGGCAGATTGCAGGAGACACTTGGTACTATCAAACCAGCCCGACTTGGCACTGGTGCCACCTTGGGTCTGGGAACCATCCTGCGTATTGTGGATTGTCAGGAGACAGCCAACCACTCTCGGCCACAGAGCCCAATCAAAAACAAAGGTCCGTTTCCCTGGCAAAAAAAACTCAGCTGCCCCGCTTCTGGATGGGAGATTGCAGGAGGCACTTGACACTGTCAAACGAGCCCCACTTGGCACTGGTGCCACCTTGGGTCTGGGAACCATGCTGCGTATCGTGGATTTTCAGGAGCCAGCCGGCCACTGCCAGCCATAGGCCCCCAAACACAAACCACAGCCTTTTTCTCTGGCAAACAAAACTCAGCTGCCCCGCTTCTGGATGGCAGATTGCAGGAGCCACTTGGTACTATCAAACCAGCCCGACTTGGCACTGGTGCCACCTTGGGTCTGGGAACCATCCTGCCTATCGTGGATTTTAAGGAGCCAGCCGGCTACTCCCAGCCACAGGCCCCCAACAAAAACCACGGCCCTTTTTTCTCGCAAACAAAACTTAGCTGCCTCACTTCTGGATGGCAGATTGCAGGAGCCACTTGGTGTAATCAAACCAGCCCGACTTGGCACTGGTGCCACCTTGGGTCTGGGAACCATCCTGCGTATCGTGGATTCTAAGGAGCCAGCCGGCCACTCCTAGCCACAGGCCCCCAAACAAAATCAACGGCGCTGTTCCCTGGAAAACAAAACACGCCTGCCAACTTTTTGATGGAGTTTGCAGGAGCCACTTGGTACTATCAAACCAGCCCGACTTGGCACTGGTGCCACCTTGGGTCTGGGAACCATCCTGCGTATCGTGGATTCTAAGGAGCCAGCCGGCCACTCCTAGCCACAGGCCCCCAAACAAAAACCTAGGCCTATTTCTCTGGCAAACAAAAGTAAGCTGCCCTGCTTCTGGATGGCAGATTGCAGGAGACACTTGGTACTATCAAACTAGCCCAACTTGGCACTGGTGCCACCTTGGATCTGGGAACCATGCTCTGTATCGTGGATATTCAGGGGCCAGCCGGCCACTCTCAGCCATATGTCCCCAAACAGAAACCTCGGCCCGTTTCTCTGGCAAACAAAACTCAACTGCCCCTCTTCTGGATGGCAAATTGCAGGATGAACTTGATACTAAAACCGCAGGCCGACTTGGTAGTGGTGACACCTTGGGCCTGGGAACCATCATGCGTATCGAGCATTTTAAGGAGCCAGCCGGCCACTCCCAGCAATATGCCCCCAAAAACAATCCACGGAATTTTCCTCTGGCAAACAAAAATCAGCTGCCTCGCTTCTGGATGGCAGATTGCAGGAGCCACTTTGCACCATCAAACCAGCCCGACTTGGCACTGGTGCCACATTGCATCTGGGAACCATGCTGCCTAGCGTGGATTTTCAGGAGCCAGCCGGCCACTCTCAGCTATATGCCCCCAAACAAAACCCACGGCCCGTTTCCCTGGCAAACAAAATTAAGCTGCCCCGCTTCTGGATGGCAGATTGCAGGACGCACTTGGTAGTATCAAACCAGCAAAACTTGGCACTGGTGCCACCTTGGGTCTGGGAACCATCCTGCGTATCGTGGGTTCAAAGGAGCCAGCCGGTCACTCCCAGCCACAGGCCCCCAAATACAAACAATGTCGCTTTTCCCTGGAAAACAAAACTCGCCTGCCAACTTTTTGATGGCAGATTGCAGGAGCCACTTGGTACTATCAAACCAGCCCAACTTGGCACTGGTGCCACCATGGGTCTGGTAACCATCCTGCCTATCGTAGCTTTCCAGGAGCCAGCCGGTCACTCCCAGCCATAGGTCCCCAGTCACAAACCTCGGCCCGTTTCCCTGGCAAACAAAAGTAAGCTACCCCGCTTCTGGATGGCAGATTGCAGGAGCCACTTGGTACTATCAAACCAGCCCAACTTGGCACTGGTGCCACCTTGGGTCTGGGAACCATGCTGCGTAACACAGATTCTAAGGCGCCAGTCGGCCACTACAAGCCACAAGCCCCCAAACACAAACAACGGCGCTATTCTCTGGCAAACAAAACTCAACTGCCCCTCTTCTGGATGGCAAATTGCAGGACGCACTTGGTACTATAAAAACAGCCCCACTTGGCACTGGTGCCCCCTTGGGTCTGGGAACCATCCTGCGTATCGATCTTTTTAATGAGACAGCCGGCCACTCCCAGCCATATGCCCCCAAACACAACCCACGGCCCTTTTCTCTGGCAAACAAAACTCAACTGCACCGCTTCTGGATGGCAGATTGCAGGAGCCACTTGGTACTATCAAACCAGCCCGACTTGGCACTGGTGCCACCTTGGGTCTGGGAACCATCCTGCGTATTGTAGGTTGTCAGGAGCCAGCCGAACACTCTCGGCCACAGACCCCAATTAAAAACAACGGCCCGTTTCACAGGCAAACAAAACTCAGCTGCCCCGCTTCTGGATGGGAGATTGCAGGAGCCACTGGGTACTATAAAACCAGCCCTACTTGGCACTGATGCCACCTTGGGTCTGGGAACCATGCTGCGTATCATGGATTTTCAGGAGCCAGCCGGCCACTGCCAGCCACAGGCCCCGAAACACAAACAACAGCCTTTTTGTCTGGCAAAAAAAATTCAGCTGCCCCGCTTCTGGATGGCAGATTGCAGGAACCACTTGGTACTAACAAACCAGCCCGACTTGGCACTGGTGCCACCTTGGGTCTGGGAACCATCCTGCGTATCGTGGATTCTAAGGAGCCAGCTGGCCACTCCCAGCCACAGGCCCCAAAACACGCACAACGGCGCTTTTCCCTGGAAAACAAAACTCGCCTGCCAACATTTTGATGGCAGATTGCAGGAGCCACTTGGTACTATCAAACCAGCCCAACTTGGCACTGGTGCCACCATGGGTCTGGTCACCATCCTGCCTATCGTAGCTTTTCAGGAGCCAGCCGGTCACTCCCAGCCATAGGCCCCCAGACACAAACCTCGGCCTGTTTCCCTGGCACACAAAAGTAAGCTACCGCACTTCTGGATGGCAGATTGCAGGAGCCACTTTGCACCATCAAACCAGCCCGACTTGGCACTGGTGCCACCTCTGGTCTGGGAACCATGCTGCGTATCGTGGATTCTAAGGAGCCAGCCGGTCACTCCCAGCCATAGGCCCCCAGAAAAAAACCTCGGTCCGTTTCCCTGGCAAACAAAAGTAAGCTTCCCCGCTTCTGGATGGCAGATTGCAGGAGCCACTTGGTGCTATCAAACCAGCCCGACTTGGCACTAGTGCCACCTTGGGTCTGGGAACCATCCTGCGTATCGTGTGTTCTAAGGAGCCAGCCGGCCACTCCCACCCACAGTCCCCCAAACACAAACAACGGCGCTTTTCCCTGGAAAACAAAACTCGCCTGCCAACTTTTTGATGGCAGATTGCAGGAGCCACTTGGTACTATCAAACCAGCCCAACTTGGCACTGGTGCCACCATGGGTCTGGTCACCATCCTGCCTATCGTAGCTTTTCAGGAGCCAGCCGGTCACTCCTAGCCCTAGGCCCCCAGTCATAAACCTCGGCCCGTTTCCCTGGCACACAAAGGTAAGCTACCCCGCTTCAGGATGGCAGATTGCAGGAACCACTTGGCACCATCAAACCAGCCCGACGTGGCACTGGTGCCACCTTGGGTCTGGGAACCATCCTGCGTATCGTGTGTTCTAAGGAGCCAGCCGGCCACTCCCACCCACAGTCCCCCAAACACAAACAACGGCGCTTTTCCCTGGAAAACAAAACTCGCCTGCCAACTTTTTGATGGCAGATTGCAGGAGCCACTTGGTACTATCAAACCAGCCCAACTTGGCACTGGTGCCACCATGGGTCTGGTCACCATCCTGCCTATCGTAGCTTTTCAGGAGCCAGGCGGTCACTCCCAGCCATAGGCCCCCAGACACAAACCTCGGCCCGTTTCCCTGGCAAACAAAAGTAAGCTGCCCCGCTTCTGCATGGCAGATTGCAGGTGCTATTTAGTACTATCAAACCAGCCCGACCTGGCACTGGTGCCACCTCAGGTCTGGGAACCATCCTGCCCATCGTGGATTTTCAGGGGCCAGACGGCCACTATCTGCCATATGCCCCCAAAAACAAACCACGGCCCTTTTCTCTGGTAAACAAAACTCAACTGCCCCTCTTCTGGATGGCAAATTTTAGGACGCACTTTGTACTACGAAAACCGCCCGACTTGGCACTGGTGCCACCTTGGGTCAGGGAACCATCCTGCCTATCGTAGCTTTTTAAGGAGCCAGCAGGCCACGCCCAGCCATATACCCCCAAAAACAAACCACGGACCATTTCTCTTGGAAACAAAAATCCGCTGCCCCGCGTCAGGATGGCAGATTGCAGGAGCCACTTTGCACCATCAAACCACCCCGACTTGGCACTGGTGCCATCTTGGATCTGGGAACCATCCTGCCTATCGTAGCTTTTCAGGAGCCAGCCGGTTACTCCCAACCATAGGCCCCCAGACAGAAAGCTCTGCCCGTTTCCCTGGCAAACAAAAGTAAGCTACCCCGCTTCTGGATGGCAGATTGCAGGAGCCACTTGGTACTATCAAACCAGCCCAACTTGACACTGGTGCCACTTTGGGTCTGGGAACCATGCTGCGTAACGTAGATTCTAAGGCGCCAGGCGGCCACTCCCAGGCACAGGCCCCCAAATACAAACAACGGCGCTTTTCCCTGGAAAACAAAACTCGCCTGCAAGCTTTTTGATGGCAGATTGCAGGAGCCACTTGGTACTATCAAACCAGCCCAACTTGGCACTGGTGCCACCATGGGTCTGGTCACCATCCTGCCTATCGTAGCTTTTCAGGAGCCAGCCGGTCACTCCCAGCCATAGGCCCCCAGACACAAACCTCGGCCCGTTTCCCTGGCAAACAAAACTAAGTTATCCCGCATGTGGATGGCAGATTGCAGGAGCCACTTTGCACCATCAAACCAGCAAAACTTGGCACTGGTGCCACCTCTGGTCTGGGAACCATCCTCCGTATTGTGGATTCTAAGGAGCCAGCCGGCCACTCCCAGCCACAGGCCCCCAAACAAAAACAACGGCGCTTTTCCCTGGATAACAAACTCTCCTGCCAACTTTTTGATGGCAGATTGCAGGAGCCACTTGGTACTATCAAATCAGCCCAACTTGGCACTGGTGCCACCTTGGGTCTGGTCACCATCCTGCCTATCATAGCTTTTCAGGAGCCAGCCGGTCACTCCCAGCCATAGGCCCCCAGACACAAAGCTCGGCCCGTTTCCCTGGCAAACAAAATTAAGCTACCCCGCTTCTGGATGGCAGATTGCAGGAGTCACTTTGCACCATCAAACTAGCCCGACTTGGCACTGGTGCAACGTCTGGTCTGGGAACCATCCTGCGTATCGTGGATTCTAAGGAGCCAGCCGGCCACTCCCAGCCACAGGCACCCAAACAAAAACAACGGCGCTTTTCCCTGGAAAACAAAACTCGCCTGCCAACTTTTTGATGGCAGATTACAGGAGCCACTTGGTACTATCAAACCAGCCCAACTTGGCACTGGTGCCACCATGGGTCTGGTCACCATCCTGCCTATCGTAGATTTTCAGGAGCCTGCCGGTCACTCCCAGCCATAGGCCCCCAGACACAAACCTCGGCCCGTTTCCCTAGCAAACAAAAGTAAGCTGCCCCGCTTCTGGATGGCAGATTGCAGGACGCACTTGGTAGTATCAAACCAGACCGACTTGTCACTGGTGCCACCTCTGGTCTGGGAACCATCCTGCGTATCGTTGATTCTAATTAGCCAGCCGGCCACTCCCATCCACAGGCCCCCAAACACAAACAACGGCGCTTTTCCCTGGAAAACAAAACTCGCCTGCCAAATTTTTGATGGCAGATTGCAGGAGCCACTTGGTACTATCAAATCAGCCCAACTTGGCACTGGTGCCACCATGGGTCTGGTCACCATCCTGCCTATCGTAGCTTTTCAGGAGCCAGCCGGTCACCCCCAGCCACAGGCCCCGAGACAAAAACCTCGGCCCGTTTCCCTGGCAAAAAAAAGTAAGCTACCCCGCTTCTGGATGGCAGATTGCAGGACGCACTTGGTAGTATCAAACCAGCCCAACTTGGCACTGGTGCCACCTCACGTCTGGGAACCATCCTGCGTATCGTGGATTCTAAGCAGCCAGCCGGCCACTCCGTGCCACAGGCACCCAAACACAAACAACGGCGCTTTTCCCTGGAAAACAAAACTCGCCTGCCAACTTTTTGATGGCGGATTGCAGGAGCCACTTGGTACTATCAAACCAGCCCAACTTGGCACTGGTGCCACCATGGATATGGTCACCATCCTGCCTATCGTATCTTTTAAGGACCTAGCAGGTCACTCCCAGCCATAGGCCCCCAGACACAAACCTCGGCCTGTTTCCCTTGCACACAAAAGTAAGCTACCGCACTTCTGGATGGCAGATTGCAGGAGCCACTTTGCACCATCAAACCAGCCCGACTAGGCACTGGTGCCACCTCTGGTCTGGGAACCATGCTGCGTATCGTGGATTCTAAGGAGCCAGCCGGTCACTCCCAGCCATAGGCCCCCAGAAAAAAACCTCGGTCCGTTTCCCTGGCAAACAAAAGTAAGCTTCCCCGCTTCTGGATGGCAGATTGCAGGAGCCACTTGGTGCTATCAAACCAGCCCGACTTGGCACTAGTGCCACCTTGGGTCTGGGAACCATCCTGCGTATCGTGTGTTCTAAGGAGCCAGCCGGCCACTCCCACCCACAGTCCCCCAAACACAAACAACGGCGCTTTTCCCTGGAAAACAAAACTCGCCTGCCAACTTTTTGATGGCAGATTGCAGGAGCCACTTGGTACTATCAAACCAGCCCAACTTGGCACTGGTGCCACCATGGGTCTGGTCACCATCCTGCCTATCGTAGCTTTTCAGGAGCCAGCCGGTCACTCCTAGCCCTAGGCCCCCAGTCATAAACCTCGGCCCGTTTCCCTGGCACACAAAGGTAAGCTACCCCGCTTCAGGATGGCAGATTGCAGGAACCACTTGGCACCATCAAACCAGCCCGACGTGGCACTGGTGCCACCTTGGGTCTGGGAACCATCCTGCGTATCGTGTGTTCTAAGGAGCCAGCCGGCCACTCCCACCCACAGTCCCCCAAACACAAACAACGGCGCTTTTCCCTGGAAAACAAAACTCGCCTGCCAACTTTTTGATGGCAGATTGCAGGAGCCACTTGGTACTATCAAACCAGCCCAACTTGGCACTGGTGCCACCATGGGTCTGGTCACCATCCTGCCTATCGTAGCTTTTCAGGAGCCAGCCGGTCACTCCCAGCCATAGGCCCCCAGACACAAACCTCGGCCCGTTTCCCTGGCAAACAAAAGTAAGCTGCCCCGCTTCTGCATGGCAGATTGCAGGTGCTATTTTGTACTATCAAACCAGCCCGACCTGGCACTGGTGCCACCTCAGGTCTGGGAACCATCCTGCCCATCGTGGATTTTCAGGGGCCAGACGGCCACTATCAGCCATATGCCCCCAAAAACAAACCACGGCCCTTTTCTCTGGTAAACAAAACTCAACTGCCCCACTTCTGGATGGCAAATTTTAGGACGCACTTTGTACTACGAAAACCGCCCGACTTGGCACTGGTGCCACCTTGGGTCAGGGAACCATCCTGCCTATCGTAGCTTTTTAAGGAGCCAGCAGGCCACGCCCAGCCATATACCCCCAAAAACAAACCACGGACCATTTCTCTTGGAAACAAAAATCCGCTGCCCCGCGTCAGGATGGCAGATTGCAGGAGCCACTTTGCACCATCAAACCACCCCGACTTGGCACTGGTGCCATCTTGGATCTGGGAACCATCCTGCCTATCGTAGCTTTTCAGGAGCCAGCCGGTTACTCCCAACCATAGGCCCCCAGACAGAAAGCTCTGCCCGTTTCCCTGGCAAACAAAAGTAAGCTACCCCGCTTCTGGATGGCAGATTGCAGGAGCCACTTGGTACTATCAAACCAGCCCAACTTGACACTGGTGCCACTTTGGGTCTGGGAACCATGCTGCGTAACGTAGATTCTAAGGCGCCAGGCGGCCACTCCCAGCCACAGGCCCCCAAATACAAACAACGGCGCTTTTCCCTGGAAAACAAAACTCGCCTGCAAGCTTTTTGATGGCAGATTGCAGGAGCCACTTGGTACTATCAAACCAGCCCAACTTGGCACTGGTGCCACCATGGGTCTGGTCACCATCCTGCCTATCGTAGCTTTTCAGGAGCCAGCCGGTCACTCCCAGCCATAGGCCCCCAGACACAAACCTCGGCCCGTTTCCCTGGCAAACAAAACTAAGTTATCCCGCATGTGGATGGCAGATTGCAGGAGCCACTTTGCACCATCAAACCAGCAAAACTTGGCACTGGTGCCACCTCTGGTCTGGGAACCATCCTCCGTATTGTGGATTCTAAGGAGCCAGCCGGCCACTCCCAGCCACAGGCCCCCAAACAAAAACAACGGCGCTTTTCCCTGGATAACAAACTCTCCTGCCAACTTTTTGATGGCAGATTGCAGGAGCCACTTGGTACTATCAAATCAGCCCAACTTGGCACTGGTGCCACCTTGGGTCTGGTCACCATCCTGCCTATCATAGCTTTTCAGGAGCCAGCCGGTCACTCCCAGCCATAGGCCCCCAGACACAAAGCTCGGCCCGTTTCCCTGGCAAACAAAATTAAGCTACCCCGCTTCTGGATGGCAGATTGCAGGAGTCACTTTGCACCATCAAACTAGCTCGACTTGGCACTGGTGCAACGTCTGGTCTGGGAACCATCCTGCGTATCGTGGATTCTAAGGAGCCAGCCGGCCACTCCCAGCCACAGGCACCCAAACAAAAACAACGGCGCTTTTCCCTGGAAAACAAAACTCGCCTGCCAACTTTTTGATGGCAGATTACAGGAGCCACTTGGTACTATCAAACCAGCCCAACTTGGCACTGGTGCCACCATGGGTCTGGTCACCATCCTGCCTATCGTAGATTTTCAGGAGCCTGCCGGTCACTCCCAGCCATAGGCCCCCAGACACAAACCTCGGCCCGTTTCCCTAGCAAACAAAAGTAAGCTGCCCCGCTTCTGGATGGCAGATTGCAGGACGCACTTGGTAGTATCAAACCAGACCGACTTGTCACTGGTGCCACCTCTGGTCTGGGAACCATCCTGCGTATCGTTGATTCTAATTAGCCAGCCGGCCACTCCCATCCACAGGCCCCCAAACACAAACAACGGCGCTTTTCCCTGGAAAACAAAACTCGCCTGCCAAATTTTTGATGGCAGATTGCAGGAGCCACTTGGTACTATCAAATCAGCCCAACTTGGCACTGGAGCCACCATGGGTCTGGTCACCATCCTGCCTATCGTAGCTTTTCAGGAGCCAGCCGGTCACCCCCAGCCACAGGCCCCGAGACAAAAACCTCGGCCCGTTTCCCTGGCAAAAAAAAGTAAGCTACCCCGCTTCTGGATGGCAGATTGCAGGACGCACTTGGTAGTATCAAACCAGCCCAACTTGGCACTGGTGCCACCTCACGTCTGGGAACCATCCTGCGTATCGTGGATTCTAAGCAGCCAGCCGGCCACTCCGTGCCACAGGCACCCAAACACAAACAACGGCGCTTTTCCCTGGAAAACAAAACTCGCCTGCCAACTTTTTGATGGCGGATTGCAGGAGCCACTTGGTACTATCAAACCAGCCCAACTTGGCACTGGTGCCACCATGGATATGGTCACCATCCTGCCTATCGTAGCTTTTAAGGACCTAGCAGGTCACTCCCAGCCATAGGCGCCCAGACACAAAGCTCGGCCCGTTTCCCTGGCAAACAAAAGTAAGCTGCCCCGCTTCTGGATGGCAGATTGCAGGAACCACTTGGTACTATAAAACCAGCCCGACTTGGCACTGGTGCCACGTCAGGTCTGGGAACCATCCTGCGTATCGTGGATTCTAAGGAGCCAGCCGGCCACTACCTGGCACAGGCACCCAAACACAAACAACGGCGCTTTTCCCTGGAAAACAAAACTCGCCTGCCAAATTTTGAGGGCAGATTGCAGGAGCCACTTGGTACTATCAAACCAGCCCAACTTGGCACTGGTGCCACCATGGGTCTGGTCACCATCCTGCCTATCGTAGCTTTTCAGGAGCCAGCCGGTCACTCCCAGCCATAGGCCCCCAGACACAAACCTCGGCCCGTTTCCCTGGCAAACAAAAGTAAGCTACCCCGCTTCTGGATAGCAGATTGCAGGACGCACTTGGGAGTATCAAACCAGCCCGACTTGTCACTGGTGTCACCTCTGGTCTGGGAACCATCCTGCGTATCGTGGATTCTAAGCAGCCAGCCGGCCACTCCCAGCCACAGGCCCCCAAACACAAACAACGGCGCTTTTCCCTGGAAAACAAAACTTGCCTGCCAACTTTTTGATGGCAGATTGCAGGAGCCACTTGGTACTATCAAACCAGCCCAACTTGGCACTGGTGCCACCTCTGGTCTGGGAACCATGCTGAGTATCGTGGATTCTAAGGAGCCAGCCGGCCACTCCCAGCCACAGGCCCCCAAACACAAACAACGGCGCTTTTCCCTGGAAAACAAAACTCGCCTGCCAACTTTTTGATGGCAGATTGCAGGAGCCACTTGGTACTATCAAACCAGCCCAACTTGGCACTGGTGCCGTCATGGGTCTGGTCACCATCCTGCCTATCGTAGCTTTTCACGAGCCAGCCGGTCACTTCCAGGCTTAGGCCCCCAGACACAAACCTCGGACCGTTTCCCTGGCAAACAAAAGTAAGCTGCCCCGCTTCTGGATGGCAGATTGCAGGAACCACTTGGTACTATCAAACCAGCCCAACTTGGCACTGATGCCACCTCAAGTCTGGGAACCATGCTGCGTATCATGGATTTTCAGAAGCCAGCCGGGCACTGCCAGCCACAGGCCCCGAAACACAAACAGCCTTTTTCTCTGGCAAACAAAATTCAGCTGCCCCGCTTCTGGATGGCAGATTGCAGGAACCACTTGGTACTAACAAACCAGCCCGACTTGGCACTGGTGCCACCTCAGGTCTGGGAACCATCCGGCGTATCGTGTGTTTAAAGGAGCCAGCCGGCCACTCCAGCCACAGGCCCGCAGACACAAACAACGGCGCTTTTCCCTGGAAAACAAAGCTTGCCTGCTGACTTTTGATGGCAGATTGCAGGAGCCACTTTGTACTTTGAAATCAGCCGAACATGGCTCTGGTGCCACCATGGGTCTGGTCACCATCCTGCCTATCGTAGCTTTTCAGGAGCCAGCCGGTCACTCCCAGCCATAGGCCCCCAGACACAAAGCTCGGCCCGTTTCCCTGGCAAACAAAAGTAAGCTACCCCGCTTCTGGATGGCAGATTGCAGGACGCACTTGGTACTATCAAACCAGCCCAACTTATCACTGGTGCCACCTCAGGTCAGGGAACCATCCTGCGTATTGTGGATTCTAAGGAGCCAGCCGGCCACTCCCAGCCACAGGCCCCCAAACACAAACAACGGCGCTTTTCCCTGGAAAACAAAACTCGCCTGCCAACTTTTTGATGGCAGATTGCAGGAGCCACTTGGTACTATCAAACCAGCCCAACTTGGCACTGGTGCCACCATGGGTCTGGTCACCATCCTGCCTATCGTAGCTTTTCAGGAGCCAGCCGGTCACTCCCTGCCATAGGCCCCCAAACACAAACCTCGGCCCGTTTCCCTGGCAAACAAAAGTAAGCTGCCCCGCTTCTGGATGGCAGATTGCAGGACGCACTTGGTACTATCAAACCAGCCCGACTTGGCACTGGTGCTACCTCAGGTCTGGGAACCATCCTGCGTATCGTGGATTCTAAGGAGCCAGCCGGCCACTCCCAGCCTCAGGCCCCCAAACACAAACATCGGCGCTTTTCCCTGGAAAACAAAACTCGCCTGCCAACTTTTTGATGGCAGATTGCCGGAGCCACTTGGTACTATCAAACCAGCCCAACTTGGCACTGGTGCCACCATGGGTCTGGTCACCATCCTGCCTATCGTAGCTTTTCAGGAGCCAGCCGGTCACTCCAAGCCATAGGCCCCCAGACAAAACCTCGGCCATTTTCCCTGGCAAACAAAAGTAAGCCACCCCGCTTCTGCATGGCTGATTGCAGGAGCCACTTTGCAGCATCCAACTAGCCCGACTTGGCACTGGTGCCACGTCAGGTCTCGGAACCATCCTGCGTATCGTGGATTCCAATTATAAAGCCGGCCACTCCCAGCCACAGGCCCCCAAACACAAACAACGGCGCTTTCCCCTGGAAATCAAAACTCGCCTGCCAAATTTTTGATGGCAGATTGCAGGAGCCACTTGGTACTATCAAACCAGCCCAACTTGGCACTGGTGCCACCATGGGTCTGGTCACCATCCTGCCTATCGTAGCTTTTCAGGACCTAGACGGTCACTCGCAGCCATAGGCCCCCAGACACAAAGCTCGGCCCGTTTCCCTGGCAAACGAGTAAGCTGCCCCGCTTCTGG
This sequence comes from Melospiza melodia melodia, assembly GCF_035770615.1. NCBI lineage: Eukaryota > Metazoa > Chordata > Aves > Passeriformes > Passerellidae > Melospiza > Melospiza melodia. Next base: position 964,178 of record NW_026948488.1, on the reverse strand, counting down.
ATGGCAGATTGCAGGAACCACTTGGTACTATCAAACCAGCCCAACTTGGCACTGGTGCCACCTCAGGTCTGGGAACCATCCTGCCTATCGTGGATTCTAAGGAGCCATCCGGCCACTCCCACCCACAGGCACCCAAACACAAACAACGGCGCTTTTCCCTGGAAAACAAAACTCGCCTGCCAACTTTTTGATGGCGGATTGCAGGAGCCACTTGGTACTATCAAACCAGTCCAACTTGGCACTGGTGCCACCATGGATATGGTCACCATCCTGCCTATCGTAGCTTTTCAGGACCTAGCAGGTCACTCCCAGCCATAGGCCCCCAGACACAAAGCTCTGCCCGTTTCCCTGGCAAACAAAAGTAAGCTGTCCCGCTTCTGGATGGCAGATTGCAGGATCCACTAGGTATTATCAAACCTGCCCGACTTGGCACTGGTGCCACCTCTGGTCTGGGAACCATGCTGCGTATCGTGGATTCTAATTAACCAGCCGGCCACTCCCACCCACAGGCGCCCAAACACAAACAACGGCGCTTTCCCCTGGAAAACAAAACTCGCCTGCCAACTTTTTGATGGCAGATTGCAGGAGCCACTTGGTACTATCAAACCAGCCCAACTTGGCACTGGTGCCACCATGGGTCTGGTCACCATCCTGCCTATCGTAGCTTTTCAGGAGCCAGCCTGTCACTCCAAGCCATAGGCCCCCAGACAAAAACCTCGGCCCGTTTCCCTGGCAAACAAAAGTAAGCTGCCCCGCTTCTGGATGGAAGATTGCAGGAGCCACTTGGTACTATAAAACCAGCCCAACTTGGCACTGGTGCCACCTCTGGTCTGGGAACCATGCTGTGTATCGTGGATTCTAAGGAGCCAGCCGGCCACTCCCAGCCACAGGCCCCCAAACACAAACAACGGCGCTTTTCCCTGGAAAACAAAACTCGCCTGCCAACTTTTTGATGGCAGATTGCAGGAGCCACTTGGTACTATCAAACCAGCCCAACTTGGCACTGGTGCCACCTTGGGTCTGGTCACCATCCTGCCTATCGTAGCTTTTCAGGAGCCAGCCGGTCACTCCCAGCCATAGGCCCCCAGACACAAACCTCGGCCCGTTTCCCTGGCAAACAAAAGTAAGCTGCCCCGCTTCTGGACGGCAGATTGCAGGAATAACTTGGTACTATGAAACCAGCCCAACTTGGCACTGGTGCCACCTTGGGTCTGGGAACCATCCTGCGTATCGTGGATTCTAAGGAGCCAGCCGGTCACTCCCAGCCACAGGCCCCCAAACACAAACAACGGCGCTTTTCCCTGGAAAACAAAACTGGCCTGCCAATATTTTGATGGCAGATTGCAGGAGCCACTTGGTACTATCAAATCAGCCCAACATGCCACTGGTGCCACCATGGGTCTGGTCACCATCCTGCCTATCGTAGCTTTTCAGGAGCCAGCCGGTCCCTCCCTGCCATAGGCCCCCAGAGAAAAACCTCGGCCCGTTTCCCTGGCAAACAAAAGTAAGCTGCCCCGCTTCTGGATGGCAGATTGCAGGAGCCACTTTGCACCATCAAACTAGCCCGACTTGGCACTGGTGCCACCTCTGGTCTGGGAACCATCCTGCGTATCGTGGAGACTAAGGAACCAGACGGCCACTCCAGCCACAGGCCCCCAGACACAAACAACGGCGCTTTTCCCTGGAAAACAAAACTCGCCTGCCAAGTTTTTGATGGCAGATTGCAGGAGCCACTTGGTACTATCAAACCAGCCCAACTTGGCACTGGTGCCACCATGGGTCTGGTCACCATCCTGCCTATCGTAGCTTTTCAGGAGCCAGCCGGTCACTCGCAGCCATAGGCCCCCAGACACAAAGCTCGGCCCGTTTCCCTGGCAAACAAAACTAAGCTACCCCGCTTCTGGATGGCAGATTGCAGGAGCCACTTTGCACCATCAAACTAGCCCGACTTGGCACTGGTGCCACCTCAGGTCTGGGAATGAGCCTGGGTATGGTGGATTCTAAGGAGCCAGCCGGCCACTCCCAGCCACAGGCCCCCAAACACAAACAACGGCGCTTTCCCCTGGAAAACAAAACTCGCCTGCCAACTTTTTGATGGCAGATTGCAGGAGCCACTTGGTACTATCCAACCAGCCCAACTTGGCACTGGTGCCACCATGGGTCTGGTCACCTTCCTGCCTATCGTAGCTTTTCAGGAGCCAGCCGGTCACTCCCAGCCATAGGCCCCCAGACACAAAGCTCGGCCCGTTTCCCTGGCAAACAAAAGTAAGCTGCCCCGCTTCTGGATGGAAGATTGCAGGAGCCACTTGGTACTATAAAACCAGCCCTACTTGGCACTGGTGCCACCTCTGGTCTGGGAACCATGCTGCGTATCGTGGATTCTAAGGAGCCAGCCGGCCACTCCCAGCCACAGGCCCCCAAACACAAACAACGGCGCTTTTCCCTGGAAAACAAAACTCGCCTGCCAACTTTTTGATGGCAGATTGCAGGAGCCACTTGGTACTATCAAACCAGCCCAACTTGGCACTGGTGCCACCATGGGTCTGGTCACCATCCTGCCTATCGTAGCTTTTCAGGAGCCAGCCGGTCACTCCCAGCCATAGGCCCCTGACACAAACCTCGGCCCGTTTCCCTGGCAAACAAAAGCAAGCTGCCCCGCTTCTGGATGGCAGATTGCAGGAGCCACTTTGCACCATCAAACTAGCCCGACTTGGCACTGGTGCCACCTCAGGTCTGGGAACCATGCTGCGTATCGTGGATTCTAATTAGCCATCCGGCCACTCCCAGCCACAGGCCCCCAAACACAAACAACGGCGCTTTTCCCTGGAAAACAAAACTCGCCTGCCAAATTTTGATGGCAGATTGCCGGAGCCACTTGGTACTATCAAACCAGCCCACCTTGACACTGGTGCCACCATGGGTCTGGTCACCATCCTGCCTATCGTAGCTTTTCAGGAGCCAGCCGGTCACTCCCAGCCATAGGCCCCCAGACACAAAGCTCGGCCCGTTTCCCTGGCAAACAAAAGTAAGCTGCCCCGCTTCTGGATGGCAGATTGCAGGAGCCACTTTTCACCATCAAACCAGCCCAACTTGGCACTGGTGCCACCTCTGGTCTGGGAACCATCCTGCGTATCATGGATTCTAAGGAGCCAGCCGGCCACTCCCAGCCACAGGCCCCCAAACACAAACAACGGCGCTTTTCCCTGGATAACAAACTCGCCTGCCAAGTTTTTGATGGCAGATTGCAGGAGCCACTTGGTACTATCCAACCAGCCCAACTTGGCACTGGTGCCACCATGGGTCTGGTCACCATCCTGCCTATCGTAGCTTTTCAGGAGCCAGCCGGTCACTCCCAGCCATAGGCCCCGAGACACAAACCTCGGCCCGTTTCCCTGGCAAACAAAAGTAAGCTACCCCGCTTCTGGATGGCAGATTGCAGGACGCACTTGGTACTATCAAACCAGCCCAACTTGGCACTGGTGCCACCTCAGGTATGGGAACCATCCTGCCTATCGTGGATTCTAAGGAGCTAGCCGGCCACTCCCAGCCATAGGCCCCCAAAAAAAAACAACGGCACTTTTCCCAGGAAAACAAAACTTGCCTGCCAAATTTTTGATGGCAGATTGCAGGAGCCACTTGGTACTATCAAACCAGCCCAACTTGGCACTGGTGCCACCATGGGTCTGGTCACCATCCTGCCTATCGTAGCTTTTCAGGAGCCAGCCGGTCACTCCCAGCCGTAGGCCCACAGACACAAAGCTCGGCCCGTTTCCCTGACAAACAAAAGTAAGCTGTCCCGCTTCTGGATGGCAGATTGCAGGACGCACTTGGTACTATCAAACCAGCCCGACTTGGCACTGGTGCCACCTCTGGTCTGGGAACCATCCTGCGTATGGTAGATTCTAAGCAGCCAGCCGGCCACTCCCAGCCACAGGCCCCCAAACACAAACAACGGCGCTTTTCCCTTGAAAACAAAACTCGTCTGCCAACTTTTTGATGGCAGATTGCCGGAGCCACTTGGTACTATCAAACCAGCCCAACTTGGCACTGGTGCCACCATGGGTCTCGTCACCATCCTGCCTATCGTAGCTTTTCAGGAGCCAGCCGGCCACTCCCTGCCACAGGCCCCCAAACACAAACAACGGCGCTTTTCCCTGGAAAACAAAATTCGCCTGCCAACTTTTTGATGGCAGATTGCAGGAGCCACTTGGTACAATCAAATCAGCCCAACTTGGCACTGGTGCCACCATGGGTCTGGTCACCATCCTGCCTATCGTAGCTTTTCAGGAGCCAGCCGGTCACTCCCAGCCATAGGCCCCCAGACACAAACCTCGGCCCGTATCCCTGGCCAACAAATGTAAGCTGCCCCGCTTCTGGATGGCAGATTGCAGGAACCACTTGGTACTATCAAACCAGCCCAACTTGGCACTGGTGCCACCTTTGGTCTGGGAACCATGCTGAGTATCGTGGATTCTAAGGAGCCAGCCGGCCACTCCCAGCCACAGGCCCCCAAACACAAACAACGGCGCTTTTCCCTGGAAAACAAAACTCGCCTGCCAAGTTTTTGATGGCAGATTGCAGGAGCCACTTGGTACTATCAAACCAGCCCACCTTGACACTGGTGCCACCATGGGTCTGGTCACCATCCTGTCTATCGTAGCTTTTCACGAGCCAGCCGGTCACTTCCAGGCTTAGGACCCCAGACACAAACCTCGGACCGTTTCCCTGGCAAACAAAAGTAAGCTGCCCCGCTTCTGGATGGCAGATTGCAGGAACCACTTGGTACTATCAAACCAGCCCAACTTGGCACTGGTGCCACCATGGGTCTGGGAACCATCCTGTGTATCGTGGATTCTAATTAGCCATCCGTCCACTCCAGGCGATAGGGCCCCAGGCACAAACAACGGCGCTTTTCCCTGGATAACAAACTCGCCTGCCAACTTTTTGATGGCAGATTGCAGGAGCCACTTGGTACTATCAAACCAGCCCAACTTGGCACTGGTGCCACCATGGGTCTGGTCACCATCCTGCCTATCGTAGCTTTTCAGGAGCCAGCCGGTCACTCCCAGCCATATGCCCCGAGACACAAACCTCGGCCCGTTTCCCTGGCAAACAAAAGTAAGCTACCCCACTTCTGGATGGCAGATTGCAGGACGCACTTGGTACTATCAAACCAGCCCAACTTGGCACTGGTGCCACGTCAAGTCTAGGAACCATCCTGCGTATCGTGGATTCTAAGGAGCCAGCCGGCCACTCCCAGCCATAGGCCCCCAAACAAAAACAACGGCGCTTTTCCCTGGTAAAGAAAACTTGCCTGCCAACTTTTTGATGGCAGATTGCAGGAGCCACTTGGTACTATCAAACCAGCCCAACTTGGCACTGGTGCCACCATGGGTCTGGTCACCATCCTGCCTATCGTAGCTTTTCAGGAGCCAGCCGGTCACTCCCAGCCATAGGCCCCCAGACACAAAGCTCGGCCCGTTTCCCTGGCAAACAAAAGTAAGCTGCCCCGATTCTGGATGGCAGAATGCAGGAGCCACTTGGTACTATCAAACCAGCCCGACTTGGCACTGGTGCCACCTCTGGTCTGGGAACCATCCTGCGTATCGTGGATTCTAAGGAGCCAGCCGACCACTCCCAGCCACAGGCCGCCAAACACAAACAACGGCGCTTTTCCCTGGAAAACAAAACTCGCCTGCCAACTTTTTGATGGCAGATTGCAGGAGCCACTTGCTACTATCAAACCAGCCCAACTTGGCACTGGTGCCGCCATGGGTCTGGTCACCATCCTGCCTATCGTAGCTTTTCACGAGCCAGCCGGTCACTCCCAGCCATAGGCCCCGAGACAAAAACCTCGGCCCGTTTCCCTGGCAAACAAAAGTAAGCTGCCCCGCTTCTGGATGGCAGATTGTAGGACGCACTTGTTACTATCTAACCCGCCCGACTTGGCACTGGTGCCACCACTGGTCTGGGAACCATGCTGAGTATCGTGGATTCTAAAGAGCCAGCCGGCCACTCCCAGCCACAGGCACCCAAACACAAACAACGGCGCTTTTCCCTGGAAAACAAAACTCGCCTGCCAACTTTTTGATGGCAGATTGCAGGAGCCACTTGGTACTATCAAACCAGCCCAACTTGGCACTGCTGCCACCATGGGTCTGGTCACCATCCTGCCTATCGTAGCTTTTCAGGAGCCAGCCGGTCACTCCCAGCCATAGGCCCCCAGACAAAAACCTCGGCCCGTTTCCCTGGCAAACAAAAGTAAGCTGCCCCGCTTCTGGATGGCAGATTGCAGGATCCACTTGGTACTATCAAACCAGCCCGACTTGGCACTGGTGCCACCTCTGGTCTGGGAACCATCCTGCGTATCGTGGATTTTATGGAGCCAGCCGGTCAGTCCCAGCCATAGGCCCCCAAACACAAACAACGATCCGTTTCCCTGGCAAACAAAAGTAAGCTGCCCCGCTTCTGGATGGCAGATTGCAGGAACCACTTGGTAGTATCAAACCAGCCCAACTTGGCACTGGTGGCACCTCTTGTCTGGGAACCATGCTGCGTATCGTGGTTTCTAAGGAGCCAGCCGGCCACTCCCAACCATAGACCCCCAGACACAAACCTCGGCCCGTTTCCCTGGAAAACAAAAGTAAGCTACCCCGATTCTGGATGGCAGATTGCAGGAGCCACTTGGTACTATCAAATCAGCCCAACTTGGCACTGGTGCCACCTCAGGTCTGGGAACCATCCTGCCTATCGTAGCTTTTCAGGAGCCAGCCGGCCACTCTCAGCCATATGCCCCCAAAAACAAACCACGGCCCTTTTCTCTGGCAAACAAAACTCAACTGCCCCTCTTCTGGATGGCAAATTTTAGGACGCACTTTGTACTACGAAAACCGCCCGACGTGGCACTGGTGCCACCTTGTGTCAGGGAACCATCCTGCATATCGAGCTTTTTAAGGAGCCAGCCGGCCACACCCAGCCATAAACCCCCAAAAACAAACCACGGACCATTTCTCTTGGAAACAAAAATCCGCTGCCCCGCGTCTGTATGGCAGATTGCAGGAGCCACTTTGCACCATCAAACCAGCCCGACTTGGCACTGGTGCCACCTTGGGTCTGGGAACAATCCTGCATATCGTGGATTCTAAGGAGCCAGCCGGCCACTCCCAGCCACAGGCCCCCAAACACAAACAACGGCGCTTTTCCCTGGAAAACAAAATTCGCCTGCCAAATTTTGATGGCAGATTGCAGGAGCCACTTGGTACTATCAAATCATCCCAACTTGGCACTGGTGCCACTCTGGGTCTGGGAACCATCCTGCCTATTGTAGCATTTCAGGAGCCAGCCGGTCACTCCCAGCCATAGGCCCCCAGACACAAACCTCGGACCGTTTCCCTGGCAAACAAAATTAAGCTGCCCTGATTCTGGATGGCAGATTGCAGGAGCCACTTGGTTGTGTCAAACCAGCCCGACTTGGCACTGGTGCCACCTTGGGTCTGGGAACCATCCTGCGTATCGTGGATTCTAAGCAGCCACCCGGCCACTCTGAGACACAGGCCCCCAAACAAAAACTACGGCGCTTTTCCCTGGAAAACAAAACTCGCCTGCCAACTTTTTGATGGCAGATTGCAGGAGCCACTTGGTACTATCAAACCAGCCCAACATTGGCACTGGTGCCACCACTGGTCTGGGAACCATCCTGCCTATCGTAGCTTTTCAGGAGCCAGCTGGTCACTCCCAGCCATAGACCCCCAGACACAAACCTCGGCCCGTTTCCCTGGCAAACAAAAGTAAGCTGCCCCGCTTTTGGATGGCAGATTGCAGGAGCCACGTTGCACCATCAAACCAGCCCCACTTGGCACTGGTGCCACCTTGGGTCTGGGAACAAGTTGGGCTGGTTTGATAGTACCAAGTGGCTCCTGCAATCTGCCATCCAGAAGCGGGACAGCTTACTTTTGTTTCCCAGGGAAACGGGCCGAGGTATTTGTCTGGGGGCCTATGGCTGGGGGTGACCGGCTGACTACTGAAAAGCTACGATAGGCAGGATGGTTACCAGACTCATGGTGCCACCAGTGCCAAGTCGGGCTGGTTTGATAATACTAAATAGCTCCTGCAATCTGCCATCCAGACGCGGGGCAGCGGATTTTTGTTTGCTGGAGGAAAGTTCCGTGGTTTTTTTTTTGGGGGTATATGACTGGACGTGGCCGGCTGGCTCCATAAAAAGCTCTATACACAGGATTGTTCCCTGACCCAAGGTGGCATCAGTGCCAAGTCGGGCTGTTTTCGTAGTACCAAGTGCGTCCTGCAATTTGCCATCCAGAAGCGGGGCAGCCTACTTTTGTTTGCCAGGGAAACGTGCCGAGGTATTTGTCTGGGGGCCTATGGCTGGGAGTGAGCGGCTGGCTCCTGAAAAGCTACGATAGGCAAGATGGTGACCAGACCCATGGTGGCACCAGTGCCAAGTTGGGCTGGTTTGATAGTACCAAGTGGCTCCTGCAATCTGCCATCAAGAAGTTGGCAGGCGAGTTTTGTTTTCCAGGGAAAAGCGCCGTTGTTTTTGTTTAGAGGCCTGTGGCTGGGAGTGGCCGCCTGTCCTCGTAGAATCTACGTTACGCAGCATGGTTCCCAGACCAGAGGTGGCACCAGGGCCAAGTCGGGCTGGTTTGTAAGTACCAACTGCATCCTGAAATCTGCCATCCAAAAGCGGGGCAGCTTACTTTTGTTTGCCAGGGAAACGGGCCGAGGTTTGTGTCCGGGGGCCTATGGCAGGGAGTGACCGGCTGGCTCCTGAAAAGCTACGATAGGCAGGATGTTTACCAGACCCATGGTGGCACCAGTGCCAAGTTGGGCTGATTTGATAGTACCAAGTGGCTCCTGCAATCTGCCATCCAGAATCGGGGTAACTTACTTTTGTTTTCCAGGGAAACGGGCCGAGGTTTGTGTCTGGGGGTCTATGGCTGGGAGTGACCGGCTGGCTCCTGAAAAGCTACGATAGGCAGGATGGTGACCAGACCAGAGGTGGCACCAGTGCCAAGTTGGGCTGGTTTGATAGTACCAAGTGGCTCCTGCAATCTGCCATCAAAAAGTTGGCAGGCGAGTTTTGTTTTCCAGGGAAAAGCGCCGTTGTTTGTGTTTGGGGGCCTGTGGCTCAGAGTGGCCGGGTGGCTGCTTAGAATCCACGTTACGCAGGATGGTTCCCAGACCCAAGGTGGCACCAGTTCCAAGTCGGGCTGGTTTGACACAACCAAGTGGCTCCTGCAATCTGCCATCCAGAATCGGGGCAGCTTAATTTTGTTTGCCAGGGAAACGGTCCGAGGTTTGTGTCTGGGGGCCTATGGCTGGGAGTGACCGGCTGGCTCCTGAAATGCTACAATAGGCAGGATGGTTCCCAGACCCATAGTGGCACCAGTGCCAAGTTGGGATGATTTGATATTACCAAGTGGCTCCTGCAATCTGCCATCAAAATGCTGGCAGGCGAATTTTGTTTTCCAGGGAAAAGCGCCGTTGTTTTTGTTTGGGGGCCTATGGCAGGGAGTGGCCAGCTGGCTCCTTAGAATCCACGATATGCAGGATTGTTCCCAGACCCAAGGTGGCACCAGTGCCAAGTCGGGCTGGTTTGATGGTGCAAAGTGGCTCCTGCAATCTGCCATCCAGACGCGGGGCAGCGGATTTTTGTTTCCAAGAGAAATGGTCCGTGGTTTGTTTTTGGGGGTATATGGCTGGGCGTGGCCGGCTGGCTCCTTAAAAAGCTCGATATGCAGGATGGTTCCCTGACACAAGGTGGCACCAGTGCCACGTCGGGCGGTTTTCGTAGTACAAAGTGCGTCCTAAAATTTGCCATCCAGAAGAGGGGCAGTTGAGTTTTGTTTGCCAGAGAAAAGGGCCGTGGTTTGTTTTTGGGGCATATGGCTGAGAGTGGCCGGCTGGCCCCTGAAAATCCACGATAGGCAGGATGGTTCCCAGACCAGAGGTGTCACCAGTGCCAAGTCGGGCTGGTTTGATAGTACTAAGTAGCTCCTGCAATCTGCCATGCAGAAGCGGGGCAGCTTACTTTTGTTTGCCAGGGAAACGGGCCGAGGTTTGTGTCTGGGGGCCTATGGCTGGGAGTGACCGGCTGGCTCCTGAAAAGCTACGATAGGCAGGATGGTGACCAGACCCATGGTGGCACCAGTGCCAAGTTGGGCTGGTTTGATAGTACCAAGTGGCTCCTGCAATCTGCCATCAAAAAGTTGGCAGGCGAGTTTTGTTTTCCAGGGAAAAGCGCCGTTGTTTGTGTTTGGGGGCCTGTGGCTGGGAGTGGCCAGCTGGCTCCTTAGAACCCACGATAGGCAGGATGGTTCCCAGACCTGAGTTGGCACCAGTGCCAAGTTGGGCTGGTTTGATGGTACCAAGTGGCTCCTGCAATCTGCCATCCAGAAGCGGGGCAGCTTACTTTTGTTTGCCAGGGAAACGGGCCGAAATATTTGTCTGGGGGCCTCTGGCTGGGGGTGGCTGGCTGGCTCCTGAAAAGCTACGATAGGCAGGATGGTGACCAGACCCATGGTGGCACCAGTGCCAAGTTGGGCTGGTTTGATAATACCAAGTGGCTCCTGCAATCTGCCATCAAAAGTTTGGCAGGCGAGTTTTGTTTTCCAGGGAAAAGCACCGTTGTGTGTGTTTTGGGGCCTGTGGCTGGGAGTGGCCAGCTGGCTCCTTAGAATCCACGATACGCAGGATGGTTCCCAGACCCAAGGTGGCATCAGTGCCAAGTCGGGCTGGTTTGTTAGTACCAAGTGGTTCCTGCAATCTGCCATCCAGAAGCGGGGCAGCTGAATTTTGTTTGCCAGACAAAAAGGCTGTTGTTTGTGTTTCGGGGCCTGTGGCTGGCATTGGCCGGCTGGCTCCTGAAAATCCATGATACGCAGCATGGTTCCCAGATGCAATGTGGCACCAGTGCCAAGTAGGGCTGGTTTCATAGTACCCAGTGGCTCCTGCAATCTCCCATCCAGAAGCGGGGCAGCTGAGTTTTGTTTGCCTGTGAAACGGGCCGTTGTTTTTAATTGGGGTCTGTGGCCGAGAGTGTTCGGCTGGCTCCTGACAACCCACAATACGCAGGATGGTTCCCAGACCCAAGGTGGCACCAGTGCCAAGTCGGGCTGGTTTGATAGTACCAAGTGGCTCCTGCAATCTGCCATCCAGAAGCGGTGCAGTTGAGTTTTGTTTGCCAGAGAAAAGGGCCGTGGGTTGTGTTTGGGGGCATATGGCTGGGAGTGGCCGGCTGTCTCATTAAAAAGATCGATACGCAGGATGGTTCCCAGACCCAAGGGGGCACCAGTGCCAAGTCGGGCTGTTTTTATAGTACCAAGTGCGTCCTGCAATTTGCCATCCAGAAGAGGGGCAGTTGAGTTTTGTTTGCCAGAGAATAGCGCCGTTGTTTGTGTTTGGGGGCTTGTGGCTCGTAGTGGCCGACTGGCGCCTTAGAATCTGTGTTACGCAGCATGGTTCCCAGACCCAAGGTGGCACCAGTGCCAAGTTGGGCTGGTTTGATAGTACCAAGTGGCTCCTGCAATCTGCCATCCAGAAGCGGGGTAGCTTACTTTTGTTTGCCAGGGAAACGGGCCGAGGTTTGTGACTGGGGACCTATGGCTGGGAGTGACCGGCTGGCTCCTGGAAAGCTACGATAGGCAGGATGGTTACCAGACCCATGGTGGCACCAGTGCCAAGTTGGGCTGGTTTGATAGTACCAAGTGGCTCCTGCAATCTGCCATCAAAAAGTTGGCAGGCGAGTTTTGTTTTCCAGGGAAAAGCGACATTGTTTGTATTTGGGGGCCTGTGGCTGGGAGTGACCGGCTGGCTCCTTTGAACCCACGATACGCAGGATGGTTCCCAGACCCAAGGTGGCACCAGTGCCAAGTTTTGCTGGTTTGATACTACCAAGTGCGTCCTGCAATCTGCCATCCAGAAGCGGGGCAGCTTAATTTTGTTTGCCAGGGAAACGGGCCGTGGGTTTTGTTTGGGGGCATATAGCTGAGAGTGGCCGGCTGTCTCCTGAAAATCCACGCTAGGCAGCATGGTTCCCAGATGCAATGTGGCACCAGTGCCAAGTCGGGCTGGTTTGATGGTGCAAAGTGGCTCCTGCAATCTGCCATCCAGAAGCGAGGCAGCTGATTTTTGTTTGCCAGAGGAAAATTCCGTGGATTGTTTTTGGGGGCATATTGCTGGGAGTGGCCGGCTGGCTCCTTAAAATGCTCGATACGCATGATGGTTCCCAGGCCCAAGGTGTCACCACTACCAAGTCGGCCTGCGGTTTTAGTATCAAGTTCATCCTGCAATTTGCCATCCAGAAGAGGGGCAGTTGAGTTTTGTTTGCCAGAGAAACGGGCCGAGGTTTCTGTTTGGGGACATATGGCTGAGAGCGGCCGGCTGGCCCCTGAATATCCACGATACAGAGCATGGTTCCCAGATCCAAGGTGGCACCAGTGCCAAGTTGGGCTGGTTTGATAGTACCAAGTGTCTCCTGCAATCTGCCATCCAGAAGCAGGGCAGCTTACTTTTGTTTGCCAGAGAAATAGGCCTAGGTTTTTGTTTGGGGGCCTGTGGCTAGGAGTGGCCGGCTGGCTCCTTAGAATCCACGATACGCAGGATGGTTCCCAGACCCAAGGTGGCACCAGTGCCAAGTCGGGCTGGTTTGATAGTACCAAGTGGCTCCTGCAAACTCCATCAAAAAGTTGGCAGGCGTGTTTTGTTTTCCAGGGAACAGCGCCGTTGATTTTGTTTGGGGGCCTGTGGCTAGGAGTGGCCGGCTGGCTCCTTAGAATCCACGATACGCAGGATGGTTCCCAGACCCAAGGTGGCACCAGTGCCAAGTCGGGCTGGTTTGATTACACCAAGTGGCTCCTGCAATCTGCCATCCAGAAGTGAGGCAGCTAAGTTTTGTTTGCGAGAAAAAAGGGCCGTGGTTTTTGTTGGGGGCCTGTGGCTGGGAGTAGCCGGCTGGCTCCTTAAAATCCACGATAGGCAGGATGGTTCCCAGACCCAAGGTGGCACCAGTGCCAAGTCGGGCTGGTTTGATAGTACCAAGTGGCTCCTGCAATCTGCCATCCAGAAGCGGGGCAGCTGAGTTTTGTTTGCCAGAGAAAAAGGCTGTGGTTTGTGTTTGGGGGCCTGTGGCTGGCAGTGGCCGGCTGGCTCCTGAAAATCCACGATACGCAGCATGGTTCCCAGACCCAAGGTGGCACCAGTGCCAAGTGGGGCTCGTTTGACAGTGTCAAGTGCCTCCTGCAATCTCCCATCCAGAAGCGGGGCAGCTGAGTTTTTTTTGCCAGGGAAACGGACCTTTGTTTTTGATTGGGCTCTGTGGCCGAGAGTGGTTGGCTGTCTCCTGACAATCCACAATACGCAGGATGGTTCCCAGACCCAAGGTGGCACCAGTGCCAAGTCGGGCTGGTTTGATAGTACCAAGTGTCTCCTGCAATCTGCCATCCAGAAGCGGGGCAGCTGAGTTTTGTTTGCCAGAGAAAAGGGCCGTGGGTTGTGTTTGGGGGCATATGGCTGGGAGTGGCCACCTGGCTCCTTAAAATGCACGATACGCCGCATGGTAACCAGACGCAAGGTGGCACCAGTGCCAAGTCAGGCTGTTTTTGTAGTACCCAGTGGCTCCTGCAATTTGCCATCCAGAAGCGGGGCAGTTGAATTTTGTTTGCTAGAGAAAAGGGCTGTGGTTTGTGTTTGGGGGCCTATGGCTGAGAGTGGCCGGCTGGCCCCTGAAAATCAACGATAGGCAGGATGGTTCCCAGATCCAAGGTGGCACCAGTGCCAAGTAAGGCTGGTTGTATGGTTCAAAGTAACTCCTGCAATCTGCCATCCAGAAGCGGGACAGCTGAGTTTTTTTTGCCAGAGAAAAGGTCCATGGTTTCTTTTTGGGGCATACGGCTGGGAATTGCCGGCTGGCTCCTTAAAATGCTCGATACACAGGATGGTTCCCAGAGCCAAGGTGGCACCACTGCCAAGTTGGGCTCTTTTTGTAGTACCAAGTGCGTCCTGCAATTTGCCATCCAGAAGAGGGGCAGTTGAGTTTTGTTTGCCAGAGAAAAGGGCCGTTGTTTGTGTTTGGGGGCCTGTGGCTGGGAGTGTTCGGCTGGTTCCTGAATATGTACGATACGCAGGATTGTTCCCAGATCCAAGGTGGCAGCAGTGCCATGTTGTGCTGGTGTGATAGTCCCAAGTGGCTCCTGCAATCTGCCATCCAGAAGTGGGGCAGCTGATTTTTGTTTGCCAGAGAAAAGGTCCGTGGTTTGTTTTTGGGGGCATATGGCTGAGAGTGGCCGGCTGGCCCCTGAAAATCCACGATACACAGGATGGTTCCCAGATCCAAGGTGGCACCTGTGCCAAGTCGGGCTGATTTGATAGTACTAAGTAGCTCCTGCAATCTGCCATGCAGAAGCGGGGCAGCTTACTTTTGTTTGCCAGGGAAACGGGCCGAGGTTTGTGTTTGGGGGCCTATGGCTGAGAGTGACCGGCTGGCTCCTGAAAAGCTACAATAGGCAGGATGGTGACCAGACCCATGGTGGCACCAGTGCCAAGTTGGGCTGGTTTGATAGTACCAAGTGGTTCCTGCAATCTGCCATCCAGAAGCAGGGCAGCTGAGTTTTGTTTGCCAGAGAAAAGGGCCTTGGTTTGTGTTTGGGGGCATATGGCTGGGTGTGGCCAGCTGGCTCCTTAAAATGCACGATATGCAACATGGCTCCCAGACCCAAGGTGGCACAAGTGCCAAGTTGGGCTGGTTTGATAGTACCAAGTGGCTCCTGCAATCTTCCATGATCACGTGGAGAAATACTTTCTGGTTTCAGCCTCATGCTCTTTCTTCTCTCCCTCAACTTCTCTATCACCTCTCATCTGGTTCACATGCGCTGTCTTCAAGGTCCACAGGCTACTTTTCACAGAATCTTCTGGCCTGATGAAGTAAGGATGATGAATAGAACAGAGCTGGGATCTATTTTCCAGTTTGGATAAAATGCATTCTGCACACAAATCCAAGGAGAACGGGCTGCCCCGATGCCCAGAAAATCTTTCACTCCTGCTAGTGTTCTACGTCAACCGCAACTTAGTCTGAAAGAAAAGCTTTTTCTCTGAGAGCATCTGAGAGGTTTGCATGAAGCACTGATATCTGACATATGCAATTTTGAATAGGAGAGGAAAAAGAAAATGGCAAGGAGTTTTTAATTTTAGTGGTTTCAATTTTAATTTCCGTGCACTTTTTCAAAACTTGTCAGCTCAAATGCCCATCAACATCTTTTAGTCATCTGTAAGTCAGTATTCATATAAAATGTGCTTCAAATCCAAAGAATTTCAAATTTGCACTCCAAGCTTCTATGCCTAGATTTATGATTTCCTACACATATTAGATGAAAGGAAGGCCTTTTTTACTGTGGGAGTGCTGGAACACTGGAACAGGTTGCCCAGAGAAGTTGTGGGTGTCCCATCCCTGAAAGTATTCAAGGTCACCTTGGACGGGGCTTGGAGCAGCAACAAAGGAGAAGCTTGATGGTAGAGAAACAAAGTTGGACTATAGAAGAAACTCGGATTGAAGTATAGGATCAAGTTTTCTCTCAGCTCTTGGGGTAAATTCAAAGTTGTACAAAATGACATTTATCTGTGCTATTCACTACTGTAACAGAAAGTTTCATGAAAACTGTACAGAAGATAGTAAATTTTAAAAGAGATAAGAATTACAGCATAAAATCCATGGGATAGGTTACAACATGAGACACTCTCTAAGAGAAAATCTCTGTGTTTCAGCACTTCATCGGGGTAAGATTTCATGAAGTGCCAAAGAAGGCGGCAAAATATCATTCGGGACATTATTTACTGGAATTCAGCCTGGCCATTAGTAGGAACTGCCTTTGAACATATCATGTAGATATACCACACACACTTTCCCTTCACTGAAAAATTACTGTTTACAACAAATAAGCAATTGACAATCAAAATTGATTGAAAGCATCTTAAACATGTCAAGTATTTCATTGTAGATGATCTGTGATCCAAATGCTTCTTCCACCTTCGAGAGGGACAGAAGAATTCTTCCATATCATGATGGTTTAAAATTGTATCAACCAATGTTTTCTGCTGAAAAGATATCATCTATTTTTTTCTATTTTTGGAAGAAAATATTCCTAGACATACAACAGGTGAGAACTAAGTAATTTTAAAGAAACAAATGAAATGAAAATATTCTGTAAATAGAATGAAATGAAAAGCTGTGTTTTAAATAGGAGCTAAATATTAAACAGAATTTTTGTACCAGGCATTTGAATTACTGCACCAGCTCTTTTGCCCATCAAGAGAGGCATTTAGCATTTCAGTCTTTTCCAAGGTGTTCATGATCTGCTATGCTGATCTCTGTGTGTGCCTAGGTGTGTGTGGAGGGGGGGGCATATGAAGGGGAGTGTGTATGTTTGCTTTACAATTGTTGTGGCAGATTCATGCCTCAGCTCCACATTTTGTTTTAAAAAGGTCACACCGAGTGGATATGAAGTTTACTATCAACAAGAGATCGATTCCCAAATCATCCATTTGACTCTCCCTTATAAATCATGTGCTTTGTTGCATATTTTATCAAATATACTTTCAAGCCAGATGGAGGAAGGAGGATGTGGGAATCCCTCCACCATCTTGCAACTTTTATGTAAGTAGGTTTTCAAGAAAATCATCATTTCTCTTTTAAATATGTCTGGAACAGGCATGATGGTAGTGTCAACCTGTTGGAGTTTTTGTTGCTGGAAGAAGTTGTACAAAAGGATTGGTTTTTACATTGACCAGTTACTGAATCAAGTGCAGGAATACATTGGAAATTTAGCTGGGGGTTCCTTTTCCCAGCAGACTACTTCTAGAACGAGCTTGTACACTGAAGCTGACTCTTTTGCTCTCTTTTTGTTTCTTTCCTATTTTCTTGGCTTCTTTGCCACTATCTAGACAATTTTGGAACTTTGTTCCCAACTAAAATGGTTTCAATAGTCTGATTGTGATCATACATTTTTACAAGGAATTTTTAAAATCTTTCCTCGAGTCCAGAAAGTCAAGGACTTAGATCTTTTTCTTCCCTTATCAATATTGCCATGAAATTGATAAATAAAGACCAACTCTTTATTTTTGTTTTTAACCCACGTAGATAATTCCCATCCATTAATCCATTTTGTGGACCAATAGCTGCCATTCTGATGGAAGCTGTCACTTCTTAACAATAGGCATTCTGTGACTATGTTGACAGCACTTTGGGTGAAGATCCTAACTGGTCTTAGATATACATAGGGAGAAATTTGCTCAGCCAGTGTCAGTCTTAAGCATGCGTATCAGAAGATCTTTCTAGAGCTGGGAATTTTCCCATGAAAGGGATTCAGTTAGGGAAGAGACACTTGTGCCAGAGTTTTACATTCTTCTTGAACACTGCTTAAGGAACTTAGATGCCATGTCCATTTGGATCTCTGTCTGCACAGAACTTTGTCATGCCAGTGCTTTGAAATGCATCTTGAAGAGAATTCACTAGCACAGAATGAAAGAGAGTGGAAGGGGTTGGTGGGGCTAACCAGGCCCAACCCCCCTGCCTAAACCAGGATACCTAGAGCCTCTTGCCCAGGATTCTATCTGGGTGTACTTTTAATGTCTTCAAAGATCCAGGCTCCACAATCTTTCTGGGCAGTCTGTGCCGTGGTTCAGTCACCCTGACAGTAAAGAAACATTTACTGATGTTCAAAGGCAATCTCCTGTATTTCAGTGTGTGCCCACTGCCTCTTGTCTTTTCCCTCAGCATCACTGAAAAGACACTGATTCCCTCCCCTTTGCACTATTGCTTCCATATGTATGTGTGATGCCATGTAGAGGTATGTCAAAAACCTCCCTGAAGCCCAGGCAGATAATATTCCCTTCATCTACCAGTCAAGTTGATTCATCAGAGGAGTTTAAAGTGATGTTCAGCATGAAATTCCCCTGAAAAATCATGCTAACTACATTATTTGGTCATCTGTCATGTGCCTGGCAAGGATTTCCAGGAAGAGCTGCTTCATCAACTTCCTGGGGATAAAAAAGAGGCTGGCTGGTTTGTACTATGGCGAGTCCTCTTAATTGCCTTTTTTGAAGATGGGTGTCATTTGCTAACATCCACTCTTTAGCCTCTCTTGTCGTCTACATCTTAGCAAAACGCTTTTCCACTATGTCTGGCTAGGAAAAACTGTGCCAGCACAGAAAACATCTCCCATCGTGTTCTAGAAGTTGCACGGATGTCTGCCAAGTGTTTGGCAGGAAGAAAAGAAAAGTTGTCCAAAACAGCTTCCAATCGAATGTTCCTGTGATTGGAAAAGTCAGGAGAGTGCAAAGGTACTGTTTTCTATCAGTTGGCAAGGTGCGCACACAATCCCAGTGTTGTACAGCTTGCTTCTTCACCTTCCCGAAGCTGCCGCTCTCGCCGGCTGCCGGAGCCCAAGAAGCGGCTTCTTCGCGCAAAGACGATTGTGCCGCTCACAGTGCTCTCCTTAGCGCGGCTTCTGCCGAAAGACGCCCGGCAGCGGCTCTTACCTCCGGAGAGCATCCTACCTTCGTCTTTAGCTCCTCTTCTCATCTACACCTCGGCAAAAAGCTTTCCCACTATGTCTGGCTAGGAAAAACTGTGCCAGCACAGAAAACATCTCCCATCGTGTTCTAGAAGTTGCACGGATGTCTGCCAAGTGTTTGGCAGGAAGAAAAGAAAAGTTGTCCAAAACAGCTTCCAATCGAATGTTCCTGTGATTGGAAAAGTCAGGAGAGTGCAAAGGTACTGTTTTCTATCAGTTGGCAAGGTGCGCACACAATCCCAGTGTTGTACAGCTTGCTTCTTCACCTTCCCGAAGCTGCCGCTCTCGCCGGCTGCCGGAGCCCAAGAAGCGGCTTCTTCGCGCAAAGACGATTGTGCCGCTCACAGTGCTCTCCTTAGCGCGGCTTCTGCCGAAAGACGCCCGGCAGCGGCTCTTACCTCCGGAGAGCATCCTACCTTCGTCTTTCGCGTCTTTTGTAGTCTACATCTTAGCAAAACGCTTTTCCACTATGTCTGGCTAGGAAAAACTGTGCCAGCACAGAAAACATCTCCCATCGTGTTCTAGAAGTTGCACGGATGTCTGCCAAGTGTTTGGCAGGAAGAAAAGAAAAGTTGTCCAAAACAGCTTCCAATCGAATGTTCCTGTGATTGGAAAAGTCAGGAGAGTGCAAAGGTACTGTTTTCTATCAGTTGGCAAGGTGCGCACACAATCCCAGTGTTGTACAGCTTGCTTCTTCACCTTCCCGAAGCTGCCGCTCTCGCCGGCTGCCGGAGCCCAAGAAGCGGCTTCTTCGCGCAAAGACGATTGTGCCGCTCACAGTGCTCTCCTTAGCGCGGCTTCTGCCGAAAGACGCCCGGCAGCGGCTCTTACCTCCGGAGAGCATCCTACCTTCGTCTTTCGCGTCTTTTGTAGTCTACATCTTAGCAAAACGCTTTTCCACTATGTCTGGCTAGGAAAAACTGTGCCAGCACAGAAAACATCTCCCATCGTGTTCTAGAAGTTGCACGGATGTCTGCCAAGTGTTTGGCAGGAAGAAAAGAAAAGTTGTCCAAAACAGCTTCCAATCGAATGTTCCTGTGATTGGAAAAGTCAGGAGAGTGCAAAGGTACTGTTTTCTATCAGTTGGCAAGGTGCGCACACAATCCCAGTGTTGTACAGCTTGCTTCTTCACCTTCCCGAAGCTGCCGCTCTCGCCGGCTGCCGGAGCCCAAGAAGCGGCTTCTTCGCGCAAAGACGATTGTGCCGCTCACAGTGCTCTCCTTAGCGCGGCTTCTGCCGAAAGACGCCCGGCAGCGGCTCTTACCTCCGGAGAGCATCCTACCTTCGTCTTTCGCGTCTTTTGTAGTCTACATCTTAGCAAAACGCTTTTCCACTATGTCTGGCTAGGAAAACCCGTGCCAGCACAGAAAACATCTCCCATCGTTTTCTAGAAGTTGCACGGATGTCTGCCAAGTGTTTGGCAGGAAGAAAAGAAAAGTTGTCCAAAACAGCTTCCAATCGAATGTTCCTGTGATTGGAAAAGTCAGGAGAGTGCAAAGGTACTGTTTTCTATCAGTTGGCAAGGTGCGCACACAATCCCAGTGTTGTACAGCTTGCTTCTTCACCTTCCCGAAGCTGCCACTCTCAGGAGGTAAGAGCCGCTGCCGGGCGTCTTTCGGCAGAAGCCGCGCTAAGGAGAGCACTGTGAGCGGCACAATCGTCTTTGCGCGAAGAAGCCGCTTCTTGGGCTCCGGCAGCCGGCGAGAGCGGCAGCTTCGGGAAGGTGAAGAAGCAAGCTGTACAACACTGGGATTGTGTGCGCACCTTGCCAATTGATAGAAAACAGTACCTTTGCACTCTCCTGACTTTTCCAATCACAGGAACATTCGATTGGAAGCTGTTTTGGACAACTTTTCTTTTCTTCCTGCCAAACACTTGGCAGACATCCGTGCAACTTCTAGAACACGATGGGAGATGTTTTCTGTGCTGGCACAGTTTTTCCTAGCCAGACATAGTGGAAAAGCGTTTTGCTAAGATGTAGACTACAAAAGACGCGAAAGACGAAGGTAGGATGCTCTCCGGAGGTAAGAGCCGCTGCCGGGCGTCTTTCGGCAGAAGCCGCGCTAAGGAGAGCCCTGTGAGCGGCACAATCGTCTTTGCGCGAAGAAGCCGCTTCTTGGGCTCCGGCAGCCGGCGAGAGCGGCAGCTTCGGGAAGGTGAAGAAGCAAGCTGTACAACACTGGGATTGTGTGCGCACCTTGCCAACTGATAGAAAACAGTACCTTTGCACTCTCCTGACTTTTCCAATCACAGGAACATTCGATTGGAAGCTGTTTTGGACAACTTTTCTTTTCTTCCTGCCAAACACTTGGCAGACATCCGTGCAACTTCTAGAACACGATGGGAGATGTTTTCTGTGCTGGCACAGTTTTTCCTAGCCAGACATAGTGGAAAAGCGTTTTGCTAAGATGTAAACTACAAAAGACGAGAAAGACGAAGGTAGGATGCTCTCCGGAGGTAAGAGCCGCTGCCGGGCGTCTTTCGGCAGAAGCCGCGCTAAGGAGAGCCCTGTGAGCGGCACAATCGTCTTTGCGCGAAGAAGCCGCTTCTTGGGCTCCGGCAGCCGGCGAGAGCGGCAGCTTCGGGAAGGTGAAGAAGCAAGCTGTACAACACTGGGATTGTGTGCGCACCTTGCCAACTGATAGAAAACAGTATCTTTGCACTCTCCTGACTTTTCCAATCACAGGAACATTCGATTGGAAGCTGTTTTGGACAACTTTTCTTTTCTTCCTGCCAAACACTTGGCAGACATCCGTGCAACTTCTAGAACACGATGGGAGATGTTTTCTGTGCTGGCACAGTTTTTCCTAGCCAGACATAGTGGAAAAGCGTTTTGCTAAGATGTAGACTACAAAAGACGCGAAAGACGAAGGTAGGATGCTCTCCGGAGGTAAGAGCCGCTGCCGGGCGTCTTTCGGCAGAAGCCGCGCTAAGGTGAGCACTGTGAGCGGCACAATCGTCTTTGCGCGAAGAAGCCGCTTCTTGGGCTCCGGCAGCCGGCGAGAGCGGCAGCTTCGGGAAGGTGAAGAAGCAAGCTGTACAACACTGGGATTGTGTGCGCACCTTGCCAACTGATAGAAAACAGTACCTTTGCACTCTCCTGACTTTTCCAATCACAGGAACATTCGATTGGAAGCTGTTTTGGACAACTTTTCTTTTCTTCCTGCCAAACACTTGGCAGACATCCGTGCAACTTCTAGAACACGATGGGAGATGTTTTCTGTGCTGGCACAGTTTTTCCTAGCCAGACATAGTGGAAAAGCTTTTTGCCGAGGTGTAGATGAGAAGAGGAGCTAAAGACGAAGGTAGGATGCTCTCCGGAGGTAAGAGCCGCTGCCGGGCGTCTTTCGGCAGAAGCCGCGCTAAGGAGAGCCCTGTGAGCGGCACAATCGTCTTTGCGCGAAGAAGCCGCTTCTTGGGCTCCGGCAGCCGGCGAGAGCGGCAGCTTCGGGAAGGTGAAGAAGCAAGCTGTACAACACTGGGATTGTGTGCGCACCTTGCCAACTGATAGAAAACAGTACCTTTGCACTCTCCTGACTTTTCCAATCACAGGAACATTCGATTGGAAGCTGTTTTGGACAACTTTTCTTTTCTTCCTGCCAAACACTTGGCAGACATCCGTGCAACTTCTAGAACACGATGGGAGATGTTTTCTGTGCTGGCACAGTTTTTCCTAGCCAGACATAGTGGAAAAGCGTTTTGCTAAGATGTAGACGACAAGAGAGGCTAAAGAGTGGATGTTAGCAAATGACACCCATCTTCAAAAAAGGCAATTAAGAGGACTCGCCATAGTACAAACCAGCCAGCCTCTTTTTTATCCCCAGGAAGTTGATGAAGCAGCTCTTCCTGGAAATCCTTGCCAGGCACATGACAGATGACCAAATAATGTAGTTAGCATGATTTTTCAGGGGAATTTCATGCTGAACATCACTTTAAACTCCTCTGATGAATCAACTTGACTGGTAGATGAAGGGAATATTATCTGCCTGGGCTTCAGGGAGGTTTTTGACATACCTCTACATGGCATCACACATACATATGGAAGCAATAGTGCAAAGGGGAGGGAATCAGTGTCTTTTCAGTGATGCTGAGGGAAAAGACAAGAGGCAGTGGGCACACACTGAAATACAGGAGATTGCCTTTGAACATCAGTAAATGTTTCTTTACTGTCAGGGTGACTGAACCACGGCACAGACTGCCCAGAAAGATTGTGGAGCCTGGATCTTTGAAGACATTAAAAGTACACCCAGATAGAATCCTGGGCAAGAGGCTCTAGGTATCCTGGTTTAGGCAGGGGGGTTGGGCCTGGTTAGCCCCACCAACCCCTTCCACTCTCTTTCATTCTGTGCTAGTGAATTCTCTTCAAGATGCATTTCAAAGCACTGGCATGACAAAGTTCTGTGCAGACAGAGATCCAAATGGACATGGCATCTAAGTTCCTTAAGCAGTGTTCAAGAAGAATGTAAAACTCTGGCACAAGTGTCTCTTCCCTAACTGAATCCCTTTCATGGGAAAATTCCCAGCTCTAGAAAGATCTTCTGATACGCATGCTTAAGACTGACACTGGCTGAGCAAATTTCTCCCTATGTATATCTAAGACCAGTTAGGATCTTCACCCAAAGTGCTGTCAACATAGTCACAGAATGCCTATTGTTAAGAAGTGACAGCTTCCATCAGAATGGCAGCTATTGGTCCACAAAATGGATTAATGGATGGGAATTATCTACGTGGGTTAAAAACAAAAATAAAGAGTTGGTCTTTATTTATCAATTTCATGGCAATATTGATAAGGGAAGAAAAAGATCTAAGTCCTTGACTTTCTGGACTCGAGGAAAGATTTTAAAAATTCCTTGTAAAAATGTATGATCACAATCAGACTATTGAAACCATTTTAGTTGGGAACAAAGTTCCAAAATTGTCTAGATAGTGGCAAAGAAGCCAAGAAAATAGGAAAGAAACAAAAAGAGAGCAAAAGAGTCAGCTTCAGTGTACAAGCTCGTTCTAGAAGTAGTCTGCTGGGAAAAGGAACCCCCAGCTAAATTTCCAATGTATTCCTGCGCTTGATTCAGTAACTGGTCAATGTAAAAACCAATCCTTTTGTACAACTTCTTCCAGCAACAAAAACTCCAACAGGTTGACACTACCATCATGCCTGTTCCAGACATATTTAAAAGAGAAATGATGATTTTCTTGAAAACCTACTTACATAAAAGTTGCAAGATGGTGGAGGGATTCCCACATCCTCCTTCCTCCATCTGGCTTGAAAGTATATTTGATAAAATATGCAACAAAGCACATGATTTATAAGGGAGAGTCAAATGGATGATTTGGGAATCGATCTCTTGTTGATAGTAAACTTCATATCCACTCGGTGTGACCTTTTTAAAACAAAATGTGGAGCTGAGGCATGAATCTGCCACAACAATTGTAAAGCAAACATACACACTCCCCTTCATATGCCCCCCCTCCACACACACCTAGGCACACACAGAGATCAGCATAGCAGATCATGAACACCTTGGAAAAGACTGAAATGCTAAATGCCTCTCTTGATGGGCAAAAGAGCTGGTGCAGTAATTCAAATGCCTGGTACAAAAATTCTGTTTAATATTTAGCTCCTATTTAAAACACAGCTTTTCATTTCATTCTATTTACAGAATATTTTCATTTCATTTGTTTCTTTAAAATTACTTAGTTCTCACCTGTTGTATGTCTAGGAATATTTTCTTCCAAAAATAGAAAAAAATAGATGATATCTTTTCAGCAGAAAACATTGGTTGATACAATTTTAAACCATCATGATATGGAAGAATTCTTCTGTCCCTCTCGAAGGTGGAAGAAGCATTTGGATCACAGATCATCTACAATGAAATACTTGACATGTTTAAGATGCTTTCAATCAATTTTGATTGTCAATTGCTTATTTGTTGTAAACAGTAATTTTTCAGTGAAGGGAAAGTGTGTGTGGTATATCTACATGATATGTTCAAAGGCAGTTCCTACTAATGGCCAGGCTGAATTCCAGTAAATAATGTCCCGAATGATATTTTGCCGCCTTCTTTGGCACTTCATGAAATCTTACCCCGATGAAGTGCTGAAACACAGAGATTTTCTCTTAGAGAGTGTCTCATGTTGTAACCTATCCCATGGATTTTATGCTGTAATTCTTATCTCTTTTAAAATTTACTATCTTCTGTACAGTTTTCATGAAACTTTCTGTTACAGTAGTGAATAGCACAGATAAATGTCATTTTGTACAACTTTGAATTTACCCCAAGAGCTGAGAGAAAACTTGATCCTATACTTCAATCCGAGTTTCTTCTATAGTCCAACTTTGTTTCTCTACCATCAAGCTTCTCCTTTGTTGCTGCTCCAAGCCCCGTCCAGGGTGACCTTGAATACTTTCAGGGATGGGACACCCACAACTTCTCTGGGCAACCTGTTCCAGTGTTCCAGCACTCCCACAGTAAAAAAGGCCTTCCTTTCATCTAATATGTGTAGGAAATCATAAATCTAGGCATAGAAGCTTGGAGTGCAAATTTGAAATTCTTTGGATTTGAAGCACATTTTATATGAATACTGACTTACAGATGACTAAAAGATGTTGATGGGCATTTGAGCTGACAAGTTTTGAAAAAGTGCACGGAAATTAAAATTGAAACCACTAAAATTAAAAACTCCTTGCCATTTTCTTTTTCCTCTCCTATTCAAAATTGCATATGTCAGATATCAGTGCTTCATGCAAACCTCTCAGATGCTCTCAGAGAAAAAGCTTTTCTTTCAGACTAAGTTGCGGTTGACGTAGAACACTAGCAGGAGTGAAAGATTTTCTGGGCATCGGGGCAGCCCGTTCTCCTTGGATTTGTGTGCAGAATGCATTTTATCCAAACTGGAAAATAGATCCCAGCTCTGTTCTATTCATCATCCTTACTTCATCAGGCCAGAAGATTCTGTGAAAAGTAGCCTGTGGACCTTGAAGACAGCGCATGTGAACCAGATGAGAGGTGATAGAGAAGTTGAGGGAGAGAAGAAAGAGCATGAGGCTGAAACCAGAAAGTATTTCTCCACGTGATCATGGAAGATTGCAGGAGCCACTTGGTACTATCAAACCAGCCCAACTTGGCACTTGTGCCACCTTGGGTCTGGGAGCCATGTTGCATATCGTGCATTTTAAGGAGCCAGCTGGCCACACCCAGCCATATGCCCCCAAACACAAACCAAGGCCCTTTTCTCTGGCAAACAAAACTCAGCTGCCCTGCTTCTGGATGGCAGATTGCAGGAACCACTTGGTACTATCAAACCAGCCCAACTTGGCACTGGTGCCACCATGGGTCTGGTCACCATCCTGCCTATTGTAGCTTTTCAGGAGCCAGCCGGTCACTCTCAGCCATAGGCCCCCAAACACAAACCTCGGCCCGTTTCCCTGGCAAACAAAAGTAAGCTGCCCCGCTTCTGCATGGCAGATTGCAGGAGCTACTTAGTACTATCAAATCAGCCCGACTTGGCACAGGTGCCACCTTGGATCTGGGAACCATCCTGTGTATCGTGGATTTTCAGGGGCCAGCCGGCCACTCTCAGCCATATGCCCCCAAAAACAAACCACGGACCTTTCCTCTGGCAAACAAAAATCAGCTGCCCCACTTCTGGATGGCAGATTGCAGGAGCCACTTGGGACTATCACACCAGCACAACATGGCACTGCTGCCACCTTGGATCTGGGAACAATCCTGCGTATCGTACATATTCAGGAACCAGCCGAACACTCCCAGCCACAGGCCCCCAAACACAAACAACGGCCCTTTTCTCTGGCAAACAAAACTCAACTGCCCCTCTTCTGGATGGCAAATTGCAGGACGCACTTGGTACTACAAAAAGAGCCCGACTTGGCAGTGGTGCCACCTTGGCTCTGGGAACCATCCTGCGTATCGAGCATTTTAAGGAGCCAGCCGGCAATTCCCAGCCGTATGCCCCAAAAAGAAACCATGGACCTTTTCTCTGGCAAAAAAAACTCAGCTGTCCCGCTTCTGGATGGCAGATTGCAGGAGTTACTTTGAACCATACAACCAGCCTTACTTGGCACTGGTGCCACCTTGGATCTGGGAACCATCCTGCCTATCGTTGATTTTCAGGGGCCAGCCGGCCACTCTCAGCCATAGGCCCCCAAACACAAACCACAGCCCTTTTCTCTAGCAAACAAAATTCAACTGCCCCGCTTCTGGATGGCAAATTGCAGGAGCCACTGGGTACTACAAAAACAGCCTGACTTGGCACTGGTGCCACCTTGCGCCTGGTTACCATGCGGCGTATCGTGCATTTTAAGGAGCCAGGTGGCCACTCCCAGCCATATGCCCCCAAACACAACCCACGGCCCTTTTCTCTGGCAAACAAAACTCAGCTGCCCCGCTTCTGGATGGCAGATTGCAGGAGACACTTGGTACTATCAAACCAGCCCGACTTGGCACTGGTGCCACCTTGGGTCTGGGAACCATCCTGCGTATTGTGGATTGTCAGGAGACAGCCGACCACTCTCGGCCACAGAGCCCAATCAAAAACAAAGGTCCGTTTCCCTGGCAAAAAAAACTCAGCTGCCCCGCTTCTGGATGGGAGATTGCAGGAGGCACTTGACACTGTCAAACGAGCCCCACTTGGCACTGGTGCCACCTTGGGTCTGGGAACCATGCTGCGTATCGTGGATTTTCAGGAGCCAGCCGGCCACTGCCAGCCACAGGCCCCCAAACACAAACCACAGCCTTTTTCTCTGGCAAACAAAACTCAGCTGCCCCGCTTCTGGATGGCAGATTGCAGGAGCCACTTGGTACTATCAAACCAGCCCGACTTGGCACTGGTGCCACCTTGGGTCTGGGAACCATCCTGCCTATCGTGGATTTTAAGGAGCCAGCCGGCTACTCCCAGCCACAGGCCCCCAACAAAAACCACGGCCCTTTTTTCTCGCAAACAAAACTTAGCTGCCTCACTTCTGGATGGCAGATTGCAGGAGCCACTTGGTGTAATCAAACCAGCCCGACTTGGCACTGGTGCCACCTTGGGTCTGGGAACCATCCTGCGTATCGTGGATTCTAAGGAGCCACCCGGCCACTCTGAGCCACAGGCCCCCAAACAAAATCAACGGCGCTGTTCCCTGGAAAACAAAACACGCCTGCCAACTTTTTGATGGAGTTTGCAGGAGCCACTTGGTACTATCAAACCAGCCCGACTTGGCACTGGTGCCACCTTGGGTCTGGGAAACATCCTGCGTATCGTGGATTCTTAGGAGCCAGCCGGCCACTCCTAGCCACAGGCCCCCAAACAAAAACCTAGGCCTATTTCTCTGGCAAACAAAAGTAAGCTGCCCTGCTTCTGGATGGCAGATTGCAGGAGACACTTGGTACTATCAAACCAGCCCAACTTGGCACTGGTGCCACCTTGGGTCTGGGAACCATCCTGCGTATCGTGGATTCTAAGGAGCCAGCTGGCCACTCCCAGCCACAGGCCCCCAAACACAAACAACGGCGCTTTTCCCTGGAAAACAAAACTCGCCTGCCAACTTTTTGATGGCAGATTGCAGGAGCCACTTGGTACTATCAAATCAGCCCAACTTGGCACTGGTGCCACCATGGGTCTGGTCACCATCCTGCGTATCGTAGCTTTTCAGGAGCCAGCCGGTCACTCCCAGCCATAGGCCCCCAGACAAAAACCTCGGCCCGTTTCCCTGGCAAACAAAAGTAAGCTGCCCCGCTTCTGGATGGCAGATTGCAGTACGCACTTGGTACTATCAAACCAGCCCAACTTGGAAATGGTGCCACCTTGGGTCTGGGAACCATCCTGCGTATCGTGGATTCTAAGGAGCCAGCGGGCCACTCCCAGCCACAGGCCCCCAAATACAAACAACGGCGCTTTTCCCTGGGAAACAAAACTCGCCTGCCAACTTCTTGATGGCAGATTGCAGGAGCCACTTGGTACTATCAAATCAGCCCAACTTGGCACTGGTGCCACCATGGATCTGGTCACCATCCTGCCTATCGTAGCTTTTCAGGTGCCAGCCGGTCACTCCCAGCCATAGGAACCCAGACACAAACCTCGGCCCGTTTCCCTGGCAAACAAAAGTAAGCTGCCCCGCTTCTGGATGGCAGATTGCAGGAGCCACTTTGCACCATCAAACTGGCCCGACTTGTCACTGGTGCCACCTCAGGTCTGGGAACCCTCCTGCGTATCGTGGATTCCAATTAGCAAGACGGCCACTCCCAGCCACAGGCCCCCAAACACAAACAACGGCGCTTTTCCCTGGAAAACAAAACTCGCCTGCCAACTTTTTGATGGCAGATTGCAGGAGCCACTTGGTACTATCAAACCAGCCCAACTTGGCACTGCTGACACCATGGGTCTGGTCACCATCCTGCCTATCGTAGCTTTTCAGGAGCCAGCCGGTCACTCCCAGCCATAGGCCCCCAGACACAAAGCTCGGCCCGTTTCCCTGGCAAACAAAAGTAAGCTGCCCTGCTTCTGGATGGCAGATTTCAGGATCCACTTGTTATTATCAAACCAGCCCGACTTGGTACTGGTGCCACCTCTGGTCTGGGAACCATCCTGCGTATCTTGGATTCTAAGGAGCCAGCCGGCCACTCCCAGCCACAGGCCCCCAAAAAAAAACATCGGCGCTTTTCCCTGGAAAACAAAACTCGCCTGCCAACATTTTGATTGCAGATTGCAGGAACCACTTGGTACTATCAAACCAGCCCAACTTGGCACTGGTGCCAACTTGGGTCTGGGAACCATCCGGCGTATCGTGTGTTTAAAGGAGCCAGCCGGCCACTCCAGCCACAGGCCCGCAGACACAAACAACGGCGCTTTTCCCTGGAAAACAAAACTCGCCTGCCAACTTTTGATGGCAGATTGCAGGAGCCACTTGGTACTATCAAACCAGCCCAACTTGGCACTGGTGCCACCATGGGTCTGGTCACCATCCTGCCTATCGTAGCTTTTCAGGAGCCAGCCGGTCACTCCCAGCCATAGGCCCCCAGACACAAACCTCGGCCCGTTTCCCTGGCAAACAAAAGTAAGCTGCCCCGCTTCTGGATGGCAGATTGCAGGACGCACTTGGTACTATCAAACCAGCCCGACTTGGCACTGGTGCTACCTCAGGTCTGGGAACCATCCTGCGTATCGTGGATTCTAAGGAGCCAGCCGGCCACTCCCAGCCACAGGCCCCCAAACACAAACATCGGCGCTTTTCCCTGGAAAACAAAACTCGCCTGCCAACTTTTTGATGGCAGATTGCCGGAGCCACTTGGTACTATCAAACCAGCCCAACTTGGCACTGGTGCCACCATGGGTCTGGTCACCATCCTGCCTATCGTAGCTTTTCAGGAGCCAGCCGGTCACTCCCAGCCATAGACCCCAGACACAAACCTCGGCCCGTTTCCCTGGCAAAAAAAAGTAAGCTGCCCCGCTTCTGGATGGCAGATTGCAGGAGCCACTTTGCACCATCAAACTAGCCCGACTTGGCACTGGTGCCACCTCAGGTCTGGGAACCATCCTGCGTATCGTGGATTCTAAGGAGCCAGCCGGACACTCCCAGCCACAGGCCCTCAAACACAAACAGCGGCGCTTTTCCCTGGAAAACAAAACTCGCCTGCCAAATTTTGATGGCAGATTGCCGGAGCAACTTGGTACTATCAAACCAGCCCAACTTGGCACTGGTGCCACCATGGGTCTGGTCACCATCCTGCCTATCGTAGATTTTCAGGACCTAGCCGGTCACTCCCAGCCATAGGCCCCCAGACACAAACCTCGGCCCGTTTCCGTGGCAAACAAAACTAAGCGGCGCCGCTTGTGGATGGCAGATTGCAGGACGCACTTGGTACTATCAAACCAGCCCGACTTGGCACTGGTGCCACCTCTGGTCTGGGAACCATCCTGCGTATCGTGGATTCCAATTAGCAAGCTGGCCACTCCCAGCCACAGGCCCCCAAACACAAACAACGGCGCTTTTCCCTGGAAAACAAAACTCGCCTGCCAACATTTTGATGGCAGATTGCAGGAGCCACTTGGTACTATCAAATCAGCCCAACATGGCACTGGTGCCACCATGGGTCTTGGAACCATCCTGCCTATAGTAGCTGTTCAGGCGCCAGCCGGTCACTCCCAGCCATAGGCCCCCAGAGAAAACCTCGGCCCTTTTCCCTGGAAAACAAAAGTAAGCTGCCCCGCTTCTGGATGGCAGATTGCAGGAGCCACTTTGCACCATCAAACTGGCCCGACTTGTCACTGGTGCCACCTCAGGTCTGGGAACCATCCGGCGTATCGTGGATTCCAATTAGAAGCTGGCCACTCCCAGCCACAGGCCCCCAAACACAAACAACGGCGCTTTTCCCTGGAAAACAAAACTCGCCTGCCAACATTTTGATGGCAGATTGCAGGAGCCACTTGGTACTATCAAACCAGCCCAACTTGGCACTGGTGCCACCATGGGTCTGGTCACCATCCTGCCTATCGTAGCTTTTCAGGACCTAGACGGTCACTCCCAGCCATAGGCCCCCAGACACAAAGCTCTGCCCGTTTCCCTGGCAAACAAAAGTAAGCTGTCCCGCTTCTGGATGGCAGATTGCAGGATCCACTTGGTAGTATCAAACTGGCCCGACTTGGCACTGGTGCCACCTCTGGTCTGGGAACCATCCTGCGTATCGTGGATTCTAAGCAGCCAGCCGGCCACTCCCAGCCACAGGCCCCCAAACACAAACAACGGCGCTTTTCCCTGGAAAACAAAACTCGCCTGCCAACTTTTTGATGGCAGATTGCAGGAGCCACTTGGTACTATCAAACCAGCCCAACTTGGCACTGGTGCCACCATGGGTCTGGTCACCATCCTGCCTATCGTAGCTTTTCAGGAGCCAGCCGGTCACTCCCAGCCATAGGCCCCCAGACACAAACCTCGGCCCGTTTCCCTGGCAAACAAAAGTAAGCTGCCCCGCTTCTGGATGGCAGATTGCAGGAGCCACTTTGCACCATCAAACTAGCCCGACTTGGCACTGGTGCCACCTCAGGTCTGGGAACCATGCTGCGTATCGTGTATTCTAATTAGCCAGCCGGTCACTCCCTGCCATAGGCCCCCAGACACAAACCTCGGCCCGTTTCCCTGGCAAACAAAAGTAAGCTGCCCCGCTTCTGGATGGCAGATTGCAGTACGCACTTGGTACTATCAAACCAGCCCGACTTGGCACTGGTGCCACCTCTGGTCTGGGAACCATCCTGCGTATCGTGGATTCTAAGGAGCCAGCCGGCCACTCCCAGCCACAGGCCCCCAAACAAAAACAACGGCGCTTTTCCCTGGAAAACAAAACTCGCCTGCCAACTTTTTGATGGCAGATTGCAGGAGCCACTTGGTACTATCAAACCAGCCCAACTTGGCACTGGTGCCACCATGGGTCTGGTCACCATCCTGCCTATCGTAGCTTTTCAGGACCTAGACGGTCTCTCCCAGTCATAGGCCCCCAGACACAAAGCTCTGCCCGTTTCCCTGGCAAACAAAAGTAAGCTGTCCCGCTTCTGGATGGCAGATTGCAGGATCCACTTGGTAGTATCAAACCAGCCCGACTTGGCACTGGTGCCACCTCTGGTCTGGGAACCATCCTGCGTATCGTGGATTCTAAGCAGCCAGCCGGCCACTCCCAGCCACAGGCCCCCAAACACAAACAACGGCGCTTTTCCCTGGAAAACAAAACTCGCCTGCCAACTTTTTGATGGCAGATTGCAGGAGCCACTTGGTACTATCAAACCAGCCCAACTTGGCACTGGTGCCACCATGGGTCTGGTCACCATCCTGCCTATCGTAGCTTTTCAGGAGCCAGCCGGTCACTCCCAGCCATAGGCCCCCAGACACAAACCTCGGCCCGTTTCCCTGGCAAACAAAAGTAAGCTGCCCCGCTTCTGGATGGCAGATTGCAGGAGCCACTTTGCACCATCAAACTAGCCCGACTTGGCACTGGTGCCACCTCAGGTCTGGGAACCATGCTGCGTATCGTGGATTCTAATTAGCCAGCCGGTCACTCCCTGCCATAGGCCCCCAAACACAAACAAGGGCGTTATTCGCTGGAAAACAAAACTCGCCTGCCAACATTTTGATGGCAGATTGCCGGAGCCACTTGGTACTATCAAACCAGCCCAACTTGGCACTGGTGCCACCATGGGTCTGGTCACCATCCTGCCTATCGTAGCTTTTCAGGAGCCAGCCGGTCACTCCCAGCCATAGGCCCCCAGACACAAACCTCGGCCCGTTTCCCTGGCAAACAAAAGTAAGCTGCCCCGCTTCTGGATGGCAGATTGCAGTACGCACTTGGTACTATCAAACCAGCCCGACTTGGCACTGGTGCCACCTCTGGTCTGGGAACCATCCTGCGTATCGTGGATTCTAAGGAGCCAGCCGGCCACTCCCAGCCACAGGCCCCCAAACAAAAACAACGGCGCTTTTCCCTGGAAAACAAAACTCGCCTGCCAACTTTTTGATGGCAGATTGCAGGAGCCACTTGGTACTATCAAACCAGCCCAACTTGGCACTGGTGCCGCCATGGGTCTGGTCACCATCCTGCCTATCGTAGCTTTTCAGGAGCCAGCCGGTCACTCCCAGCCATAGGCCCCCAGACACAAACCTCGGCCCGTTTCCCTGGCAAACATAAGTAAGCTGCCCCGCTTCTGGATGGCAGATTGCAGGAGCCACTTTGCACCATCAAACTAGCCCGACTTGGCACTGGTGCCACCTCAGGTTTGGGAACCATGCTGCGTATCATGGATTCTGATTAGCCAGCCGGTCACTCCCTGCCATAGGCCCCCAAACACAAACAAGGTCGCTATTCACTGGAAAACAAAACTCGCCTGCCAAATTTTGATGGCAGATTGCCGGAGCCACTTGGTACTATCAAACCAGCCCAACTTGACAGTGGTGCCACCATGGGTCTGGTCACCATCCTGCCTATCGTAGCTTTTCAGGAGCCAGCCGGTCACTCCCAGCCATAGGCCCCCAGACACAAACCTCGGCCCGTTTCCCTGGCAAACAAAAGTAAGCTGCCCCGCTTCTGGATGGCAGATTGCAGTACGCACTTGGTACTATCAAACCAGCCCGACTTGGCACTGGTGCCACCTCTGGTCTGGGAACCATCCTGCGTATCGTGGATTCTAAGGAGCCAGCCGGCCACTCCCAGCCACAGGCCCCCAAACAAAAACAACGGCGCTTTTCCCTGGAAAACAAAACTCGCCTGCCAACTTTTTGATGGCAGATTGCAGGAGCCACTTGGTACTATCAAACCAGCCCAACTTGGCACTGGTGCCACCATGGGTCTGGTCACCATCCTGCCTATCGTAGCTTTTCAGGAGCCAGCCGGTCACTCCCAGGCATAGGCCCCCAGACACAAACCTCGGCCCGTTTCCCTGGCAAACAAAAGTAAGCTGCCCCGCTTCTGGATGGCAGATTGCAGGAGCCACTTTGCACCATCAAACTAGCCCGACTTGGCACTGGTGCCACCTCAGGTCTGGGAACCATCCTCCCGATCGTGGATTCTAATTAGCCAGCCGGCCACTCCCAGCCACAGGCCCCCAAACACAAACAACGGCGCTTTTCCCTGGATAACAAACTCGCCTGCCAACTTTTTGATGGCAGATTGCAGGAGCCACTTGGTACTATCAAACCAGCCCAACTTGGCACTGGTGCCACCATGGGTCTGGTCACCATCCTGCCTATCGTAGCTTTTCAGGATCTAGACGGTCACTCCCAGCAATAGGCCCCGTGACACAAAGCTCAGCCGGTTTCCCTGACAAAAAAAAGTAAGCTGTCCCGCTTCTGGATGGCAGATTGCAGGATCCACTAGGTAGTATCAAACCAGCCCGACTTGGCACTGGTGCGACCTCTGGTCTGGGAACCATCCTGCGTATCGTGGATTCTAAGCATCCAGCCGGCCACTCCCAGCCACAGGCCCCCAAACACAAACAACGGCGCTTTTCCCTGGAAAACAAAACTCGCCTGCCAACATTTTGATGGCAGATTGCAGGAACCACTTGTTACTATCAAACCAGCCCAACTTGGCACTGGTGCCACCATGGGTCTGGTCACCATCCTGCCTATCGTAGCTTTTCAGGAGCCAGCCGGTCACTCCCTGCCATAGGCCCCGAGACACAAACCTCGGCCCGTTTCCCTGGC
This sequence comes from Melospiza melodia melodia, assembly GCF_035770615.1. Lineage (NCBI taxonomy): Eukaryota > Metazoa > Chordata > Aves > Passeriformes > Passerellidae > Melospiza > Melospiza melodia. Next base: position 929,414 of record NW_026948488.1, on the reverse strand, counting down.
AAACAAAAGTAAGCTGCCCCGCTTCTGGATGGCAGATTGCAGGAGCCACTTGGTACTATCAAACCAGCCCAACTTGGCACTGGTGCCACCTCTGGTCTGGGAACCATCCTGCGTATCGTGGATTTTATGGAGCCAGCCGGTCATTCCCAGCCATAGGCCCCCAAACACAAACAACGGTCCGTTTCCCTGGCAAACAAAGGTAAGCTGCCCCGCTTCTGGATGGCAGATTGCAGCAGCCACTTGGTAGTATCAAACCAGCCCAACTTGGCACTGGTGGCACCTCTTGTCTGGGAACCATGCTGCGTATCGTGGTTTCTAAGGAGCCAGCCGGCCACTCCCAACCATAGACCCCCAGACAAAAACCTCGGCCCGTTTCCCTGGAAAACAAAAGTAAGCTACTCCGATTCTGGATGGCAGATTGCAGGAGCCACTTGGTACTATCAAATCAGCCCAACTTGGCACTGGTGCCACCATGGGTCTGGTAAACATCCTGCCTATCGTAGCTTTTCAGGAGCCAGCCGGCCACTCTCAGCCATATGCCCCCAAAAACAAACCACGGCCCTTTTCTCTGGCAAACAAAACTCAACTGCCCCTCTTCTGGATGGCAAATTTTAGGACGCACTTTGTACTACGAAAACCGCCCGACGTGGCACTGGTGCCACCTTGTGTCAGGGAACCATCCTGCATATCGAGCTTTTTAAGGAGCCAGCCGGCCACGCCCAGCCATAAACCCCCAAAAACAAACCACGGACCATTTCTCTTGGAAACAAAAATCCGCTGCCCCGCGTCTGGATGGCAGATTGCCGGAGCCACTTTGCACCATCAAACCAGCCCGACTTGGCACTGGTGCCACCTTGGGTCTGGGAACAATCCTGCATATCGTGGATTCTAAGGAGCCAGCCGGCCACTCCCAGCCACAGGCCCCCAAACACAAACAACGGCGCTTTTCCCTGGAAAAGAAAATTCGCCTGCCAACTTTTTGATGGCAGATTGCAGGAGCCACTTGGTACTATCAAATCATCCCAACTTGGCACTGGTGCCACTATGGGTCTGGGAACCATCCTGCCTATTGTAGCATTTCAGGAGCCAGCCGGTCACTCCCAGCCATAGGCTCCCAGACACAAACCTCGGACCGTTTCCCTGGCAAACAAAATTAAGCTGCCCCGATTCTGGATGGCAGATTGCAGGAGCCACTTGGTTGTGTCAAACCAGCCCGACTTGGCACTGGTGCCACCTTGGGTCTAGGAACCATCCTGCGTATCGTGGATTCTAAGAAGCCACCCGGCCACTCTGAGCCACAGGCCCCCAAACAAAAACTACGGCGCTTTTCCCTGGAAAACAAAACTCGCCTGCCAACTTTTTGATGGCAGATTGCAGGAGCCACTTGGTACTATCAAACCAGCCCAACTTGGCACTGGTGGCACCTCTTGTCTGGGAACCATCCTGCCTATCGTAGCTTTTCAGGAGCCAGCCGGTCACTCCCAGCCATAGACCCCCAGACACAAACCTCGGCCCGTTTCCCTGGCAAACAAAAGTAAGCTGCCCCGCTTTTGGATGGCAGATTGCAGGAGCCACGTTGCACCATCAAACCGGCCCCACTTGGCACTGGTGCCACCTTGGGTCTGGGAACAAGTTGGGCTGGTTTGATAGTACCAAGTGGCTCCTGCAATCTGCCATCCAGAAGCGGGACAGCTTACTTTTGTTTCCCAGGGAAACGGGCCGAGGTATTTGTCTGGGGGCCTATGGCTGGGAGTGACCGGCTGACTACTGAAAAGCTACGATAGGCAGGATGGTTACCAGACTCATGGTGCCACCAGTGCCAAGTCGGGCTGGTTTGATAATACTAAATAGCTCCTGCAATCTGCCATCCAGACGCGGGGCAGCGGATTTTTGTTTGCTGGAGAAAAGTTCCGTGGTATTTTTTTGGGGGTATATGACTGGACGTGGCCGGCTGGCTCCTTAAAAAGCTCTATACGCAGGATTGTTCCCTGACCCAAGGTGGCATCAGTGCCAAGTCGGGCTGTTTTCGTAGTACCAAGTGCGTCCTGCAATTTGCCATCCAGAAGCGGGGCAGCCTACTTTTGTTTGCCAGGGAAACGTGCCGAGGTATTTGTCTGGGGGCCTATGGCTGGGAGTGAGCGGCTGGCTCCTGAAAAGCTACGATAGGCAGGATGGTGACCAGACCCATGGTGGCACCAGTGCCAAGTTGGGCTGGTTTGATAGTACCAAGTGGCTCCTGCAATCTGCCATCAAGAAGTTGGCAGGCGAGTTTTGTTTTCCAGGGAAAAGCGCCGTTGTTTTTATTTAGAGGCCTGTGGCTGGGAGTGGCCGCCTGTCCTCGTAGAATCTACGTTACCCAGCATGGTTCCCAGAGCCAAGGTGGCACCAGTGCCAAGTCGGGCTGGTTTGTAAGTACCAAGTGCATCCTGCAATCTGCCATCCAAAAGCGGGGCAGCTTACTTTTGTTTGCCAGGGAAACGGGCAGAGGTTTGTCTCCGGGGGCCTATGGCAGGGAGTGACCGGCTGGCTCCTGAAAAGCTACGATAGGCAGGATGTTTACCAGTCCCATGGTGGCACCAGTGCCAAGTTGGGCTGATTTGATAGTACCAAGTGGCTCCTGCAATCTGCCATCCAGAATCGGGGTAACTTACTTTTGTTTGCCAGGGAAACGGGCCGAGGTTTGTGTCTGGGGGTCTATGGCTGGGAGTGACCGGCTGGCTCCTGAAAAGCTACGATAGGCAGGATGGTTCCCAGACCAGAGGTGGCACCAGTGCCAAGTTGGGCTGGTTTGATAGTACCAAGTGGCTCCTGCAATCTGCCATCAAAAAGTTGGCAGGCGAGTTTTGTTTTCCAGGGAAAAGCGCCGTTGTTTGTGTTTGGGGGCCTGTGGCTCAGAGAGGCCGGGTGGCTGCTTAGAATCCACGTTACGCAGGATGGTTCCCAGACCTGAGTTGGCACCAGTGCCAAGTTGGGCTGGTTTGATGGTGCAAAGTGGCTCCTGCAATCTGCCATCCAGAAGCGGGGCAGCTTACTTTTGTTTGCCAGGGAAACGGGCCGAAATATTTGTCTGGGGGCCTCTGGCTGGGGGTGGCTGGCTGGCTCCTGAAAAGCTCCGATAGGCAGGATGGTGACCAGACCCATGGTGGCACCAGTGCCAAGTTGGGCTGGTTTGATAATACCAAGTGGCTCCTGCAATCTGCCATCAAAAGTTTGGCAGGCGAATTTTGTTTTCCAGGGAAAAGCACCGTTGTGTGTGTTTTGGGGCCTGTGGCTGGGAGTGGCCAGCTTGCTAATTGGAATCCACGATACGCCGGATGGTTCCCAGACCTGAGGTGGCACCAGTGCCAAGTCGGGCTGGTTTGTTAGTACCAAGTGGTTCCTGCAATCTGCCATCCAGAAGCGGGGCAGCTGAATTTTGTTTGCCAGAGAAAAAGGCTGTTTGTGTTTCGGGGCCTGTGGCTGGCAGTGCCCGGCTGGCTTCTGAAAATCCATGATACGCAGCATGGTTCCCAGACTTGAGGTGGCATCAGTGCCAAGTTGGGCTGGTTTGATAGTACCAAGTGGTTCCTGCAATCTGCCATCCAGAAGCGGGGCAGCTTACTTTTGTTTGCCAGGGAAACGGTCCGAGGTTTGTGTCTGGGGGCCTAAGCCTGGAAGTGACCGGCTGGCTCGTGAAAAGCTACGATAGGCAGGATGGTGACCAGACCCATGACGGCACCAGTGCCAAGTTGGGCTGGTTTGATAGTACCAAGTGGCTCCTGCAATCTGCCATCAAAAAGTTGGCAGGCGAGTTTTGTTTTCCAGGGAAAAGCGCCGTTGTTTGTGTTTGGGGGCCTGTGGCTGGGAGTGGCCGGCTGGCTCCTTAGAATCCACGATACTCAGCATGGTTCCCAGACCAGAGGTGGCACCAGTGCCAAGTTGGGCTGGTTTGATAGTACCAAGTGGCTCCTGCAATCTGCCATCAAAAAGTTGGCAGGCAAGTTTTGTTTTCCAGGGAAAAGTGCCGTTGTTTTTGTTTGGGGGCCTATGGCTGGGAGTGGCCGGCTGGCTCCTTAGAATCCACGATACGCAGGATGGTTCCCAGACCTGAGGTGGCACCAGTGCCAAGTTGGGCTGGTTTGATACTCCCAAGTGCGTCCTGCAATCTGCCATCCAGAAGCGGGGTAGCTTACTTTTTTTTGCCAGGGAAACGGGCCGAGCTTTTTGTCTCGGGGTATATGGCTGGGGGTGACCGGCTGGCTCCTGAAAAGCTACGATAGGCAGGATGGTGACCAGACCCATGGTGGCACCAGTGCCAAGTTGGGCTCGTTTGATAGTACCAAGTGGCTCCTGCAATCTGCCATCAAAAATTTGGCAGGTGAGTTTTGTTTTCCAGGGAAAAGCGCCGTTGTTTGTGTTTGGGGGCCTGTGGCTGGGAGTGGCCGGCTGGCTGCTTAGAATCCACGATACGCAGGATGGTTCCCAGACCAGAGGTGACACCAGTGACAAGTCGGGCTGGTTTGATACTACCAAGTGCGTCCTGCAATCTGCTATCCAGAAGCGGGGTAGCTTACTTTTGTTTGCCAGGGAAACGGGCCGAGGTTTGTGTCTGGGGGCCTATGGCTGGGAGTGACCGGCTGGCTCCTGAAAAGCTACGATAGGCAGGATGGTGACCAGACCCATGGTGGCACCAGTGCCAAGTTGGGCTGGTTTGATAGTACCAAGTGGCTCCTGCAATCTGCCCTCAAAATTTGGCAGGCGAGTTTTGTTTTCCAGGGAAAAGCGCCGTTGTTTGTGTTTGGGTGCCTGTGCCAGGTAGTGGCCGGCTGGCTCCTTAGAATCCACGATACGCAGGATGGTTCCCAGACCTGACGTGGCACCAGTGCCAAGTCGGGCTGGTTTTATAGTACCAAGTGGTTCCTGCAATCTGCCATCCAGAAGCGGGGCAGCTTACTTTTGTTTGCCAGGGAAACGGGCCGAGCTTTGTGTCTGGGCGCCTATGGCTGGGAGTGACCTGCTAGGTCCTTAAAAGCTACGATAGGCAGGATGGTGACCATATCCATGGTGGCACCAGTGCCAAGTTGGGCTGGTTTGATAGTACCAAGTGGCTCCTGCAATCCGCCATCAAAAAGTTGGCAGGCGAGTTTTGTTTTCCAGGGAAAAGCGCCGTTGTTTGTGTTTGGGTGCCTGTGGCACGGAGTGGCCGGCTGGCTGCTTAGAATCCACGATACGCAGGATGGTTCCCAGACGTGAGGTGGCACCAGTGCCAAGTTGGGCTGGTTTGATACTACCAAGTGCGTCCTGCAATCTGCCATCCAGAAGCGGGGTAGCTTACTTTTTTTTGCCAGGGAAACGGGCCGAGGTTTTTGTCTCGGGGCCTGTGGCTGGGGGTGACCGGCTGGCTCCTGAAAAGCTACGATAGGCAGGATGGTGACCAGACCCATGGTGGCTCCAGTGCCAAGTTGGGCTGATTTGATAGTACCAAGTGGCTCCTGCAATCTGCCATCAAAAATTTGGCAGGCGAGTTTTGTTTTCCAGGGAAAAGCGCCGTTGTTTGTGTTTGGGGGCCTGTGGATGGGAGTGGCCGGCTGGCTAATTAGAATCAACGATACGCAGGATGGTTCCCAGACCAGAGGTGGCACCTGTGACAAGTCGGTCTGGTTTGATACTACCAAGTGCGTCCTGCAATCTGCCATCCAGAAGCGGGGCAGCTTACTTTTGTTTGCTAGGGAAACGGGCCGAGGTTTGTGTCTGGGGGCCTATGGCTGGGAGTGACCGGCAGGCTCCTGAAAATCTACGATAGGCAGGATGGTGACCAGACCCATGGTGGCACCAGTGCCAAGTTGGGCTGGTTTGATAGTACCAAGTGGCTCCTGTAATCTGCCATCAAAAAGTTGGCAGGCGAGTTTTGTTTTCCAGGGAAAAGCGCCGTTGTTTTTGTTTGGGTGCCTGTGGCTGGGAGTGGCCGGCTGGCTCCTTAGAATCCACGATACGCAGGATGGTTCCCAGACCAGACGTTGCACCAGTGCCAAGTCGAGCTAGTTTGATGGTGCAAAGTGACTCCTGCAATCTGCCATCCAGAAGCGGGGTAGCTTAATTTTGTTTGCCAGGGAAACGGGCCGAGCTTTGTGTCTGGGGGCCTATGGCTGGGAGTGACCGGCTGGCTCCTGAAAAGCTATGATAGGCAGGATGGTGACCAGACCCAAGGTGGCACCAGTGCCAAGTTGGGCTGATTTGATAGTACCAAGTGGCTCCTGCAATCTGCCATCAAAAAGTTGGCAGGAGAGTTTGTTATCCAGGGAAAAGCGCCGTTGTTTTTGTTTGGGGGCCTGTGGCTGGGAGTGGCCGGCTGGCTCCTTAGAATCCACAATACGGAGGATGGTTCCCAGACCAGAGGTGGCACCAGTGCCAAGTTTTGCTGGTTTGATGGTGCAAAGTGGCTCCTGCAATCTGCCATCCACATGCGGGATAACTTAGTTTTGTTTGCCAGGGAAACGGGCCGAGGTTTGTGTCTGGGGGCCTATGGCTGGGAGTGACCGGCTGGCTCCTGAAAAGCTACGATAGGCAGGATGGTGACCAGACCCATGGTGGCACCAGTGCCAAGTTGGGCTGGTTTGATAGTACCAAGTGGCTCCTGCAATCTGCCATCAAAAAGCTTGCAGGCGAGTTTTGTTTTCCAGGGAAAAGCGCCGTTGTTTGTATTTGGGGGCCTGTGGCTGGGAGTGGCCGCCTGGCGCCTTAGAATCTACGTTACGCAGCATGGTTCCCAGACCCAAAGTGGCACCAGTGTCAAGTTGGGCTGGTTTGATAGTACCAAGTGGCTCCTGCAATCTGCCATCCAGAAGCGGGGTAGCTTACTTTTGTTTGCCAGGGAAACGGGCAGAGCTTTCTGTCTGGGGGCCTATGGTTGGGAGTAACCGGCTGGCTCCTGAAAAGCTACGATAGGCAGGATGGTTCCCAGATCCAAGATGGCACCAGTGCCAAGTCGGGGTGGTTTGATGGTGCAAAGTGGCTCCTGCAATCTGCCATCCTGACGCGGGGCAGCGGATTTTTGTTTCCAAGAGAAATGGTCCGTGGTTTGTTTTTGGGGGTATATGGCTGGGCGTGGCCTGCTGGCTCCTTAAAAAGCTACGATAGGCAGGATGGTTCCCTGACCCAAGGTGGCACCAGTGCCAAGTCGGGCGGTTTTCGTAGTACAAAGTGCGTCCTAAAATTTGCCATCCAGAAGTGGGGCAGTTGAGTTTTGTTTACCAGAGAAAAGGGCCGTGGTTTGTTTTTGGGGGCATATGGCTGATAGTGGCCGTCTGGCCCCTGAAAATCCACGATGGGCAGGATGGTTCCCAGACCTGAGGTGGCACCAGTGCCAGGTCGGGCTGGTTTGATAGTACAAAATAGCACCTGCAATCTGCCATGCAGAAGCGGGGCAGCTTACTTTTGTTTGCCAGGGAAACGGGCCGAGGTTTGTGTCTGGGGGCCTATGGCTGGGAGTGACCGCCTGGCTCCTGAAAAGCTACGATAGGCAGGATGGTGACCAGACCCATGGTGGCACCAGTGCCAAGTTGGGCTGGTTTGATAGTACCAAGTGGCTCCTGCAATCTGCCATCAAAAAGTTGGCAGGCGAGTTTTGTTTTCCAGGGAAAAGCGCCGTTGTTTGTGTTTGGGGGACTGTGGGTGGGAGTGGCCGGCTGGCTCCTTAGAACACACGATACGCAGGATGGTTCCCAGACCCAAGGTGGCACCAGTGCCACGTCGGGCTGGTTTGATGGTGCCAAGTGGTTCCTGCAATCTGCCATCCTGAAGCGGGGTAGCTTACCTTTGTGTGCCAGGGAAACGGGCCGAGGTTTATGACTGGGGGCCTAGGGCTAGGAGTGACCGGCTGGCTCCTGAAAAGCTACGATAGGCAGGATGGTGACCAGACCCATGGTGGCACCAGTGCCAAGTTGGGCTGGTTTGATAGTACCAAGTGGCTCCTGCAATCTGCCATCAAAAAGTTGGCAGGCGAGTTTTGTTTTCCAGGGAAAAGCGCCGTTGTTTGTGTTTGGGGGACTGTGGGTGGGAGTGGCCGGCTGGCTCCTTAGAACACACGATACGCAGGATGGTTCCCAGACCCAAGGTGGCACTAGTGCCAAGTCGGGCTGGTTTGATAGCACCAAGTGGCTCCTGCAATCTGCCATCCAGAAGCGGGGAAGCTTACTTTTGTTTGCCAGGGAAACGGACCGAGGTTTTTTTCTGGGGGCCTATGGCTGGGAGTGACCGGCTGGCTCCTTAGAATCCACGATACGCAGCATGGTTCCCAGACCAGAGGTGGCACCAGTGCCTAGTCGGGCTGGTTTGATGGTGCAAAGTGGCTCCTGCAATCTGCCATCCAGAAGTGCGGTAGCTTACTTTTGTGTGCAAGGGAAACAGGCCGAGGTTTGTGTCTGGGGGCCTATGGCTGGGAGTGACCTGCTAGGTCCTTAAAAGATACGATAGGCAGGATGGTGACCATATCCATGGTGGCACCAGTGCCAAGTTGGGCTGGTTTGATAGTACCAAGTGGCTCCTGCAATCCGCCATCAAAAAGTTGGCAGGCGAGTTTTGTTTTCCAGGGAAAAGCGCCGTTGTTTGTGTTTGGGGGCCTGTGGCTGGGAGTGGCCGGCTGGCTCCTTAGAATCCACGATACTCAGCATGGTTCCCAGACCAGAGGTGGCACCAGTGCCAAGTTGGGCTGGTTTGATAGTACCAAGTGGCTCCTGCAATCTGCCATCAAAAAGTTGGCAGGCAAGTTTTGTTTTCCAGGGAAAAGTGCCGTTGTTTTTGTTTGGGGGCCTATGGCTGGGAGTGGCCGGCTGGCTCCTTAGAATCCACGATACGCAGGATGGTTCCCAGACCTGAGGTGGCACCAGTGCCAAGTTGGGCTGGTTTGATACTCCCAAGTGCGTCCTGCAATCTGCCATCCAGAAGCGGGGTAGCTTACTTTTTTTTGCCAGGGAAACGGGCCGAGCTTTTTGTCTCGGGGTATATGGCTGGGGGTGACCGGCTGGCTCCTGAAAAGCTACGATAGGCAGGATGGTGACCAGACCCATGGTGGCACCAGTGCCAAGTTGGGCTCGTTTGATAGTACCAAGTGGCTCCTACAATCTGCCATCAAAAATTTGGCAGGTGAGTTTTGTTTTCCAGGGAAAAGCGCCGTTGTTTGTGTTTGGGGGCCTGTGGCTGGGAGTGGCCGGCTGGCTGCTTAGAATCCACGATACGCAGGATGGTTCCCAGACCAGAGGTGACACCAGTGACAAGTCGGGCTGGTTTGATACTACCAAGTGCGTCCTGCAATCTGCTATCCAGAAGCGGGGTAGCTTACTTTTGTTTGCCAGGGAAACGGGCCGAGGTTTGTGTCTGGGGGCCTATGGCTGGGAGTGACCGGCTGGCTCCTGAAAAGCTACGATAGGCAGGATGGTGACCAGACCCATGGTGGCACCAGTGCCAAGTTGGGCTGGTTTGATAGTACCAAGTGGCTCCTGCAATCTGCCCTCAAAATTTGGCAGGCGAGTTTTGTTTTCCAGGGAAAAGCGCCGTTGTTTGTGTTTGGGTGCCTGTGCCAGGTAGTGGCCGGCTGGCTCCTTAGAATCCACGATACGCAGGATGGTTCCCAGACCTGACGTGGCACCAGTGCCAAGTCGGGCTGGTTTTATAGTACCAAGTGGTTCCTGCAATCTGCCATCCAGAAGCGGGGCAGCTTACTTTTGTTTGCCAGGGAAACGGGCCGAGCTTTGTGTCTGGGCGCCTATGGCTGGGAGTGACCTGCTAGGTCCTTAAAAGCTACGATAGGCAGGATGGTGACCATATCCATGGTGGCACCAGTGCCAAGTTGGGCTGGTTTGATAGTACCAAGTGGCTCCTGCAATCCGCCATCAAAAAGTTGGCAGGCGAGTTTTGTTTTCCAGGGAAAAGCGCCGTTGTTTGTGTTTGGGTGCCTGTGGCACGGAGTGGCCGGCTGGCTGCTTAGAATCCACGATACGCAGGATGGTTCCCAGACGTGAGGTGGCACCAGTGCCAAGTTGGGCTGGTTTGATACTACCAAGTGCGTCCTGCAATCTGCCATCCAGAAGCGGGGTAGCTTACTTTTTTTTGCCAGGGAAACGGGCCGAGGTTTTTGTCTCGGGGCCTGTGGCTGGGGGTGACCGGCTGGCTCCTGAAAAGCTACGATAGGCAGGATGGTGACCAGACCCATGGTGGCTCCAGTGCCAAGTTGGGCTGATTTGATAGTACCAAGTGGCTCCTGCAATCTGCCATCAAAAATTTGGCAGGCGAGTTTTGTTTTCCAGGGAAAAGCGCCGTTGTTTGTGTTTGGGGGCCTGTGGATGGGAGTGGCCGGCTGGCTAATTAGAATCAACGATACGCAGGATGGTTCCCAGACCAGAGGTGGCACCTGTGACAAGTCGGTCTGGTTTGATACTACCAAGTGCGTCCTGCAATCTGCCATCCAGAAGCGGGGCAGCTTACTTTTGTTTGCTAGGGAAACGGGCCGAGGTTTGTGTCTGGGGGCCTATGGCTGGGAGTGACCGGCAGGCTCCTGAAAATCTACGATAGGCAGGATGGTGACCAGACCCATGGTGGCACCAGTGCCAAGTTGGGCTGGTTTGATAGTACCAAGTGGCTCCTGTAATCTGCCATCAAAAAGTTGGCAGGCGAGTTTTGTTTTCCAGGGAAAAGCGCCGTTGTTTTTGTTTGGGTGCCTGTGGCTGGGAGTGGCCGGCTGGCTCCTTAGAATCCACGATACGCAGGATGGTTCCCAGACCAGACGTTGCACCAGTGCCAAGTCGAGCTAGTTTGATGGTGCAAAGTGACTCCTGCAATCTGCCATCCAGAAGCGGGGTAGCTTAATTTTGTTTGCCAGGGAAACGGGCCGAGCTTTGTGTCTGGGGGCCTATGGCTGGGAGTGACCGGCTGGCTCCTGAAAAGCTATGATAGGCAGGATGGTGACCAGACCCAAGGTGGCACCAGTGCCAAGTTGGGCTGATTTGATAGTACCAAGTGGCTCCTGCAATCTGCCATCAAAAAGTTGGCAGGAGAGTTTGTTATCCAGGGAAAAGCGCCGTTGTTTTTGTTTGGGGGCCTGTGGCTGGGAGTGGCCGGCTGGCTCCTTAGAATCCACAATACGGAGGATGGTTCCCAGACCAGAGGTGGCACCAGTGCCAAGTTTTGCTGGTTTGATGGTGCAAAGTGGCTCCTGCAATCTGCCATCCACATGCGGGATAACTTAGTTTTGTTTGCCAGGGAAACGGGCCGAGGTTTGTGTCTGGGGGCCTATGGCTGGGAGTGACCGGCTGGCTCCTGAAAAGCTACGATAGGCAGGATGGTGACCAGACCCATGGTGGCACCAGTGCCAAGTTGGGCTGGTTTGATAGTACCAAGTGGCTCCTGCAATCTGCCATCAAAAAGCTTGCAGGCGAGTTTTGTTTTCCAGGGAAAAGCGCCGTTGTTTGTATTTGGGGGCCTGTGGCTGGGAGTGGCCGCCTGGCGCCTTAGAATCTACGTTACGCAGCATGGTTCCCAGACCCAAAGTGGCACCAGTGTCAAGTTGGGCTGGTTTGATAGTACCAAGTGGCTCCTGCAATCTGCCATCCAGAAGCGGGGTAGCTTACTTTTGTTTGCCAGGGAAACGGGCAGAGCTTTCTGTCTGGGGGCCTATGGTTGGGAGTAACCGGCTGGCTCCTGAAAAGCTACGATAGGCAGGATGGTTCCCAGATCCAAGATGGCACCAGTGCCAAGTCGGGGTGGTTTGATGGTGCAAAGTGGCTCCTGCAATCTGCCATCCTGACGCGGGGCAGCGGATTTTTGTTTCCAAGAGAAATGGTCCGTGGTTTGTTTTTGGGGGTATATGGCTGGGCGTGGCCTGCTGGCTCCTTAAAAAGCTACGATAGGCAGGATGGTTCCCTGACCCAAGGTGGCACCAGTGCCAAGTCGGGCGGTTTTCGTAGTACAAAGTGCGTCCTAAAATTTGCCATCCAGAAGTGGGGCAGTTGAGTTTTGTTTACCAGAGAAAAGGGCCGTGGTTTGTTTTTGGGGGCATATGGCTGATAGTGGCCGTCTGGCCCCTGAAAATCCACGATGGGCAGGATGGTTCCCAGACCTGAGGTGGCACCAGTGCCAGGTCGGGCTGGTTTGATAGTACAAAATAGCACCTGCAATCTGCCATGCAGAAGCGGGGCAGCTTACTTTTGTTTGCCAGGGAAACGGGCCGAGGTTTGTGTCTGGGGGCCTATGGCTGGGAGTGACCGCCTGGCTCCTGAAAAGCTACGATAGGCAGGATGGTGACCAGACCCATGGTGGCACCAGTGCCAAGTTGGGCTGGTTTGATAGTACCAAGTGGCTCCTGCAATCTGCCATCAAAAAGTTGGCAGGCGAGTTTTGTTTTCCAGGGAAAAGCGCCGTTGTTTGTGTTTGGGGGACTGTGGGTGGGAGTGGCCGGCTGGCTCCTTAGAACACACGATACGCAGGATGGTTCCCAGACCCAAGGTGGCACCAGTGCCACGTCGGGCTGGTTTGATGGTGCCAAGTGGTTCCTGCAATCTGCCATCCTGAAGCGGGGTAGCTTACCTTTGTGTGCCAGGGAAACGGGCCGAGGTTTATGACTGGGGGCCTAGGGCTAGGAGTGACCGGCTGGCTCCTGAAAAGCTACGATAGGCAGGATGGTGACCAGACCCATGGTGGCACCAGTGCCAAGTTGGGCTGGTTTGATAGTACCAAGTGGCTCCTGCAATCTGCCATCAAAAAGTTGGCAGGCGAGTTTTGTTTTCCAGGGAAAAGCGCCGTTGTTTGTGTTTGGGGGACTGTGGGTGGGAGTGGCCGGCTGGCTCCTTAGAACACACGATACGCAGGATGGTTCCCAGACCCAAGGTGGCACTAGTGCCAAGTCGGGCTGGTTTGATAGCACCAAGTGGCTCCTGCAATCTGCCATCCAGAAGCGGGGAAGCTTACTTTTGTTTGCCAGGGAAACGGACCGAGGTTTTTTTCTGGGGGCCTATGGCTGGGAGTGACCGGCTGGCTCCTTAGAATCCACGATACGCAGCATGGTTCCCAGACCAGAGGTGGCACCAGTGCCTAGTCGGGCTGGTTTGATGGTGCAAAGTGGCTCCTGCAATCTGCCATCCAGAAGTGCGGTAGCTTACTTTTGTGTGCAAGGGAAACAGGCCGAGGTTTGTGTCTGGGGGCCTATGGCTGGGAGTGACCTGCTAGGTCCTTAAAAGATACGATAGGCAGGATGGTGACCATATCCATGGTGGCACCAGTGCCAAGTTGGGCTGGTTTGATAGTACCAAGTGGCTCCTGCAATCCGCCATCAAAAAGTTGGCAGGCGAGTTTTGTTTTCCAGGGAAAAGCGCCGTTGTTTGTGTTTGGGTGCCTGTGGCACGGAGTGGCCGGCTGGCTGCTTAGAATCCACGATACGCAGGATGGTTCCCAGACGTGAGGTGGCACCAGTGCCAAGTTGGGCTGGTTTGATACTACCAAGTGCGTCCTGCAATCTGCCATCCAGAAGCGGGGTAGCTTACTTTTTTTTGCCAGGGAAACGGGCCGAGGTTTTTGTCTCGGGGCCTGTGGCTGGGGGTGACCGGCTGGCTCCTGAAAAGCTACGATAGGCAGGATGGTGACCAGACCCATGGTGGCACCAGTGCCAAGTTGGGCTGATTTGATAGTACCAAGTGGCTCCTGCAATCTGCCATCAAAAATTTGGCAGGCGAGTTTTGTTTTCCAGGGAAAAGCGCCGTTGTTTGTGTTTGGGGGCCTGTGGATGGGAGTGGCCGGCTGGCTAATTAGAATCAACGATACGCAGGATGGTTCCCAGACCAGAGGTGGCACCAGTGACAAGTCGGTCTGGTTTGATACTACCAAGTGCGTCCTGCAATCTGCCATCCAGAAGCGGGGCAGCTTACTTTTGTTTGCTAGGGAAACGGGCCGAGGTTTGTGTCTGGGGGCCTATGGCTGGGAGTGACCGGCAGGCTCCTGAAAATCTACGATAGGCAGGATGGTGACCAGACCCATGGTGGCACCAGTGCCAAGTTGGGCTGGTTTGATAGTACCAAGTGGCTCCTGTAATCTGCCATCAAAAAGTTGGCAGGCGAGTTTTGTTTTCCAGGGAAAAGCGCCGTTGTTTTTGTTTGGGTGCCTGTGGCTGGGAGTGGCCGGCTGGCTCCTTAGAATCCACGATACGCAGGATGGTTCCCAGACCAGACGTTGCACCAGTGCCAAGTCGGGCTAGTTTGATGGTGCAAAGTGACTCCTGCAATCTGCCATCCAGAAGCGGGGTAGCTTAATTTTGTTTGCCAGGGAAACGGGCCGAGCTTTGTGTCTGGGGGCCTATGGCTGGGAGTGACCGGCTGGCTCCTGAAAAGCTATGATAGGCAGGATGGTGACCAGACCCAAGGTGGCACCAGTGCCAAGTTGGGCTGATTTGATAGTACCAAGTGGCTCCTGCAATCTGCCATCAAAAAGTTGGCAGGAGAGTTTGTTATCCAGGGAAAAGCGCCGTTGTTTTTGTTTGGGGGCCTGTGGCTGGGAGTGGCCGGCTGGCTCCTTAGAATCCACAATACGGAGGATGGTTCCCAGACCAGAGGTGGCACCAGTGCCAAGTTTTGCTGGTTTGATGGTGCAAAGTGGCTCCTGCAATCTGCCATCCACATGCGGGATAACTTAGTTTTGTTTGCCAGGGAAACGGGCCGAGGTTTGTGTCTGGGGGCCTATGGCTGGGAGTGACCGGCTGGCTCCTGAAAAGCTACGATAGGCAGGATGGTGACCAGACCCATGGTGGCACCAGTGCCAAGTTGGGCTGGTTTGATAGTACCAAGTGGCTCCTGCAATCTGCCATCAAAAAGCTTGCAGGCGAGTTTTGTTTTCCAGGGAAAAGCGCCGTTGTTTGTATTTGGGGGCCTGTGGCTGGGAGTGGCCGCCTGGCGCCTTAGAATCTACGTTACGCAGCATGGTTCCCAGACCCAAAGTGGCACCAGTGTCAAGTTGGGCTGGTTTGATAGTACCAAGTGGCTCCTGCAATCTGCCATCCAGAAGCGGGGTAGCTTACTTTTGTTTGCCAGGGAAACGGGCAGAGCTTTCTGTCTGGGGGCCTATGGTTGGGAGTAACCGGCTGGCTCCTGAAAAGCTACGATAGGCAGGATGGTTCCCAGATCCAAGATGGCACCAGTGCCAAGTCGGGGTGGTTTGATGGTGCAAAGTGGCTCCTGCAATCTGCCATCCTGACGCGGGGCAGCGGATTTTTGTTTCCAAGAGAAATGGTCCGTGGTTTGTTTTTGGGGGTATATGGCTGGGCGTGGCCTGCTGGCTCCTTAAAAAGCTACGATAGGCAGGATGGTTCCCTGACCCAAGGTGGCACCAGTGCCAAGTCGGGCGGTTTTCGTAGTACAAAGTGCGTCCTAAAATTTGCCATCCAGAAGAGGGGCAGTTGAGTTTTGTTTACCAGAGAAAAGGGCCGTGGTTTGTTTTTGGGGGCATATGGCAGATAGTGGCCGTCTGGCCCCTGAAAATCCACGATGGGCAGGATGGTTCCCAGACCTGAGGTGGCACCAGTGCCAGGTCGGGCTGGTTTGATAGTACTAAATAGCACCTGCAATCTGCCATGCAGAAGCGGGGCAGCTTACTTTTGTTTGCCAGGGAAACGGGCCGAGGTTTGTGTCTGGGGGCCTATGGCTGGGAGTGACCGCCTGGCTCCTGAAAAGCTACGATAGGCAGGATGGTGACCAGACCCATGGTGGCACCAGTGCCAAGTTGGGCTGGTTTGATAGTACCAAGTGGCTCCTGCAATCTGCCATCAAAAAGTTGGCAGGCGAGTTTTGTTTTCCAGGGAAAAGCGCCGTTGTTTGTGTTTGGGGGACTGTGGGTGGGAGTGGCCGGCTGGCTCCTTAGAACACACGATACGCAGGATGGTTCCCAGACCCAAGGTGGCACCAGTGCCACGTCGGGCTGGTTTGATGGTGCCAAGTGGTTCCTGCAATCTGCCATCCTGAAGCGGGGTAGCTTACCTTTGTGTGCCAGGGAAACGGGCCGAGGTTTATGACTGGGGGCCTAGGGCTAGGAGTGACCGGCTGGCTCCTGAAAAGCTACGATAGGCAGGATGGTGACCAGACCCATGGTGGCACCAGTGCCAAGTTGGGCTGGTTTGATAGTACCAAGTGGCTCCTGCAATCTGCCATCAAAAAGTTGGCAGGCGAGTTTTGTTTTCCAGGGAAAAGCGCCGTTGTTTGTGTTTGGGGGACTGTGGGTGGGAGTGGCCGGCTGGCTCCTTAGAACACACGATACGCAGGATGGTTCCCAGACCCAAGGTGGCACTAGTGCCAAGTCGGGCTGGTTTGATAGCACCAAGTGGCTCCTGCAATCTGCCATCCAGAAGCGGGGAAGCTTACTTTTGTTTGCCAGGGAAACGGACCGAGGTTTTTTTCTGGGGGCCTATGGCTGGGAGTGACCGGCTGGCTCCTTAGAATCCACGATACGCAGCATGGTTCCCAGACCAGAGGTGGCACCAGTGCCAAGTCGGGCTGGTTTGATGGTGCAAAGTGGCTCCTGCAATCTGCCATCCAGAAGTGCGGTAGCTTACTTTTGTGTGCCAGGGAAACAGGCCGAGGTTTGTGTCTGGGGGCCTATGGCTGGGAGTGACCGGCTGGCTCCTGAAAAGCTACGATAGGCAGGATGGTGACCAGACCCATGGTGGCACCAGTGCCAAGTTGGGCTGGTTTGATAGTACCAAGTGGCTCCTGCAATCTGCCATCAAAATGTTGGCAGGCGAGTTTTGTTTTCCAGGGAAAAGCGCCGTTGTGCGTGTTTTGGGGCCTGTGGCTGGGAGTGGCCAGCTGGCTCCTTAGAATCCACGATACGCAGGATGGTTCCCAGACCCAAGGTGGCACCAGTGCCAAGTCGGGCTGGTTTGTTAGTACCAAGTGGTTCCTGCAATCTGCCATCCAGAAGCGGGGCAGCTGAATTTTTTTTGCCAGACAAAAAGGCTGTTGTTTGTGTTTCGGGGCCTGTGGCTGGCAGTGGCCGGCTGGCTCCTGAAAATCCATGATACGCAGCATGGTTCCCAGACCCAAGGTGGCATCAGTGCCAAGTAGGGCTGGTTTTATAGTACCCAGTGGCTCCTGCAATCTCCCATCCAGAAGCGGGGCAGCTGAGTTTTGTTTGCCTGTGAAACGGGCCGTTGTTTTTAATTGGGGTCTGTGGCCGAGAGTGTTCGGCTGGCTCCTGACAACCTACAATACGCAGGATGGTTCCCAGACCCAAGGTGGCACCAGTGCCAAGTCGGGCTGGTTTGATAGTACCAAGTGGCTCCTGCAATCTGCCATCCAGAAGCGGTGCAGTTGAGTTTTGTTTGCCAGAGAAAAGGGCCGTGGGTTGTGTTTGGGGGCATATGGCTGGGAGTGGCCGGCTGTCTCATTAAAAAGATCGATACGCAGGATGGTTCCCAGACCCAAGGGGGCACCAGTGCCAAGTGGGGCTGTTTTTATAGTACCAAGTGCGTCCTGCAATTTGCCATCCAGAAGAGGGGCAGTTGAGTTTTGTTTGCCAGAGAATAGCGCCGTTGTTTGTGTTTGGGGGCTTGTGGCTTGTAGTGGCCGACTGGCGCCTTAGAATCTGTGTTACGCAGCATGGTTCCCAGACCCAAGGTGGCACCAGTGCCAAGTTGGGCTGGTTTGATAGTACCAAGTGGCTCCTGCAATCTGCCATCCAGAAGCGGGGTAGCTTACTTTTGTTTGCCAGGGAAACGGGCCGAGGTTTGTGACTGGGGACCTATGGCTGGGAGTGACCGGCTGGCTCCTGGAAAGCTACGATAGGCAGGATGGTTACCAGACCCATGGTGGCACCAGTGCCAAGTTGGGCTGGTTTGATAGTACCAAGTGGCTCCTGCAATCTGCCATCAAAAAGTTGGCAGGCGAGTTTTGTTTTCCAGGGAAAAGCGACATTGTTTGTATTTGGGGGCCTGTGGCTGGGAGTGACCGGCTGGCTCCTTTGAACCCACGATACGCAGGATGGTTCCCAGACCCAAGGTGGCACCAGTGCCAAGTTTTGCTGGTTTGATACTACCAAGTGCGTCCTGCAATCTGCCATCCAGAAGCGGGGCAGCTTAATTTTGTTTGCCAGGGAAACGGGCCGTGGGTTTTGTTTGGGGGCATATAGCTGAGAGTGGCCGGCTGGCTCCTGAAAATCCACGCTAGGCAGCATGGTTCCCAGATGCAATGTGGCACCAGTGCCAAGTCGGGCTGGTTTGATGGTGCAAAGTGGCTCCTGCAATCTGCCATCCAGAAGCGAGGCAGCTGATTTTTGTTTGCCAGAGGAAAATTCCGTGGATTGTTTTTGGGGGCATATTGCTGGGAGTGGCCGGCTGGCTCCTTAAAATGCTCGATACGCATGATGGTTCCCAGGCCCAAGGTGTCACCACTACCAAGTCGGCCTGCGGTTTTAGTATCAAGTTCATCCTGCAATTTGCCATCCAGAAGAGGGGCAGTTGAGTTTTGTTTGCCAGAGAAACGGGCCGAGGTTTCTGTTTGGGGACATATGGCTGAGAGTGGCCGGCTGGCCCCTGAATATCCACGATACAGAGCATGGTTCCCAGATCCAAGGTGGCACCAGTGCCAAGTTGGGCTGGTTTGATAGTACCAAGTGTCTCCTGCAATCTGCCATCCAGAAGCAGGGCAGCTTACTTTTGTTTGCCAGAGAAATAGGCCTAGGTTTTTGTTTGGGGGCCTGTGGCTAGGAGTGGCCGGCTGGCTCCTTAGAATCCACGATACGCAGGATGGTTCCCAGACCCAAGGTGGCACCAGTGCCAAGTCGGGCTGGTTTGATAGTACCAAGTGGCTCCTGCAAACTCCATCAAAAAGTTGGCAGGCGTGTTTTGTTTTCCAGGGAACAGCGCCGTTGATTTTGTTTGGGGGCCTGTGGCTAGGAGTGGCCGGCTGGCTCCTTAGAATCCACGATACGCAGGATGGTTCCCAGACCCAAGGTGGCACCAGTGCCAAGTCGGGCTGGTTTGATTACACCAAGTGGCTCCTGCAATCTGCCATCCAGAAGTGAGGCAGCTAAGTTTTGTTTGCGAGAAAAAAGGGCCGTGGTTTTTGTTGGGGGCCTGTGGCTGGGAGTAGCCGGCTGGCTCCTTAAAATCCACGATAGGCAGGATGGTTCCCAGACCCAAGGTGGCACCAGTGCCAAGTCGGGCTGGTTTGATAGTACCAAGTGGCTCCTGCAATCTGCCATCCAGAAGCGGGGCAGCTGAGTTTTGTTTGCCAGAGAAAAAGGCTGTGGTTTGTGTTTGGGGGCCTATGGCTGGCAGTGGCCGGCTGGCTCCTGAAAATCCACGATACGCAGCATGGTTCCCAGACCCAAGGTGGCACCAGTGCCAAGTGGGGCTCGTTTGACAGTGTCAAGTGCCTCCTGCAATCTCCCATCCAGAAGCGGGGCAGCTGAGTTTTTTTTGCCAGGGAAACGGACCTTTGTTTTTGATTGGGCTCTGTGGCCGAGAGTGGTTGGCTGTCTCCTGACAATCCACAATACGCAGGATGGTTCCCAGACCCAAGGTGGCACCAGTGCCAAGTCGGGCTGGTTTGATAGTACCAAGTGTCTCCTGCAATCTGCCATCCAGAAGCGGGGCAGCTGAGTTTTGTTTGCCAGAGAAAAGGGCCGTGGGTTGTGTTTGGGGGCATATGGCTGGGAGTGGCCACCTGGCTCCTTAAAATGCACGATACGCCGCATGGTAACCAGACGCAAGGTGGCACCAGTGCCAAGTCAGGCTGTTTTTGTAGTACCCAGTGGCTCCTGCAATTTGCCATCCAGAAGCGGGGCAGTTGAATTTTGTTTGCTAGAGAAAAGGGCTGTGGTTTGTGTTTGGGGGCCTATGGCTGAGAGTGGCCGGCTGGCCCCTGAAAATCAACGATAGGCAGGATGGTTCCCAGATCCAAGGTGGCACCAGTGCCAAGTAAGGCTGGTTGTATGGTTCAAAGTAACTCCTGCAATCTGCCATCCAGAAGCGGGACAGCTGAGTTTTTTTTGCCAGAGAAAAGGTCCATGGTTTCTTTTTGGGGCATACGGCTGGGAATTGCCGGCTGGCTCCTTAAAATGCTCGATACGCAGGATGGTTCCCAGAGCCAAGGTGGCACCACTGCCAAGTCGGGCTCTTTTTGTAGTACCAAGTGCGTCCTGCAATTTGCCATCCAGAAGAGGGGCAGTTGAGTTTTGTTTGCCAGAGAAAAGGGCCGTTGTTTGTGTTTGGGGGCCTGTGGCTGGGAGTGTTCGGCTGGTTCCTGAATATGTACGATACGCAGGATTGTTCCCAGATCCAAGGTGGCAGCAGTGCCATGTTGTGCTGGTGTGATAGTCCCAAGTGGCTCCTGCAATCTGCCATCCAGAAGTGGGGCAGCTGATTTTTGTTTGCCAGAGAAAAGGTCCGTGGTTTGTTTTTGGGGGCATATGGCTGAGAGTGGCCGGCTGGCCCCTGAAAATCCACGATACACAGGATGGTTCCCAGATCCAAGGTGGCACCTGTGCCAAGTCGGGCTGATTTGATAGTACTAAGTAGCTCCTGCAATCTGCCATGCAGAAGCGGGGCAGCTTACTTTTGTTTGCCAGGGAAACGGGCCGAGGTTTGTGTTTGGGGGCCTATGGCTGAGAGTGACCGGCTGGCTCCTGAAAAGCTACAATAGGCAGGATGGTGACCAGACCCATGGTGGCACCAGTGCCAAGTTGGGCTGGTTTGATAGTACCAAGTGGTTCCTGCAATCTGCCATCCAGAAGCAGGGCAGCTGAGTTTTGTTTGCCAGAGAAAAGGGCCTTGGTTTGTGTTTGGGGGCATATGGCTGGGTGTGGCCAGCTGGCTCCTTAAAATGCACGATATGCAACATGGCTCCCAGACCCAAGGTGGCACAAGTGCCAAGTTGGGCTGGTTTGATAGTACCAAGTGGCTCCTGCAATCTTCCATGATCACGTGGAGAAATACTTTCTGGTTTCAGCCTCATGCTCTTTCTTCTCTCCCTCAACTTCTCTATCACCTCTCATCTGGTTCACATGCGCTGTCTTCAAGGTCCACAGGCTACTTTTCACAGAATCTTCTGGCCTGATGAAGTAAGGATGATGAATAGAACAGAGCTGGGATCTATTTTCCAGTTTGGATAAAATGCATTCTGCACACAAATCCAAGGAGAACGGGCTGCCCCGATGCCCAGAAAATCTTTCACTCCTGCTAGTGTTCTACGTCAACCGCAACTTAGTCTGAAAGAAAAGCTTTTTCTCTGAGAGCATCTGAGAGGTTTGCATGAAGCACTGATATCTGACATATGCAATTTTGAATAGGAGAGGAAAAAGAAAATGGCAAGGAGTTTTTAATTTTAGTGGTTTCAATTTTAATTTCCGTGCACTTTTTCAAAACTTGTCAGCTCAAATGCCCATCAACATCTTTTAGTCATCTGTAAGTCAGTATTCATATAAAATGTGCTTCAAATCCAAAGAATTTCAAATTTGCACTCCAAGCTTCTATGCCTAGATTTATGATTTCCTACACATATTAGATGAAAGGAAGGCCTTTTTTACTGTGGGAGTGCTGGAACACTGGAACAGGTTGCCCAGAGAAGTTGTGGGTGTCCCATCCCTGAAAGTATTCAAGGTCACCCTGGACGGGGCTTGGAGCAGCAACAAAGGAGAAGCTTGATGGTAGAGAAACAAAGTTGGACTATAGAAGAAACTCGGATTGAAGTATAGGATCAAGTTTTCTCTCAGCTCTTGGGGTAAATTCAAAGTTGTACAAAATGACATTTATCTGTGCTATTCACTACTGTAACAGAAAGTTTCATGAAAACTGTACAGAAGATAGTAAATTTTAAAAGAGATAAGAATTACAGCATAAAATCCATGGGATAGGTTACAACATGAGACACTCTCTAAGAGAAAATCTCTGTGTTTCAGCACTTCATCGGGGTAAGATTTCATGAAGTGCCAAAGAAGGCGGCAAAATATCATTCGGGACATTATTTACTGGAATTCAGCCTGGCCATTAGTAGGAACTGCCTTTGAACATATCATGTAGATATACCACACACACTTTCCCTTCACTGAAAAATTACTGTTTACAACAAATAAGCAATTGACAATCAAAATTGATTGAAAGCATCTTAAACATGTCAAGTATTTCATTGTAGATGATCTGTGATCCAAATGCTTCTTCCACCTTCGAGAGGGACAGAAGAATTCTTCCATATCATGATGGTTTAAAATTGTATCAACCAATGTTTTCTGCTGAAAAGATATCATCTATTTTTTTCTATTTTTGGAAGAAAATATTCCTAGACATACAACAGGTGAGAACTAAGTAATTTTAAAGAAACAAATGAAATGAAAATATTCTGTAAATAGAATGAAATGAAAAGCTGTGTTTTAAATAGGAGCTAAATATTAAACAGAATTTTTGTACCAGGCATTTGAATTACTGCACCAGCTCTTTTGCCCATCAAGAGAGGCATTTAGCATTTCAGTCTTTTCCAAGGTGTTCATGATCTGCTATGCTGATCTCTGTGTGTGCCTAGGTGTGTGTGGAGGGGGGGGCATATGAAGGGGAGTGTGTATGTTTGCTTTACAATTGTTGTGGCAGATTCATGCCTCAGCTCCACATTTTGTTTTAAAAAGGTCACACCGAGTGGATATGAAGTTTACTATCAACAAGAGATCGATTCCCAAATCATCCATTTGACTCTCCCTTATAAATCATGTGCTTTGTTGCATATTTTATCAAATATACTTTCAAGCCAGATGGAGGAAGGAGGATGTGGGAATCCCTCCACCATCTTGCAACTTTTATGTAAGTAGGTTTTCAAGAAAATCATCATTTCTCTTTTAAATATGTCTGGAACAGGCATGATGGTAGTGTCAACCTGTTGGAGTTTTTGTTGCTGGAAGAAGTTGTACAAAAGGATTGGTTTTTACATTGACCAGTTACTGAATCAAGCGCAGGAATACATTGGAAATTTAGCTGGGGGTTCCTTTTCCCAGCAGACTACTTCTAGAACGAGCTTGTACACTGAAGCTGACTCTTTTGCTCTCTTTTTGTTTCTTTCCTATTTTCTTGGCTTCTTTGCCACTATCTAGACAATTTTGGAACTTTGTTCCCAACTAAAATGGTTTCAATAGTCTGATTGTGATCATACATTTTTACAAGGAATTTTTAAAATCTTTCCTCGAGTCCAGAAAGTCAAGGACTTAGATCTTTTTCTTCCCTTATCAATATTGCCATGAAATTGATAAATAAAGACCAACTCTTTATTTTTGTTTTTAACCCACGTAGATAATTCCCATCCATTAATCCATTTTGTGGACCAATAGCTGCCATTCTGATGGAAGCTGTCACTTCTTAACAATAGGCATTCTGTGACTATGTTGACAGCACTTTGGGTGAAGATCCTAACTGGTCTTAGATATACATAGGGAGAAATTTGCTCAGCCAGTGTCAGTCTTAAGCATGCGTATCAGAAGATCTTTCTAGAGCTGGGAATTTTCCCATGAAAGGGATTCAGTTAGGGAAGAGACACTTGTGCCAGAGTTTTACATTCTTCTTGAACACTGCTTAAGGAACTTAGATGCCATGTCCATTTGGATCTCTGTCTGCACAGAACTTTGTCATGCCAGTGCTTTGAAATGCATCTTGAAGAGAATTCACTAGCACAGAATGAAAGAGAGTGGAAGGGGTTGGTGGGGCTAACCAGGCCCAACCCCCCTGCCTAAACCAGGATACCTAGAGCCTCTTGCCCAGGATTCTATCTGGGTGTACTTTTAATGTCTTCAAAGATCCAGGCTCCACAATCTTTCTGGGCAGTCTGTGCCGTGGTTCAGTCACCCTGACAGTAAAGAAACATTTACTGATGTTCAAAGGCAATCTCCTGTATTTCAGTGTGTGCCCACTGCCTCTTGTCTTTTCCCTCAGCATCACTGAAAAGACACTGATTCCCTCCCCTTTGCACTATTGCTTCCATATGTATGTGTGATGCCATGTAGAGGTATGTCAAAAACCTCCCTGAAGCCCAGGCAGATAATATTCCCTTCATCTACCAGTCAAGTTGATTCATCAGAGGAGTTTAAAGTGATGTTCAGCATGAAATTCCCCTGAAAAATCATGCTAACTACATTATTTGGTCATCTGTCATGTGCCTGGCAAGGATTTCCAGGAAGAGCTGCTTCATCAACTACCTGGGGATAAAAAAGAGGCTGGCTGGTTTGTACTATGGCGAGTCCTCTTAATTGCCTTTTTTGAAGATGGGTGTCATTTGCTAACATCCACTCTTTAGCCTCTCTTGTCGTCTACATCTTAGCAAAACGCTTTTCCACTATGTCTGGCTAGGAAAAACTGTGCCAGCACAGAAAACATCTCCCATCGTGTTCTAGAAGTTGCACGGATGTCTGCCAAGTGTTTGGCAGGAAGAAAAGAAAAGTTGTCCAAAACAGCTTCCAATCGAATGTTCCTGTGATTGGAAAAGTCAGGAGAGTGCAAAGGTACTGTTTTCTATCAGTTGGCAAGGTGCGCACACAATCCCAGTGTTGTACAGCTTGCTTCTTCACCTTCCCGAAGCTGCCGCTCTCGCCGGCTGCCGGAGCCCAAGAAGCGGCTTCTTCGCGCAAAGACGATTGTGCCGCTCACAGGGCTCTCCTTAGCGCGGCTTCTGCCGAAAGACGCCCGGCAGCGGCTCTTACCTCCGGAGAGCATCCTACCTTCGTCTTTAGCTCCTCTTCTCATCTACACCTCGGCAAAAAGCTTCTCCACTATGTCTGGCTAGGAAAAACTGTGCCAGCACAGAAAACATCTCCCATCGTGTTCTAGAAGTTGCACGGATGTCTGCCAAGTGTTTGGCAGGAAGAAAAGAAAAGTTGTCCAAAACAGCTTCCAATCGAATGTTCCTGTGATTGGAAAAGTCAGGAGAGTGCAAAGGTACTGTTTTCTATCAGTTGGCAAGGTGCGCACACAATCCCAGTGTTGTACAGCTTGCTTCTTCACCTTCCCGAAGCTGCCGCTCTCGCCGGCTGCCGGAGCCCAAGAAGCGGCTTCTTCGCGCAAAGACGATTGTGCCGCTCACAGTGCTCTCCTTAGCGCGGCTTCTGCCGAAAGACGCCCGGCAGCGGCTCTTACCTCCGGAGAGCATCCTACCTTCGTCTTTCGCGTCTTTTGTAGTCTACATCTTAGCAAAACGCTTTTCCACTATGTCTGGCTAGGAAAAACTGTGCCAGCACAGAAAACATCTCCCATCGTGTTCTAGAAGTTGCACGGATGTCTGCCAAGTGTTTGGCAGGAAGAAAAGAAAAGTTGTCCAAAACAGCTTCCAATCGAATGTTCCTGTGATTGGAAAAGTCAGGAGAGTGCAAAGGTACTGTTTTCTATCAGTTGGCAAGGTGCGCACACAATCCCAGTGTTGTACAGCTTGCTTCTTCACCTTCCCGAAGCTGCCGCTCTCGCCGGCTGCCGGAGCCCAAGAAGCGGCTTCTTCGCGCAAAGACGATTGTGCCGCTCACAGTGCTCTCCTTAGCGCGGCTTCTGCCGAAAGACGCCCGGCAGCGGCTCTTACCTCCGGAGAGCATCCTACCTTCGTCTTTCGCGTCTTTTGTAGTCTACATCTTAGCAAAACGCTTTTCCACTATGTCTGGCTAGGAAAAACTGTGCCAGCACAGAAAACATCTCCCATCGTGTTCTAGAAGTTGCACGGATGTCTGCCAAGTGTTTGGCAGGAAGAAAAGAAAAGTTGTCCAAAACAGCTTCCAATCGAATGTTCCTGTGATTGGAAAAGTCAGGAGAGTGCAAAGGTACTGTTTTCTATCAGTTGGCAAGGTGCGCACACAATCCCAGTGTTGTACAGCTTGCTTCTTCACCTTCCCGAAGCTGCCGCTCTCGCCGGCTGCCGGAGCCCAAGAAGCGGCTTCTTCGCGCAAAGACGATTGTGCCGCTCACAGTGCTCTCCTTAGCGCGGCTTCTGCCGAAAGACGCCCGGCAGCGGCTCTTACCTCCGGAGAGCATCCTACCTTCGTCTTTCGCGTCTTTTGTAGTCTACATCTTAGCAAAACGCTTTTCCACTATGTCTGGCTAGGAAAAACTGTGCCAGCACAGAAAACATCTCCCATCGTGTTCTAGAAGTTGCACGGATGTCTGCCAAGTGTTTGGCAGGAAGAAAAGAAAAGTTGTCCAAAACAGCTTCCAATCGAATGTT
The DNA here is from genome assembly GCF_035770615.1 of Melospiza melodia melodia. Classification (NCBI taxonomy): domain Eukaryota; kingdom Metazoa; phylum Chordata; class Aves; order Passeriformes; family Passerellidae; genus Melospiza; species Melospiza melodia. The sequence continues at coordinate 903,237 of NW_026948488.1, read as the reverse complement.
CCTGTGATTGGAAAAGTCAGGAGAGTGCAAAGGTACTGTTTTCTATCAGTTGGCAAGGTGCGCACACAATCCCAGTGTTGTACAGCTTGCTTCTTCACCTTCCCGAAGCTGCCGCTCTCGCCGGCTGCCGGAGCCCAAGAAGCGGCTTCTTCGCGCAAAGACGATTGTGCCGCTCACAGGGCTCTCCTTAGCGCGGCTTCTGCCGAAAGACGCCCGGCAGCGGCTCTTACCTCCGGAGAGCATCCTACCTTCGTCTTTCGCGTCTTTTGTAGTCTACATCTTAGCAAAACGCTTTTCCACTATGTCTGGCTAGGAAAAACTGTGCCAGCACAGAAAACATCTCCCATCGTGTTCTAGAAGTTGCACGGATGTCTGCCAAGTGTTTGGCAGGAAGAAAAGAAAAGTTGTCCAAAACAGCTTCCAATCGAATGTTCCTGTGATTGGAAAAGTCAGGAGAGTGCAAAGGTACTGTTTTCTATCAGTTGGCAAGGTGCGCACACAATCCCAGTGTTGTACAGCTTGCTTCTTCACCTTCCCGAAGCTGCCGCTCTCGCCGGCTGCCGGAGCCCAAGAAGCGGCTTCTTCGCGCAAAGACGATTGTGCCGCTCACAGTGCTCTCCTTAGCGCGGCTTCTGCCGAAAGACGCCCGGCAGCGGCTCTTACCTCCGGAGAGCATCCTACCTTCGTCTTTCGCGTCTTTTGTAGTCTACATCTTAGCAAAACGCTTTTCCACTATGTCTGGCTAGGAAAAACTGTGCCAGCACAGAAAACATCTCCCATCGTGTTCTAGAAGTTGCACGGATGTCTGCCAAGTGTTTGGCAGGAAGAAAAGAAAAGTTGTCCAAAACAGCTTCCAATCGAATGTTCCTGTGATTGGAAAAGTCAGGAGAGTGCAAAGGTACTGTTTTCTATCAGTTGGCAAGGTGCGCACACAATCCCAGTGTTGTACAGCTTGCTTCTTCACCTTCCCGAAGCTGCCGCTCTCGCCGGCTGCCGGAGCCCAAGAAGCGGCTTCTTCGCGCAAAGACGATTGTGCCGCTCACAGTGCTCTCCTTAGCGCGGCTTCTGCCGAAAGACGCCCGGCAGCGGCTCTTACCTCCGGAGAGCATCCTACCTTCGTCTTTCGCGTCTTTTGTAGTCTACATCTTAGCAAAACGCTTTTCCACTATGTCTGGCTAGGAAAAACTGTGCCAGCACAGAAAACATCTCCCATCGTGTTCTAGAAGTTGCACGGATGTCTGCCAAGTGTTTGGCAGGAAGAAAAGAAAAGTTGTCCAAAACAGCTTCCAATCGAATGTTCCTGTGATTGGAAAAGTCAGGAGAGTGCAAAGGTACTGTTTTCTATCAGTTGGCAAGGTGCGCACACAATCCCAGTGTTGTACAGCTTGCTTCTTCACCTTCCCGAAGCTGCCGCTCTCGCCGGCTGCCGGAGCCCAAGAAGCGGCTTCTTCGCGCAAAGACGATTGTGCCGCTCACAGTGCTCTCCTTAGCGCGGCTTCTGCCGAAAGACGCCCGGCAGCGGCTCTTACCTCCGGAGAGCATCCTACCTTCGTCTTTCGCGTCTTTTGTAGTCTACATCTTAGCAAAACGCTTTTCCACTATGTCTGGCTAGGAAAAACTGTGCCAGCACAGAAAACATCTCCCATCGTGTTCTAGAAGTTGCACGGATGTCTGCCAAGTGTTTGGCAGGAAGAAAAGAAAAGTTGTCCAAAACAGCTTCCAATCGAATGTTCCTGTGATTGGAAAAGTCAGGAGAGTGCAAAGGTACTGTTTTCTATCAGTTGGCAAGGTGCGCACACAATCCCAGTGTTGTACAGCTTGCTTCTTCACCTTCCCGAAGCTGCCGCTCTCGCCGGCTGCCGGAGCCCAAGAAGCGGCTTCTTCGCGCAAAGACGATTGTGCCGCTCACAGGGCTCTCGTTAGCGCGGCTTCTGCCGAAAGACGCCCGGCAGCGGCTCTTACCTCCGGAGAGCATCCTACCTTCGTCTTTCGCGTCTTTTGTAGTCTACATCTTAGCAAAACGCTTTTCCACTATGTCTGGCTAGGAAAACCCGTGCCAGCACAGAAAACATCTCCCATCGTTTTCTAGAAGTTGCACGGATGTCTGCCAAGTGTTTGGGAGGAAGAAAAGAAAAGTTGTCCAAAACAGCTTCCAATCGAATGTTCCTGTGATTGGAAAAGTCAGGAGAGTGCAAAGGTACTGTTTTCTATCAGTTGGCAAGGTGCGCACACAATCCCAGTGTTGTACAGCTTGCTTCTTCACCTTCCCGAAGCTGCCACTCTCAGGAGGTAAGAGCCGCTGCCGGGCGTCTTTCGGCAGAAGCTGCGCTAAGGAGAGCACTGTGAGCGGCACAATCGTCTTTGCGCGAAGAAGCCGCTTCTTGGGCTCCGGCAGCCGGCGAGAGCGGCAGCTTCGGGAAGGTGAAGAAGCAAGCTGTACAACACTGGGATTGTGTGCGCACCTTGCCAACTGATACAAAACAGTACCTTTGCACTCTCCTGACTTTTCCAATCACAGGAACATTCGATTGGAAGCTGTTTTGGACAACTTTTCTTTTCTTCCTGCCAAACACTTGGCAGACATCCGTGCAACTTCTAGAACACGATGGGAGATGTTTTCTGTGCTGGCACAGTTTTTCCTAGCCAGACATAGTGGAAAAGCGTTTTGCTAAGATGTAGACTACAAAAGACGCGAAAGACGAAGGTAGGATGCTCTCCGGAGGTAAGAGCCGCTGCCGGGCGTCTTTCGGCAGAAGCCGCGCTAAGGAGAGCACTGTGAGCGGCACAATCGTCTTTGCGCGAAGAAGCCGCTTCTTGGGCTCCGGCAGCCGGCGAGAGCGGCAGCTTCGGGAAGGTGAAGAAGCAAGCTGTACAACACTGGGATTGTGTGCGCACCTTGCCAACTGATAGAAAACAGTACCTTTGCACTCTCCTGACTTTTCCAATCACAGGAACATTCGATTGGAAGCTGTTTTGGACAACTTTTCTTTTCTTCCTGCCAAACACTTGGCAGACATCCGTGCAACTTCTAGAACACGATGGGAGATGTTTTCTGTGCTGGCACAGTTTTTCCTAGCCAGACATAGTGGAAAAGCGTTTTGCTAAGATGTAGACTACAAAAGACGCGAAAGACGAAGGTAGGATGCTCTCCGGAGGTAAGAGCCGCTGCCGGGCGTCTTTCGGCAGAAGCCGCGCTAAGGAGAGCACTGTGAGCGGCACAATCGTCTTTGCGCGAAGAAGCCGCTTCTTGGGCTCCGGCAGCCGGCGAGAGCGGCAGCTTCGGGAAGGTGAAGAAGCAAGCTGTACAACACTGGGATTGTGTGCGCACCTTGCCAACTGATAGAAAACAGTACCTTTGCACTCTCCTGACTTTTCCAATCACAGGAACATTCGATTGGAAGCTGTTTTGGACAACTTTTCTTTTCTTCCTGCCAAACACTTGGCAGACATCCGTGCAACTTCTAGAACACGATGGGAGATGTTTTCTGTGCTGGCACAGTTTTTCCTAGCCAGACATAGTGGAAAAGCGTTTTGCTAAGATGTAGACTACAAAAGACGCGAAAGACGAAGGTAGGATGCTCTCCGGAGGTAAGAGCCGCTGCCGGGCGTCTTTCGGCAGAAGCCGCGCTAAGGAGAGCACTGTGAGCGGCACAATCGTCTTTGCGCGAAGAAGCCGCTTCTTGGGCTCCGGCAGCCGGCGAGAGCGGCAGCTTCGGGAAGGTGAAGAAGCAAGCTGTACAACACTGGGATTGTGTGCGCACCTTGCCAACTGATAGAAAACAGTACCTTTGCACTCTCCTGACTTTTCCAATCACAGGAACATTCGATTGGAAGCTGTTTTGGACAACTTTTCTTTTCTTCCTGCCAAACACTTGGCAGACATCCGTGCAACTTCTAGAACACGATGGGAGATGTTTTCTGTGCTGGCACAGTTTTTCCTAGCCAGACATAGTGGAAAAGCGTTTTGCTAAGATGTAGACTACAAAAGACGCGAAAGACGAAGGTAGGATGCTCTCCGGAGGTAAGAGCCGCTGCCGGGCGTCTTTCGGCAGAAGCCGCGCTAAGGAGAGCACTGTGAGCGGCACAATCGTCTTTGCGCGAAGAAGCCGCTTCTTGGGCTCCGGCAGCCGGCGAGAGCGGCAGCTTCGGGAAGGTGAAGAAGCAAGCTGTACAACACTGGGATTGTGTGCGCACCTTGCCAACTGATAGAAAACAGTACCTTTGCACTCTCCTGACTTTTCCAATCACAGGAACATTCGATTGGAAGCTGTTTTGGACAACTTTTCTTTTCTTCCTGCCAAACACTTGGCAGACATCCGTGCAACTTCTAGAACACGATGGGAGATGTTTTCTGTGCTGGCACAGTTTTTCCTAGCCAGACATAGTGGAAAAGCGTTTTGCTAAGATGTAGACTACAAAAGACGAGAAAGACGAAGGTAGGATGCTCTCCGGAGGTAAGAGCCGCTGCCGGGCGTCTTTCGGCAGAAGCCGCGCTAAGGAGAGCCCTGTGAGCGGCACAATCGTCTTTGCGCGAAGAAGCCGCTTCTTGGGCTCCGGCAGCCGGCGAGAGCGGCAGCTTCGGGAAGGTGAAGAAGCAAGCTGTACAACACTGGGATTGTGTGCGCACCTTGCCAACTGATAGAAAACAGTACCTTTGCACTCTCCTGACTTTTCCAATCACAGGAACATTCGATTGGAAGCTGTTTTGGACAACTTTTCTTTTCTTCCTGCCAAACACTTGGCAGACATCCGTGCAACTTCTAGAACACGATGGGAGATGTTTTCTGTGCTGGCACAGTTTTTCCTAGCCAGACATAGTGGAAAAGCGTTTTGCTAAGATGTAGACTACAAAAGACGAGAAAGACGAAGGTAGGATGCTCTCCGGAGGTAAGAGCCGCTGCCGGGCGTCTTTCGGCAGAAGCCGCGCTAAGGAGAGCCCTGTGAGCGGCACAATCGTCTTTGCGCGAAGAAGCCGCTTCTTGGGCTCCGGCAGCCGGCGAGAGCGGCAGCTTCGGGAAGGTGAAGAAGCAAGCTGTACAACACTGGGATTGTGTGCGCACCTTGCCAACTGATAGAAAACAGTACCTTTGCACTCTCCTGACTTTTCCAATCACAGGAACATTCGATTGGAAGCTGTTTTGGACAACTTTTCTTTTCTTCCTGCCAAACACTTGGCAGACATCCGTGCAACTTCTAGAACACGATGGGAGATGTTTTCTGTGCTGGCACAGTTTTTCCTAGCCAGACATAGTGGAAAAGCGTTTTGCTAAGATGTAGACGACAAGAGAGGCTAAAGAGTGGATGTTAGCAAATGACACCCATCTTCAAAAAAGGCAATTAAGAGGACTCGCCATAGTACAAACCAGCCAGCCTCTTTTTTATCCCCAGGAAGTTGATGAAGCAGCTCTTCCTGGAAATCCTTGCCAGGCACATGACAGATGACCAAATAATGTAGTTAGCATGATTTTTCAGGGGAATTTCATGCTGAACATCACTTTAAACTCCTCTGATGAATCAACTTGACTGGTAGATGAAGGGAATATTATCTGCCTGGGCTTCAGGGAGGTTTTTGACATACCTCTACATGGCATCACACATACATATGGAAGCAATAGTGCAAAGGGGAGGGAATCAGTGTCTTTTCAGTGATGCTGAGGGAAAAGACAAGAGGCAGTGGGCACACACTGAAATACAGGAGATTGCCTTTGAACATCAGTAAATGTTTCTTTACTGTCAGGGTGACTGAACCACGGCACAGACTGCCCAGAAAGATTGTGGAGCCTGGATCTTTGAAGACATTAAAAGTACACCCAGATAGAATCCTGGGCAAGAGGCTCTAGGTATCCTGGTTTAGGCAGGGGGGTTGGGCCTGGTTAGCCCCACCAACCCCTTCCACTCTCTTTCATTCTGTGCTAGTGAATTCTCTTCAAGATGCATTTCAAAGCACTGGCATGACAAAGTTCTGTGCAGACAGAGATCCAAATGGACATGGCATCTAAGTTCCTTAAGCAGTGTTCAAGAAGAATGTAAAACTCTGGCACAAGTGTCTCTTCCCTAACTGAATCCCTTTCATGGGAAAATTCCCAGCTCTAGAAAGATCTTCTGATACGCATGCTTAAGACTGACACTGGCTGAGCAAATTTCTCCCTATGTATATCTAAGACCAGTTAGGATCTTCACCCAAAGTGCTGTCAACATAGTCACAGAATGCCTATTGTTAAGAAGTGACAGCTTCCATCAGAATGGCAGCTATTGGTCCACAAAATGGATTAATGGATGGGAATTATCTACGTGGGTTAAAAACAAAAATAAAGAGTTGGTCTTTATTTATCAATTTCATGGCAATATTGATAAGGGAAGAAAAAGATCTAAGTCCTTGACTTTCTGGACTCGAGGAAAGATTTTAAAAATTCCTTGTAAAAATGTATGATCACAATCAGACTATTGAAACCATTTTAGTTGGGAACAAAGTTCCAAAATTGTCTAGATAGTGGCAAAGAAGCCAAGAAAATAGGAAAGAAACAAAAAGAGAGCAAAAGAGTCAGCTTCAGTGTACAAGCTCGTTCTAGAAGTAGTCTGCTGGGAAAAGGAACCCCCAGCTAAATTTCCAATGTATTCCTGCGCTTGATTCAGTAACTGGTCAATGTAAAAACCAATCCTTTTGTACAACTTCTTCCAGCAACAAAAACTCCAACAGGTTGACACTACCATCATGCCTGTTCCAGACATATTTAAAAGAGAAATGATGATTTTCTTGAAAACCTACTTACATAAAAGTTGCAAGATGGTGGAGGGATTCCCACATCCTCCTTCCTCCATCTGGCTTGAAAGTATATTTGATAAAATATGCAACAAAGCACATGATTTATAAGGGAGAGTCAAATGGATGATTTGGGAATCGATCTCTTGTTGATAGTAAACTTCATATCCACTCGGTGTGACCTTTTTAAAACAAAATGTGGAGCTGAGGCATGAATCTGCCACAACAATTGTAAAGCAAACATACACACTCCCCTTCATATGCCCCCCCCTCCACACACACCTAGGCACACACAGAGATCAGCATAGCAGATCATGAACACCTTGGAAAAGACTGAAATGCTAAATGCCTCTCTTGATGGGCAAAAGAGCTGGTGCAGTAATTCAAATGCCTGGTACAAAAATTCTGTTTAATATTTAGCTCCTATTTAAAACACAGCTTTTCATTTCATTCTATTTACAGAATATTTTCATTTCATTTGTTTCTTTAAAATTACTTAGTTCTCACCTGTTGTATGTCTAGGAATATTTTCTTCCAAAAATAGAAAAAAATAGATGATATCTTTTCAGCAGAAAACATTGGTTGATACAATTTTAAACCATCATGATATGGAAGAATTCTTCTGTCCCTCTCGAAGGTGGAAGAAGCATTTGGATCACAGATCATCTACAATGAAATACTTGACATGTTTAAGATGCTTTCAATCAATTTTGATTGTCAATTGCTTATTTGTTGTAAACAGTAATTTTTCAGTGAAGGGAAAGTGTGTGTGGTATATCTACATGATATGTTCAAAGGCAGTTCCTACTAATGGCCAGGCTGAATTCCAGTAAATAATGTCCCGAATGATATTTTGCCGCCTTCTTTGGCACTTCATGAAATCTTACCCCGATGAAGTGCTGAAACACAGAGATTTTCTCTTAGAGAGTGTCTCATGTTGTAACCTATCCCATGGATTTTATGCTGTAATTCTTATCTCTTTTAAAATTTACTATCTTCTGTACAGTTTTCATGAAACTTTCTGTTACAGTAGTGAATAGCACAGATAAATGTCATTTTGTACAACTTTGAATTTACCCCAAGAGCTGAGAGAAAACTTGATCCTATACTTCAATCCGAGTTTCTTCTATAGTCCAACTTTGTTTCTCTACCATCAAGCTTCTCCTTTGTTGCTGCTCCAAGCCCCGTCCAGGGTGACCTTGAATACTTTCAGGGATGGGACACCCACAACTTCTCTGGGCAACCTGTTCCAGTGTTCCAGCACTCCCACAGTAAAAAAGGCCTTCCTTTCATCTAATATGTGTAGGAAATCATAAATCTAGGCATAGAAGCTTGGAGTGCAAATTTGAAATTCTTTGGATTTGAAGCACATTTTATATGAATACTGACTTACAGATGACTAAAAGATGTTGATGGGCATTTGAGCTGACAAGTTTTGAAAAAGTGCACGGAAATTAAAATTGAAACCACTAAAATTAAAAACTCCTTGCCATTTTCTTTTTCCTCTCCTATTCAAAATTGCATATGTCAGATATCAGTGCTTCATGCAAACCTCTCAGATGCTCTCAGAGAAAAAGCTTTTCTTTCAGACTAAGTTGCGGTTGACATAGAACACTAGCAGGAGTGAAAGATTTTCTGGGCATCGGGGCAGCCCGTTCTCCTTGGATTTGTGTGCAGAATGCATTTTATCCAAACTGGAAAATAGATCCCAGCTCTGTTCTATTCATCATCCTTACTTCATCAGGCCAGAAGATTCTGTGAAAAGTAGCCTGTGGACCTTGAAGACAGCGCATGTGAACCAGATGAGAGGTGATAGAGAAGTTGAGGGAGAGAAGAAAGAGCATGAGGCTGAAACCAGAAAGTATTTCTCCACGTGATCATGGAAGATTGCAGGAGCCACTTGGTACTATCAAACCAGCCCAACTTGGCACTTGTGCCACCTTGGGTCTGGGAGCCATGTTGCATATCGTGCATTTTAAGGAGCCAGCTGGCCACACCCAGCCATATGCCCCCAAACACAAACCAAGGCCCTTTTCTCTGGCAAACAAAACTCAGCTGCCCTGCTTCTGGATGGCAGATTGCAGGAACCACTTGGTACTATCAAACCAGCCCAACTTGGCACTGGTGCCACCATGGGTCTGGTCACCATCCTGCCTATTGTAGCTTTTCAGGAGCCAGCCGGTCACTCTCAGCCATAGGCCCCCAAACACAAACCTCGGCCCGTTTCCCTGGCAAACAAAAGTAAGCTGCCCCGCTTCTGGATGGCAGATTGCAGGAGCTACTTAGTACTATCAAATCAGCCCGACTTGGCACAGGTGCCACCTTGGATCTGGGAACCATCCTGTGTATCGTGGATTTTCAGGGGCCAGCCGGCCACTCTCAGCCATATGCCCCCAAAAACAAACCACGGACCTTTTCTCTGGCAAACAAAAATCAGCTGCCCCACTTCTGGATGGCAGATTTCAGGAGCCACTTGGGACTATCACACCAGCACAACATGGCACTGCTGCCACCTTGGATCTGGGAACAATCCTGCGTATCGTACATATTCAGGAACCAGCCGAACACTCCCAGCCACAGGCCCCCAAACACAAACAACGGCCCTTTTCTCTGGCAAACAAAACTCAACTGCCCCTCTTCTGGATGGCAAATTGCAGGACGCACTTGGTACTACAAAAAGAGCCCGACTTGGCAGTGGTGCCACCTTGGCTCTGGGAACCATCCTGCGTATCGAGCATTTTAAGGAGCCAGCCGGCAATTCCCAGCCGTATGCCCCAAAAAGAAACCATGGACCTTTTCTCTGGCAAAAAAAACTCAGCTGTCCCGCTTCTGGATGGCAGATTGCAGGAGTTACTTTGAACCATACAACCAGCCTTACTTGGCACTGGTGCCACCTTGGATCTGGGAACCATCCTGCCTATCGTTGATTTTCAGGGGCCAGCCGGCCACTCTCAGCCATAGGCCCCCAAACACAAACCACAGCCCTTTTCTCTAGCAAACAAAATTCAACTGCCCCGCTTCTGGATGGCAAATTGCAGGAGCCACTGGGTACTACAAAAACAGCCTGACTTGGCACTGGTGCCACCTTGCGCCTGGTTACCATGCGGCGTATCGTGCATTTTAAGGAGCCAGGTGGCCACTCCCAGCCATATGCCCCCAAACACAACCCACGGCCCTTTTCTCTGGCAAACAAAACTCAGCTGCCCCGCTTCTGGATGGCAGATTGCAGGAGACACTTGGTACTATCAAACCAGCCCGACTTGGCACTGGTGCCACCTTGGGTCTGGGAACCATCCTGCGTATTGTGGATTGTCAGGAGACAGCCGACCACTCTCGGCCACAGAGCCCAATCAAAAACAAAGGTCCGTTTCCCTGGCAAAAAAAACTCAGCTGCCCCGCTTCTGGATGGGAGATTGCAGGAGGCACTTGACACTGTCAAACGAGCCCCACTTGGCACTGGTGCCACCTTGGGTCTGGGAACCATGCTGCGTATCGTGGATTTTCAGGAGCCAGCCGGCCACTGCCAGCCACAGGCCCCCAAACACAAACCACAGCCTTTTTCTCTGGCAAACAAAACTCAGCTGCCCCGCTTCTGGATGGCAGATTGCAGGAGCCACTTGGTACTATCAAACCAGCCCGACTTGGCACTGGTGCCACCTTGGGTCTGGGAACCATCCTGCCTATCGTGCATTTTAAGGAGCCAGCCGGCTACTCCCAGCCACAGGCCCCCAACAAAAACCACGGCCCTTTTTTCTCGCAAACAAAACTTAGCTGCCTCACTTCTGGATGGCAGATTGCAGGAGCCACTTGGTGTAATCAAACCAGCCCGACTTGGCACTGGTGCCACCTTGGGTCTGGGAACCATCCTGCGTATCGTGGATTCTAAGGAGCCACCCGGCCACTCTGAGCCACAGGCCCCCAAACAAAATCAACGGCGCTGTTCCCTGGAAAACAAAACACGCCTGCCAACTTTTTGATGGAGTTTCCAGGAGCCACTTGGTACTATCAAACCAGCCCGACTTGGCACTGGTGCCACCTTGGGTCTGGGAAACATCCTGCGTATCGTGGATTCTTAGGAGCCAGCCGGCCACTCCTAGCCACAGGCCCCCAAACAAAAACCTAGGCCTATTTCTCTGGCAAACAAAAGTAAGCTGCCCTGCTTCTGGATGGCAGATTGCAGGAGACACTTGGTACTATCAAACCAGCCCAACTTGGCACTGGTGCCACCTTGGGTCTGGGAACCATCCTGCGTATCGTGGATTCTAAGGAGCCACCCGGCCACTCCCAGCCACAGGCCCCCAAACACAAACAACGGCGCTTTTCCCTGGAAAACAAAACTCGCCTGCCAACATTTTGATGGCAGATTGCAGGAGCCACTTGGTACTATCAAATCAGCCCAACTTGGCACTGGTGCCACCATGGGTCTGGTCACCATCCTGCCTATCGTAGCTTTTCAGGAGCCAGCCGGTCACTCCCAGCCATAGGCCCCCAGAAAAAAACCTCGGCCCGTTTCCCTGGCAAACAAAAGTAAGCTGCCCCGCTTCTGGATGGCAGATTGCAGTACGCACTTGGTACTATCAAACCAGCCCAACTTGGAAATGGTGCCACCTTGGGTCTGGGAACCATCCTGCGTATCGTGGATTCTAAGGAGCCAGCGGGCCACTCCCAGCCACAGGCCCCCAAATACAAACAACGGCGCTTTTCCCTGGGAAACAAAACTCGCCTGCCAAATTTTTGATGGCAGATTGCAGGAGCCACTTGGTACTATCAAATCAGCCCAACTTGGCACTGGTGCCACCATGGATCTGGTCACCATCCTGCCTATCGTAGCTTTTCAGGTGCCAGCCGGTCACTCCCAGCCATAGGAACCCAGACACAAACCTCGGCCCGTTTCCCTGGCAAACAAAAGTAAGCTGCCCCGCTTCTGGATGGCAGATTGCAGGAGCCACTTTGCACCATCAAACTGGCCCAACTTGTCACTGGTGCCACCTCAGGTCTGGGAACCCTCCTGCGTATGGTGGATTCCAATTAGCAAGACGGCCACTCCCAGCCACAGGCCCCCAAACAAAAACAACGGCGCTTTTCCCTGGAAAACAAAACTCGCCTGCCAACTTTTTGATGGCAGATTGCAGGAGCCACTTGGTACTATCAAACCAGCCCAACTTGGCACTGCTGACACCATGGGTCTGGTCACCTTCCTGCCTATCGTAGCTTTTCAGGAGCCAGCCGGTCACTCCCAGCCATAGGCCCCCAGACACAAAGCTCGGCCCGTTTCCCTGGCAAACAAAAGTAAGCTGCCCCGCTTCTGGATGGCAGATTTCAGGATCCACTTGTTATTATCAAACCAGCCCGACTTGGTACTGGTGCCACCTCTGGTCTGGGAACCATCCTGCGTATCTTGGATTCTAAGGAGCCAGCCGGCCACTCCCAGCCACAGGCCCCCAAAAAAAAACATCGGCGCTTTTCCCTGGAAAACAAAACTCGCCTGCCAACATTTTGATTGCAGATTGCAGGAACCACTTGGTACTATCAAACCAGCCCAACTTGGCACTGGTGCCACCTTGGGTCTGGGAACCATCCGGCGTATCGTGTGTTTAAAGGAGCCAGCCGGCCACTCCAGCCACAGGCCCGCAGACACAAACAACGGCGCTTTTCCCTGGAAAACAAAGCTTGCATGCTGACTTTTGATGGCAGATTGCAGGAGCCACTTTGTACTTTGAAATCAGCCGAACATGGCTCTGGTGCCACCATGGGTCTGGTCACCATCCTGCCTATCGTAGCTTTTCACGAGCCAGCCGGTCACTCCCAGCCATAGGCCCCCAGACACAAAGCTCGGCCCGTTTCCCTGGCAAACAAAAGTAAGCTACCCCGCTTCTGGATGGCAGATTGCAGGACGCACTTGGTACTATCAAACCAGCCCAACTTATCACTGGTGCCACCTCAGGTCAGTGAACCATCCTGCGTATTGTGGATTCTAAGGAGCCAGCCGGCCACTCCCAGCCACAGGCCCCCAAACACAAACAACGGCGCTTTTCCCTGGAAAACAAAACTCGCCTGCCAACTTTTGATGGCAGATTGCAGGAGCCACTTGGTACTATCAAACCAGCCCAACTTGGCACTGGTGCCACCATGGGTCTGGTCACCATCCTGCCTATCGTAGCTTTTCAGGAGCCAGCCGGTCACTCCCTGCCATAGGCCCCCAGACACAAACCTCGGCCCGTTTCCCTGGCAAACAAAAGTAAGCTGCCCCGCTTCTGGATGGCAGATTGCAGGACGCACTTGGTACTATCAAACCAGCCCGACTTGGCACTGGTGCTACCTCAGGTCTGGGAACCATCCTGCGTATCGTGGATTCTAAGGAGCCAGCCGGCCACTCCCAGCCACAGGCCCCCAAACACAAACATCGGCGCTTTTCCCTGGAAAACAAAACTCGCCTGCCAACTTTTTGATGGCAGATTGCCGGAGCCACTTGGTACTATCAAACCAGCCCAACTTGGCACTGGTGCCACCATGGGTCTGGTCACCATCCTGCCTATCGTAGCTTTTCAGGAGCCAGCCGGTCACTCCCAGCCATAGACCCCAGACACAAACCTCGGCCCGTTTCCCTGGCAAAAAAAAGTAAGCTGCCCCGCTTCTGGATGGCAGATTGCAGGAGCCACTTTGCACCATCAAACTAGCCCGACTTGGCACTGGTGCCACCTCAGGTCTGGGAACCATCCTGCGTATCGTGGATTCTAAGGAGCCAGCCGGACACTCCCAGCCACAGGCCCTCAAACACAAACAGCGGCGCTTTTCCCTGGAAAACAAAACTCGCCTGCCAAATTTTGATGGCAGATTGCCGGAGCAACTTGGTACTATCAAACCAGCCCAACTTGGCACTGGTGCCACCATGGGTCTGGTCACCATCCTGCCTATCGTAGATTTTCAGGACCTAGCCGGTCACTCCCAGCCATAGGCCCCCAGACACAAACCTCGGCCCGTTTCCGTGGCAAACAAAACTAAGCGGCGCCGCTTGTGGATGGCAGATTGCAGGACGCACTTGGTACTATCAAACCAGCCCGACTTGGCACTGGTGCCACCTCTGGTCTGGGAACCATCCTGCGTATCGTGGATTCCAATTAGCAAGCTGGCCACTCCCAGCCACAGGCCCCCAAACACAAACAACGGCGCTTTTCCCTGGAAAACAAAACTCGCCTGCCAACATTTTGATGGCAGATTGCAGGAGCCACTTGGTACTATCAAATCAGCCGAACATGGCACTGGTGCCACCATGGGTCTTGGAACCATCCTGCCTATCGTAGCTGTTCAGGCGCCAGCCGGTCACTCCCAGCCATAGGCCCCCAGAGAAAAACCTCGGCCCTTTTCCCTGGAAAACAAAAGTAAGCTGCCCCGCTTCTGGATGGCAGATTGCAGGAACCACTTGGTACTATCAAACCAGCCCAACTTGGCACTGGTGCCACCTTGGGTCTGGGAACCATCGGGCGTATCGTGGATTCTAAGGAGCCAGCCGGTCACTCCCAGCCACAGGCCCCCAAACACAAACAACGGCGCTTTTCCCTGGAAAACAAAACTCGCCTGCCAACATTTTGATGGCAGATTGCAGGAGCCACTTGCTACTATCAAATCAGCCCAACTTGGCACTGCTGACACCATGGGTCTGGTCACCATCCTGCCTATCGTAGCTTTTCAGGAGCCAGCCGGTCACTCCCAGCCATAGGCCCCCAGACACAAAGCTCGGCCCGTTTCCCTGGCAAACAAAAGTAAGCTGCCCCGCTTCTGGATGGCAGATTGCAGGACGCGCTTGGTAGTATCAAACCAGCCCGACTTGTCACTGGTGCCAACTCTGGTCTGGGAACCATCCTGCGTATCGTTGATTCTAATTAGCCAGCCGGCCACTCCCAGCCACAGGCCCCCAAACACAAACAAGGGCGCATTTCCCTGGAAAACAAAACTCGCCTGCCAAATTTTTGATGGCAGATTGCAGGAGCCACTTGGTACTATCAAATCAGCCCAACTCGGCACTGGTGCCACCATGGGTCTGGTCACCATCCTGCCTATCGTAGCTTTTCAGGAGCCAGCCGGTCACCCCCAGCCACAGGCCCCGAGACAAAAACCTCGGCCCGTTTCCCTGGCAAACAAAAGTAAGCTGCCCCGCTTCTGGATGGCAGATTGCAGGACGCACTTCGTAGTATCAAACCAGCCCAACTTGGCACTGGTGCCACCTTGGGTCTGGGAACCATCCTGCGTATCGTGGATTCTAAGCAGCCAGCCGGCCACTCCCTGCCACAGGCACTCAAACACAAACAACGGCGCTTTTCCCTGGAAAACAAAACTCGCCTGCCAATATTTTGATGGCGGATTGCAGGAGCCACTTGATACTATCAAACCAGCCCAACTTGGCACTGGTGCCACCATGGGTCTGGTCACCATCCTGCCTATCGTAGCTTTTCAGGAGCCAGCCGGTCACCCCCAGCCACAGGCGCCGAGACAAACACCTCGGCCCGTTTCCCTGGCAAACAATAGTAAGCTACCCCGCTTCTGGATGGCAGATTGCAGGACGCACTTGGTAGTATCAAACCAGCCCGACTTGTCACTGGGGTCACCTCTGGTCTGGGAACCATCCTGCGTATCGTGGATTCTAATTAGCCAGCCGGCCACACCCAGCCACAGGCCCCCAAACACAAACAACGGCGCTTTTCCCTGGAAAACAAAACTCGCCTGCCAAATTTTTGATGGCAGATTGCAGGAGCCACTTGGTACTATCAAACCAGCCCAACTTGGCACTGGTGCCACCATGGGTCTGGTCACCATCCTGCCTATCGTAGCTTTTCAGGAGCCAGCCGGTCACCCCCAGCCTTATACCCCGAGACAAAAACCTCGGCCCGTTTCCCTGGCAAAAAAAAGTAAGCTACCCCGCTTCTGGATGGCAGATTGCAGGACGCACTTCGTAGTATCAAACCAGCCCAACTTGGCACTGGTGCCACCTTGGGTCTGGGAACCATCCTGCGTATCGTGGATTCTAAGGAGCCAGCCGGCCACTCCCTGCCACAGGCACCCAACCACAAACAACGGCGCTTTTCCCTGGAAAACAAAACTCGCCTGCCAACTTTTTGATGGCGGATTGCAGGAGCCACTTGGTACTATCAAACCAGCCCAACTTGGCACTGGTGCCACCATGGATGTGGTCACCATCCTGCCTATCGTAGCTTTTCAGTACCTAGCAGGTCACTCCCAGCCATAGGCGCCCAGACACAAAGGTCGGCCCGTTTCCCTGGCAAACAAAATTAAGCTGCCCCGCTTCTGGATGGCAGATTGCATGAACCACTTGGTACTATAAAACCAGCCCGACTTGGCACTGGTGCCACCTCTGGTCTGGGAACCATCCTGCGTATCGTGGATTCTAAGGAGCCAGCCGGTCACTCCCAGCCACAGGCCCCCAAACACAAACAACAGCGCTTTTCCCTGGAAAACAAAACTCGCCTGCCAACATTTTGATGGCAGATTGCAGGAGCCACTTGGTACTATCAAACCAGCCCAACTTGGCACTGGTGCCACCATGGGTCTGGTCACCATCCTGCCTATCGTAGCTGTTCAGGCGCCACCCGGTCACTCCCAGCCATAGGCCCCCAGAGAAAAACCTCGGCCCGTTTCCCTGGCAAAGAAAAGTAAGCTACCCCGCTTCTGGATGGCAGATTGCAGGAGCCACTTTGCACCATCAAACTGGCCCGACTTGTCACTGGTGCCACCTCAAGTCTGGGAACCATCCTGCGTATCGTGGATTCTAAGGAGCCAGCCGGTCACTCCCACCCACAGGCCCCCAGTCACAAACAACGGCGCTTTTCCCTGGAAAACAAAACTCGCCTGCCGACTATTTGATGGCAGATTGCAGGAGCCACTTGGTACTATCAAATCAGCCCAACTTGGCACTGGTGCCACCATGGGTCTGGTCACCATCCTGCCTATCGTAGCTTTTCAGGAGCCAGCCGGTCACTCCCAGCCATAGGCCCCCAGACACAAAACTCGGCCAGTTTCCCTGGAAAACAAAAGTAAGCTGCCCCGCTTCTGGATGGCAGATTGCAGGAGCCACTTTGCACCATCCAACTAGCCCGACTTGGCACTGGTGCCACCTCAGGTCTGGGAACCATGCTGCGTATCGTGGATTCTAATTAGCCATCCGGCCACTCCCACCCACAGGCCCCTAAACACAAACAACGGCGCTTTTCCCTGGAAAACAAAACTCGCCTTGCAATTTTTGATGGCAGATTGCAGGAGCCACTTGGTACTATCAAACCAGCCCAACTTGGCACTGGTGCCACCATGGGTCTGGTCACCATCCTGCCTATCGTAGCTTTTCAGGAGCCAGCCGGTCACTCCCAGCCATAGGCGCCCAGACCCAAAGCTCGGCCCGTTTCCCTGGCAAGCAAAAGTAAGCTGTCCCGCTTCTGGATGGCAGAATGCAGGACGCACTTGGTAGTATCAAACCAGCCCGACTTGGCACTGGCGCCGCCTCACGTCTGGGAACCATCCTGCGTATCGTGGATTCTAAGCAACCAGCCGGCCACTCCCAGCCACAGGCCCCCAAACACAAACAACGGCGCTTTTCCCTGGAAAACAAAACTCGCCTGCCAAGTTTTTGATGGCAGATTGCAGGAGCCACTTGGTACTATCAAACCAGCCCAACTTGGCACTGGTGCCACCTTGGGTCTGGTCACCATCCTGCCTATCATAGCTTTTCAGGAGCCAGCCGGTCACTCCCAGCCATAGGCCCCCAGACACAAACCTCGGCCCGTTTCCCTGGCAAACAAAAGCAAGCTGCCCCGCTTCTGGATGGCAGATTGCAGGAGCCACTTTGCACCATCAAACTAGCCCGACTTGGCACTGGTGCCACCTCAGGTCTGGGAACCATGCTGCGTATCGTGGATTCTAATTAGCCATCCGGCCACTCCCACCCACAGGCCCCCAAACAAAAACAACGGCGCTTTTCCCTGGAAAACAAAACTCGCCTGCCAAATTTTGATGGCAGACTGCCGGAGCCACTTGGTACTATCAAACCAGCCCACCTTGACACTGGTGCCACCATGGGTCTGGTCACCATCCTGCCTATCGTAGCTTTTCAGGAGCCAGCCGGTCACTCCCAGCCATAAACCCCCAGACACAAACCTCGGCCCGTTTCCCTGGCAAACAAAAGTAAGCTGCCCCGCTTCTGGATGGCAGATTGCAGGAGCCACTTTTCACCATCAAACCAGCCCGACTTGGCACTGGTGCCACCTCTGGTCTGGGAACCATCCTGCGTATCATGGATTCTAAGGAGCCAGGCGGCCACTCCCAGCCACAGGCCCCCAAACAAAAACAACGGCGCTTTTCCCTGGATAACAAATTCGCCTGCCAAGTTTTTGATGGCAGATTGCAGGAGCCACTTGGTACTATCAAACCAGCCCAACTTGGCACTGGTGCCACCATGGGTCTGGTCACCATCCTGCCTATCGTAGCTTTTCAGGAGCCAGCCGGTCACTCCCAGCCATAAGCCCCGAGACACAAACCTCGGCCCGTTTCCCTGGCAAACAAAAGTAAGCTACCCCGCTTCTGGATGGCAGATTGCAGGACGCACTTGGTACTATCAAACCAGCCCAACTTGGCACTGGTGCCACCTTGGGTCTGGGAACCATCCTGCGTATCGTGGATTCTAAGGAGCCAGCCGGCCACTCCCAGCCATAGGCCCCCAAACAAAACAACGGCACTTTTCCCTGGAAAACAAAACTTGCCTGCCAAATTTTTGATGGCAGATTGCAGGAGCCACTTGGTACTATCAAACCAGCCCAACTTGGCACTGGTTCCACCATGGGTCTGGTCACCATCCTGCCTATCGTAGCTTTTCAGGAGCCAGCCGGTCACTCCCAGCCGTAGGCCCACAGACACAAAGCTCGGCCCGTTTCCCTGACAAACAAAAGTAAGCTGTCCCGCTTCTGGATGGCAGATTGCAGGACGCACTTGGTACTATCAAACCAGCCCGACTTGGCACTGGTGCCACCTCTGGTCTGGGAACCATCCTGCGTATGGTAGATTCTAAGCAGCCAGCCGGCCACTCCCAGCCACAGGCCCCCAAACACAAACAACGGCGCTTTTCCCTTGAAAACAAAACTCGTCTGCCAACTTTTTGATGGCAGATTGCCGGAGCCACTTGGTACTATCAAACCAACCCAACTTGGCACTGGTGCCACCATGGGTCTCGTCACCATCCTGCCTATCGTAGCTTTTCAGGAGGCAGCCGGCCACTCCCTGCCACAGGCCCCCAAACACAAACAACGGCGCTTTTCCCTGGAAAACAAAATTCGCCTGCCAACTTTTTGATGGCAGATTGCAGGAGCCACTTGGTACAATCAAATCAGCCCAACTTGCCACTGGTGCCACCATGGGTCTGGTCACCATCCTGCCTATCGTAGCTTTTCAGGAGCCAGCCGGTCACTCCCAGCCATAGGCCCCCAGACACAAACCTCGGCCCGTTTCCCTGGCCAACAAAAGTAAGCTGCCCCGCTTCTGGATGGCAGATTGCAGGAACCACTTGGTACTATCCAACCAGCCCAACTTGGCACTGGTGCCACCTTTGGTCTGGGAACCATGCTGAGTATCGTGGATTCTAAGGAGCCAGCCGGCCACTCCCAGCCACAGGCCCCCAAACACAAACAACGGCGCTTTTCCCTGGAAAACAAAACTCGCCTGCCAACTTCTTGATGGCAGATTGCAGGAGCCACTTGGTACTATCAAACCAGCCCAACTTGGCACTGGTGCCGTCATGGGTCTGGTCACCATCCTGCCTATCGTAGCTTTTCACGAGCCAGCCGGTCACTTCCAGGCTTAGGCCCCCAGACACAATCCTCGGACCGTTTCCCTGGCAAACAAAAGTAAGCTGCCCCGCTTCTGGATGGCAGATTGCAGGAACCACTTGGTACTATCAAACCAGCCCAACTTGGCACTGGTGCCACCATGGGTCTGGGAACCATCCTGTGTATCGTGGATTCTAATTAGCCATCCGTCCACTCCAGGCGATAGGGCCCCAGGCACAAACAACGGCGCTTTTCCCTGGATAACAAACTCGCCTGCCAACTTTTTGATGGCAGATTGCAGGAGCCACTTGGTACTATCAAACCAGCCCAACTTGGCACTGGTGCCACCATGGGTCTGGTCACCATCCTGCCTATCGTAGCTTTTCAGGAGCCAGCCGGTCACTCCCAGCCATATGCCCCGAGACACAAACCTCGGCCCGTTTCCCTGGCAAACAAAAGTAAGCTACCCCACTTCTGGATGGCAGATTGCAGGACGCACTTGGTACTATCAAACCAGCCCAACTTGGCACTGGTGCCACGTCAAGTCTAGGAACCATCCTGCGTATCGTGGATTCTAAGGAGCCAGCCGGCCACTCCCAGCCATAGGCCCCCAAACAAAAACAACGGCGCTTTTCCCTGGTAAAGAAAACTTCCCTGCCAACTTTTTGATGGCAGATTGCAGGAGCCACTTGGTACTATCAAACCAGCCCAACTTGGCACTGGTGCCACCATGGGTCTGGTCACCATCCTGCCTATCGTAGCTTTTCAGGAGCCAGCCGGTCACTCCCAGCCATAGGCCCCCAGACACAAAGCTCGGCCCGTTTCCCTGGCAAACAAAAGTAAGCTGCCCCGCTTCTGGATGGCAGATTGCAGGAGCCACTTGGTACTATCAAACCAGCCCGACTTGGCACTGGTGCCACCTCTGGTCTGGGAACCATCCTGCGTATCGTGGATTCTAAGGAGCCAGTCGGCCACTCCCAGCCACAGGCCCCCAAACACAAACAACGGCGCTTTTCCCTGGAAAACAAAACTCGCCTGCCAACTTTTTGATGGCAGATTGCAGGAGCCACTTGGTACTATCAAACCAGCCCAACTTGGCACTGGTGCCGCCATGGGTCTGGTCACCATCCTGCCTATCGTAGCTTTTCACGAGCCAGCCGGTCACTCCCAGCCATAGGCCCCCAGACAAAAACCTCGGCCCGTTTCCCTGGCAAACAAAAGTAAGCTGCCCCGCTTCTGGATGGCAGATTGTAGGACGCACTTGTTACTATCAAACCCGCCCGACTTGGCACTGGTGCCACCACTGGTCTGGGAACCATCCTGCGTATCGTGGATTCTAAAGAGCCAGCCGGCCACTCCCACCACAGGCACCCAAACACAAACAACGGCGCTTTTCCCTGGAAAACAAAACTCGCCTGCCAACTTTTTGATGGCAGATTGCAGGAGCCACTTGGTACTATCAAACCAGCCCAACTTGGCACTGCTGCCACCATGGGTCTGGTCACCATCCTGCCTATCGTAGCTTTTCAGGAGCCAGCCGGTCACTCCCAGCCATAGGCCCCCAGACAAAAACCTCGGCCCGTTTCCCTGGCAAACAAAAGTACGCTGCCCCGCTTCTGGATGGCAGATTGCAGGATCCACTTGGTACTATCAAACCAGCCGGACTTGGCACTGGTGCCACGACAAGTCTGGGAACCATCCTGCGTATCGTGGATTCTAAGGAGCCAGCCGGCCACTCACAGCCACAGGCCCCCAAACACAAACAACGGCGCTTTTCCCTGGAAAACAAAACTCGCCTACCAACGTTTTGATGGCAGATTGCAGGAGCCACTTGGTACTATCAAATCAGCCCAACTTGGCACTGGTGCCACCATGGGTCTGGTCACCATCCTGCCTATCGTAACTTTTCAGGAGCCAGCCGGTCACTCCCAGCCATAGGCCCCCAGACACAAAGCTCGGCCCGTTTCCCTGGCAAAGAAAATTAAGCTGCCCCGCTTCTGGATGGCAGATTGCAGGAGCCACTTGGTACTATCAAACCAGCCCGACTTGGCACTGGTGCCACCTCTGGTCTGGGAACCATCCTGCGTATCGTGGATTCTAAGGAGCCAGTCGGCCACTCCCAGCCACAGGCCCCCAAACACAAACAACGGCCCGTTTCCGTGGCAAACAAAAGTAAGCTGCCCCGCTTCTGGATGGCAGATTGCAGGAGCCACTTGGTACTATCAAACCAGCCCGACTTGGCACTGGTGCCACCTCTGGTGTGGGAACCATCCTGCGTATCGTGGTTTCTAAGGAGCCAGCCGGCCACTCCCAACCACAGGCCCCCAAACACAAACAACGGCGCTTTTCCCTGGAAAACAAAACTCGCCTGCCAACTTTTTGATGGCAGATTGCAGGAGCCACTTGGTACTATCAAACCAGCCCAACTTGGCACTGGTGCCACCATGGGTCTGGTCACCATCCTGCCTATCGTAGCTTTTCAGGAGCCAGCCGGTCACTGCCTGCCATAGGCCCCGAGACACAAACCTCGGCCCGTTTCCCTGGCAAACAAAAGTAAGCTGCCCCGCTTCTGGATGGCAGATTGCAGGAGCCACTTGGTACTATCAAACCAGCCCGACTTGGCACTGGTGCCACCTCTGGTCTGGGAACCATCCTGCGTATCGTGGATTTTATGGAGCCAGCCGGTCAGTCCCAGCCATAGGCCCCCAAACACAAACAACGATCCGTTTCCCTGGCAAACAAAAGTAAGCTGCCCCGCTTCTGGATGGCAGATTGCAGGAACCACTTGGTAGTATCAAACCAGCCCAACTTGGCACTGGTGGCACCTCTTGTCTGGGAACCATGCTGCGTATCGTGGTTTCTAAGGAGCCAGCCGGCCACTCCCAACCATAGACCCCCAGACACAAACCTCGGCCCGTTTCCCTGGAAAACAAAAGTAAGCTAACCCGATTCTGGATGGCAGATTGCAGGAGCCACTTGGTACTATCAAATCAGCCCAACTTGGCACTGGTGCCACCATGGGTCTGGTAAACATCCTGCCTATCGTAGCTTTTCAGGAGCCAGCCGGCCACTCTCAGCCATATGCCCCCAAAAACAAACCACGGCCCTTTTCTCTGGCAAACAAAACTCAACTGCCCCTCTTCTGGATGGCAAATTTTAGGACGCACTTTGTACTACGAAAACCGCCCGACGTGGCACTGGTGCCACCTTGTGTCAGGGAACCATCCTGCATATCGAGCTTTTTAAGGAGCCAGCCGGCCACGCCCAGCCATAAACCCCCAAAAACAAACCACGGACCATTTCTCTTGGAAACAAAAATCCGCTGCCCCGCGTCTGGATGGCAGATTGCAGGAGCCACTTTGCACCATCAAACTGGCCCGACTTGGCACTGGTGCCACCTTGGGTCTGGGAACAATCCTGCATATCGTGGATTCTAAGGAGCCAGCCGGCCACTCCCTGCCACAGGCCCCCAAACACAAACAACGGCGCTTTTCCCTGGAAAACAAAACTTGCCTGCCAACTTTTTGATGGCAGATTGCAGGAGCCACTTGGTACTATCAAACCAGCCCAACTTGGCACTGGTGCCACCTCTGGTCTGGGAACCATCCTGCCTATCGTAGCTTTTCAGGAGCCAGCCGGTCACTCCCAGCCATAGACCCCCAGACACAAACCTCGGCCCGTTTCCCTGGAAAACAAAAGTAAGTTACCCCGATTCTGGATGGCAGATTGCAGGAGCCACTTGGTACTATCAAATCAGCCCAACTTGGCACTGGTGCCAGCATGGGTCTGGTAAACATCCTGCCTATCGTAGCTTTTCAGGAGCCAGCCGGTCACTCCCTGCCATAGGCCCCCGGACACAAACCTCGGCCCGTTTCCCTGGCAAACAAAAGTAAGCTGCCCCGCTTTTGGATGGCAGATTGCAGGATGCACTTGGTACTTACAAACCAGCCCGACTTGACCCTGGTGCCACCTTGGCTCTGGGAACCATGCTGCGTAACGTAGATTCTACGAGGACAGGCGGCCACTCCCAGCCACAGGCCTCTAAACAAAAACAACGGCGCTTTTCCCTGGAAAACAAAACTCGCCTGCCAACTTCTTGATGGCAGATTGCAGGAGCCACTTGGTACTATCAAACCAGCCCAACTTGGCACTGGTGCCACCATGGGTCTGGTCACCATCCTGCCTATCGTAGCTTTTCAGGAGCCAGCCGCTCACTCCCAGCCATAGGCCCCCAGACAAATACCTCGGCACGTTTCCCTGGCAAACAAAAGTAGGCTGCCCCGCTTCTGGATGGCAAATTGCAGGACGCACTTGGTACGACGAAAACAGCCCGACTTGGCACTGATGCCACCTTGGGTCAGGGAACAATCCTGTGTATAGAGCTTTTTAAGGAGCCAGCCGGCCACGTCCAGTCATATACCCCCAAAAAAAAAACCACGGAACTTTTCTCCAGCAAACAAAAATCCGCTGCCCCGCGTCTGGATGGCAGATTGCAGGAGCTATTTAGTATTATCAAACCAGCCCGACTTGGCACTGGTGGCACCATGAGTCTGGTAACCATCCTGCCTATCGTAGCTTTTCAGTAGTCAGCCGGTCACTCCCAGCCATAGGCCCCCAGACAAATACCTCGGCCCGTTTCCCTGGGAAACAAAAGTAAGCTGTCCCGCTTCTGGATGGCAGATTGCAGGAGCCACTTGGTACTATCAAACCAGCCCAACTTGTTCCCAGACCCAAGGTGGCACCAGTGCCAAGTGGGGCTGGTTTGATGGTGCAACGTGGCTCCTGCAATCTGCCATCCAAAAGCGGGGCAGCTTACTTTTGTTTGCCAGGGAAACGGGCCGAGGTTTGTGTCTGGGGGTCTATGGCTGGGAGTGACCGGCTGGCTCCTGAAAAGCTACGATAGGCAGGATGGTTCCCAGACCAGAGGTGGCACCAGTGCCAAGTTGGGCTGGTTTGATAGTACCAAGTGGCTCCTGCAATCTGCCATCAAAAAGTTGGCAGGCGAGTTTTGTTTTCAAGGGAAAAGCGCCGTAGTTTTTGTTTGGGGGCCTGTGGCTCAGAGTGGCCGGGTGGCTGCTTAGAATCCACGATACGCAGGATGGTTCCCAGACCCAAGGTGGCACCAGTGCCAAGTCGGGCTGGTTTGATGGTGCAAAGTGGCTCGTGCAATATGCCATACAGACGCGGGGCAGCGGATTTTTGTTTCCAAGTGAAATGGTCCGTGGTTTGTTTTTGGGGGTTTATGGCTGGGCGTGGCCGGCTGGCTCCTTAAAAAGCTCGATATGCAGGATGGTTCCCTGACACAAGGTGGCACCAGTGCCACGTCGGGCGGTTTTCGTAGTACAAAGTGCGTCCTAAAATTTGCCATCCAGAAGAGGGGCAGTTGAGTTTTGTTTGCCAGAGAAAAGGGCTGTGGTTTGTTTTTGGGGGCATATGGCTGAGAGTGGCCGGCTGGCTCCTGAAAAGCTACGATAGGCAGGATGTTTACCAGACCCATGGTGGCACCAGTGCCAAGTTGGGCTGATTTGATAGTACCAAGTGGCTCCTGCAATCTGCCATCCAGAATCGGGGTAGCTTACTTTTGTTTTCCAGGGAAACGGGCCGAGGTTTGTGTCTGGGGGTCTATGGTTGGGAGTGGCCGGCTGGCTCCTTAGAAACCACGATACGCAGCATGGTTCCCAGACAAGAGGTGCCACCAGTGCCAAGTTGGGCTGGTTTGATACTACCAAGTGGTTCCTGCAATCTGCCATCCAGAAGCGGGGCAGCTTACTTTTGTTTGCCAGGGAAACGGATCGTTGTTTGTGTTTGGGGGCCTATGGCTGGGACTGACCGGCTGGCTCCATAAAATCCACGATACGCAGGATGGTTCCCAGACCAGAGGTGGCACCAGTGCCAAGTTGGGCTGGTTTGATAGTACCAAGTGGCTCCTGCAATCTGCCATCAAAAAGTTGGCAGGCGAGTTTTGTTTTCCAGGGAAAAGCGCCGTTGTTTGTGTTTGGGGGCCTGTGGCTGGGAGTGGCCGGCTGGCTCCTTAGAATCCACGATACGCAGGATGGTTCCCAGACCAGAGGTGGCACCAGTGCCAAGTCGGGCTGGTTTGATAGTACCAAGTGGCTCCTGCAATCTGCCATCCAGAAGCGGGGCAGCTTACTTTTGTTTGCCAGGGAAACGGGCCGAGCTTTGTGTCTGGGGGCCTATGGCTGGGAGTGACCGGCTGGCTCCTGAAAAGCTACGATAGGCAGGATGGTGACCAGACCCATGGTGGCACCAGTGCCAAGTTGGGCTGGTTTGATAGTACCAAGTGGCTCCTGCAATCTGCCATCAAAAAGTTGGCAGGCGAGTTTTGTTTTCCAGGGAAAAGCGCCGTTGTTTGTGTTTGGGGGCCTATGGCTGGGAGTGGCCGGCTGGCTCCTTAGAAACCACGATACGCAGGATGGTTCCCAGACCAGAGGTGGCACCAGTGCCAAGTCGGGCTGGTTTGATAGTACCAAGTGGCTCCTGCAATCTGCCATCCAGAAGCGGGGCAGCTTACTTTTGTTTGCCACGGAAACGGGCCGTTGTTTGTGTTTGGGGGCCTGTGGCTGGGAGTGGCTGACTGGCTCCTTAGAATCCACGATACGCAGGATGGTTCCCAGACCAGAGGTGGCACCAGTGCCAAGTCGGGCTGGTTTGATAGTACCAAGTGGCTCCTGCAATCTGCCATCCAGAAGCGGGGCAGCTTAATTTTCTTTGCCAGGGAAACGGGCCGAGCTTTGTGTCTGGGGGCCTATGGCTGGGAGTGACCGGCTGGCTCCTGAAAAGTTACGATAGGCAGGATGGTGACTAGACCCATGGTGGCACCAGTGCCAAGTTGGGCTGATTTGATAGTACCAAGTGGCTCCTGCAATCTGCCATCAAAACGTTGGTAGGCGAGTTTTGTTTTCCAGGGAAAAGCGCCGTTGTTTGTGTTTGGGGGCCTGTGGCTGTGAGTGGCCGGCTGGCTCCTTAGAATCCACGATACGCAGGATGGTTCCCAGACTTGTCGTGGCACCAGTGCCAAGTCCGGCTGGTTTGATAGTACCAAGTGGATCCTGCAATCTGCCATCCAGAAGCGGGGCAGCTTACTTTTGTTTGCCAGGGAAACGGGCCGAGGTTTTTGTCTGGGGGCCTATGGCTGGGAGTGACCGGCTGGCTCCTGAAAAGCTACGATAGGCAGGATGGTGACCAGACCCATGGTGGCAGCAGTGCCAAGTTGGGCTGGTTTGATAGTACCAAGTGGCTCCTGCAATCTGCCATCAAAAAGTTGGCAGGCGAGTTTTGTTTTCCAGGGAAAAGCGCCGTTGTTTGTGTTTGGGTGCCTGTGGTGGGAGTGGCCGGCTGGCTCTTTAGAATCCACGATACGCAGGATGGTTCCCAGACCAGTGGTGGCACCAGTGCCAAGTCGGGCGGGTTTGATAGTAACAAGTGCGTCCTACAATCTGCCATCCAGAAGCGGGGCAGCTTACTTTTGTTTGCCAGGGAAACGGGCCGAGGTTTTTGTCTGGGGGCCTATGGCTGGGAGTGACCGGCTGGCTCGTGAAAAGCTACGATAGGCAGGATGGTGACCAGACCCATGGCGGCACCAGTGCCAAGTTGGGCTGGTTTGATAGTACCAAGTGGCTCCTGCAATCTGCCATCAAAAAGTTGGCAGGCGAGTTTTGTTTTCCAGGGAAAAGCGCCGTTGTTTGTGTTTGGGGGCCTGTGGCTGGGAGTGGCCGGCTGGCTCCTTAGAATCCACGATACGCAGGATGGTTCCCAGACCAGAGGTGGCACCAGTGCCAAGTCGGGCTGGTTTGATAGTACCAAGTGGCTCCTGCAATCTGCCATCCAGAAGCGGGGCAGCTTACTTTTGTTTGCCAGGGAAACGGGCCGAGCTTTGTGTCTGGGGGCCTATGGCTGGGAGTGACCGGCTGGCTCCTGAAAAGCTACGATAGGCAGGATGGTGACCAGACCCATGGTGGCACCAGTGCCAAGTTGGGCTGGTTTGATAGTACCAAGTGGCTCCTGCAATCTGCCATCAAAAAGTTGGCAGGCGAGTTTTGTTTTCCAGGGAAAAGCGCCGTTGTTTGTGTTTGGGGGCCTGTGGTTGGGAGTGGCCGGCTGGCTCCTTAGAAACCACGATACGCAGGATGGTTCCCAGACCAGAGGTGGCACCAGTGCCAAGTCGGGCTGGTTTGATAGTACCAAGTGGCTCCTGCAATCTGCCATCCAGAAGCGGGGCAGCTTACTTTTGTTTGCCACGGAAACGGGCCGTTGTTTGTGTTTGGGGGCCTGTGGCTGGGAGTGGCCGACTGGCTCCTTAGAATCCACGATACGCAGGATGGTTCCCAGACCAGAGGTGGCACCAGTGCCAAGTCGGGCTGGTTTGATAGTACCAAGTGGCTCCTGCAATCTGCCATCCAGAAGCGGGGCAGCTTAATTTTCTTTGCCAGGGAAACGGGCCGAGATTTGTGTCTGGGGGCCTATGGCTGGGAGTGACCGGCTGGCTCCTGAAAAGTTACGATAGGCAGGATGGTGACCAGACCCATGGTGGCACGAGTGCCAAGTTGGGCTGATTTGATAGTACCAAGTGGCTCCTGCAATCTGCCATCAAAACGTTGGTAGGCGAGTTTTGTTTTCCAGGGAAAAGCGCCGTTGTTTGTGTTTGGGGGCCTGTGGCTGGGAGTGGCCGGCTGGCTCCTTAGAATCCACGATACGCAGGATGGTTCCCAGACTTGTCGTGGCACCAGTGCCAAGTCCGGCTGGTTTGATAGTACCAAGTGGATCCTGCAATCTGCCATCCAGAAGCGGGGCAGCTTACTTTTGTTTGCCAGGGAAACGGGCCGAGGTTTTTGTCTGGGGGCCTATGGCTGGGAGTGACCGGCTGGCTCCTGAAAAGCTACGATAGGCAGGATGGTGACCAGACCCATGGTGGCAGCAGTGCCAAGTTGGGCTGGTTTGATAGTACCAAGTGGCTCCTGCAATCTGCCATCAAAAAGTTGGCAGGCGAGTTTTGTTTTCCAGGGAAAAGCGCCGTTGTTTGTGTTTGGGTGCCTGTGGTGGGAGTGGCCGGCTGGCTCTTTAGAATCCACGATACGCAGGATGGTTCCCAGACCAGTGGTGGCACCAGTGCCAAGTCGGGCGGGTTTGATAGTAACAAGTGCGTCCTACAATCTGCCATCCAGAAGCGGGGCAGCTTACTTTTGTTTTCCAGGGAAACGGGCCGAGGTTTTTGTCTGGGGGCCTATGGCTGGGAGTGACCGGCTGGCTCGTGAAAAGCTACGATAGGCAGGATGGTGACCAGACCCATGGCGGCACCAGTGCCAAGTTGGGCTGGTTTGATAGTACCAAGTGGCTCCTGCAATCTGCCATCAAAAAGTTGGCAGGCGAGTTTTGTTTTCCAGGGAAAAGCGCCGTTGTTTGTGTTTGGGGGCCTGTGGCTGGGAGTGGCCGGCTGGCTCCTTAGAATCCACGATACGCAGGATGGTTCCCAGACCAGAGGTGGCACCAGTGCCAAGTCGGGCTGGTTTGATAGTACCAAGTGGCTCCTGCAATCTGCCATCCAGAAGCGGGGCAGCTTACTTTTGTTTGCCAGGGAAACGGGCCGAGCTTTGTGTCTGGGGGCCTATGGCTGGGAGTGACCGGCTGGCTCCTGAAAAGCTACGATAGGCAGGATGGTGACCAGACCCATGGTGGCACCAGTGCCAAGTTGGGCTGGTTTGATAGTACCAAGTGGCTCCTGCAATCTGCCATCAAAAAGTTGGCAGGGAAGTTTTCTTTACCAGGGAAAAGCGCCGTTGTTTTTGTTTGGGGGCCTATGGCTGGGAGTGGCCGGCTGGCTCCTTAGAATCCACGATACGCAGGATGGTTCCTAGACTTGACGTGGCACCAGTGCCAAGTTGGGCTGGTTTGATAGTACCAAGTGCGTCCTGCAATCTGCCATCCAGAAGTGGGGTAGCTTACTTTTGTTTGTCAGGGAAACGGGCCGAGGTTTGTGTCTCGGGGCATATTGCTGGGAGTGACCGGCTGGCTCCTGAAAAGCTACGATAGGCAGGATGGTGACCAGACCCATGGTGGCACCAGTGCCAAGTTGGGCTGGTTTGATAGTACCAAGTGGCTCCTGCAATCTGCCATCAAAAAGTTGGCAGGCGAGTTTGTTATCCAGGGAAAAGCGCCGTTGTTTGTGCCTGGGGCCCTATCGCCTGGAGTGGACGGATGGCTAATTAGAATCCACGATACACAGGATGGTTCCCAGACCCATGGTGGCACCAGTGCCAAGTTGGGCTGGTTTGATAGTACCAAGTGGTTCCTGCAATCTGCCATCCAGAAGCGGGGCAGCTTACTTTTGTTTGCCAGGGAAACGGTCCGAGGATTGTGTCTGGGG
Source organism: Melospiza melodia melodia (assembly GCF_035770615.1). NCBI lineage: Eukaryota > Metazoa > Chordata > Aves > Passeriformes > Passerellidae > Melospiza > Melospiza melodia. Next base: position 873,275 of record NW_026948488.1, on the reverse strand, counting down.
GCCTAAGCCTGGAAGTGACCGGCTGGCTCGTGAAAAGCTACGATAGGCAGGATGGTGACCAGACCCATGACGGCACCAGTGCCAAGTTGGGCTGGTTTGATAGTACCAAGTGGCTCCTGCAATCTGCCATCAAGAAGTTGGCAGGCGAGTTTTGTTTTCCAGGGAAAAGCGCCGTTGTTTGTGTTTGGGGGCCTGTGGCTGGGAGTGGCCGGCTGGCTTCTGAAAATCCACGATACTCAGCATGGTTCCCAGACCAAAGGTGGCACCAGTGCCAAGTTGGGCTGGTTGGATAGTACCAAGTGGTTCCTGCAATCTGCCATCCAGAAGCGGGGCAGCTTACTTTTGTTGGCCAGGGAAACGGGCCGAGGTTTGTGTCTGGGGGCCTATGGCTGGGAGTGACCGGCTGGCTCCTGAAAAGCTACGATAGGCAGGATGGTGACCAGACCCATGGTGGCACCAGTGGCAAGTTGGGCTGATTTGATTGTACCAAGTGGCTCCTGCAATCTGCCATCAAAAAGTTGGCAGGCGAATTTTGTTTTCCAGGGAAAAGCGCCGTTGTTTGTGTTTGGGGGCCTGTGGCAGGGAGTGGCCGGCTGGCTCCTGAAAAGCTACGATAGGCAGGATGGTGACGAGACCCATGGTGGCACCAGTGCCAAGTTGGGTTGGTTTGATAGTACCAAGTGGCTCCGGCAATCTGCCATCAAAAAGTTGGCAGACGAGTTTTGTTTTCAAGGGAAAAGCGCCGTTGTTTGTGTTTGGGGGCCTGTGGCTGGGAGTGGCCGGCTGGCTGCTTAGAATCTACCATACGCAGGATGGTTCCCAGACCAGAGGTGGCACCAGTGCCAAGTCGGGCTGGTTTGATAGTACCAAGTGCGTCCTGCAATCTGCCATCCAGAAGCGGGACAGCTTACTTTTGTTTGTCAGGGAAACGGGCCGAGCTTTGTGTCTGTGGGCCTACGGCTGGGAGTGACCGGCTGGCTCCTGAAAAGCTACGATAGGCAGGATGGTGACCAGACCCATGGTGGAACCAGTGCCAAGTTGGGCTGGTTTGATAGTACCAAGTGGCTCCTGCAATCTGCCATCAAAAATTTGGCAGGCAAGTTTTGTTTTCCAGGGAAAAGTGCCGTTGTTTTGTTTGGGGGCCTATGGCTGGGAGTGGCCGGCTGGCTCCTTAGAATCCACGATACGCAGGATGGTTCCCAGACCTGAGGTGGCACCAGTGCCAAGTTGGGCTGGTTTGATAGTACCAAGTGCGTCCTGCAATCTGCCATCCAGAAGCGGGGTAGCTTACTTTTGTTTGCCAGGGAAACGGGCCGAGGTTTGTGTCTCGGGGCCTATGGCTGGGAGTGACCGGCTGGCTCCTGAAAAGCTACGATAGGCAGGATGGTGACCAGACCCATGGTGGCACCAGTGCCAAGTTGGGCTGGTTTGATAGTACCAAGTGGCTCCTGCAATCTGCCATCAAAAAGTTGGCAGGCGAGTTTTGTTTTCCAGGGAAAAGCGCCGTTGTTTGTGTTTGGGGGCCTGTGGTTGGGAGTGGCCGGCTGGCTCCTTAGAAACCACGATACGCAGGATGGTTCCCAGACCAGAGGTGGCACCAGTGCCAAGTCGGGCTGGTTTGATAGTACCAAGTGGCTCCTGCAATCTGCCATCCAGAAGCGGGGCAGCTTACTTTTGTTTGCCACGGAAACGGGCCGTTGTTTGTGTTTGGGGGCCTGTGGCTGGGAGTGGCCGACTGGCTCCTTAGAATCCACGATACGCAGGATGGTTCCCAGACCAGAGGTGGCACCAGTGCCAAGTCGGGCTGGTTTGATAGTACCAAGTGGCTCCTGCAATCTGCCATCCAGAAGCGGGGCAGCTTAATTTTCTTTGCCAGGGAAACGGGCCGAGATTTGTGTCTGGGGGCCTATGGCTGGGAGTGACCGGCTGGCTCCTGAAAAGTTACGATAGGCAGGATGGCTCCCAGACCCATGGTGGCACGAGTGCCAAGTTGGGCTGATTTGATAGTACCAAGTGGCTCCTGCAATCTGCCATCAAAACGTTGGTAGGCGAGTTTTGTTTTCCAGGGAAAAGCGCCGTTGTTTGTGTTTGGGGGCCTGTGGCTGTGAGTGGCCGGCTGGCTCCTTAGAATCCACGATACGCAGGATGGTTCCCAGACTTGTCGTGGCACCAGTGCCAAGTCCGGCTGGTTTGATAGTACCAAGTGGATCCTGCAATCTGCCATCCAGAAGCGGGGCAGCTTACTTTTGTTTGCCAGGGAAACGGGCCGAGGTTTTTGTCTGGGGGCCTATGGCTGGGAGTGACCGGCTGGCTCCTGAAAAGCTACGATAGGCAGGATGGTGACCAGACCCATGGTGGCAGCAGTGCCAAGTTGGGCTGGTTTGATAGTACCAAGTGGCTCCTGCAATCTGCCATCAAAAAGTTGGCAGGCGAGTTTTGTTTTCCAGGGAAAAGCGCCGTTGTTTGTGTTTGGGTGCCTGTGGTGGGAGTGGCCGGCTGGCTCTTTAGAATCCACGATACGCAGGATGGTTCCCAGACCAGTGGTGGCACCAGTGCCAAGTCGGGCGGGTTTGATAGTAACAAGTGCGTCCTACAATCTGCCATCCAGAAGCGGGGCAGCTTACTTTTGTTTTCCAGGGAAACGGGCCGAGGTTTTTGTCTGGGGGCCTATGGCTGGGAGTGACCGGCTGGCTCGTGAAAAGCTACGATAGGCAGGATGGTGACCAGACCCATGGCGGCACCAGTGCCAAGTTGGGCTGGTTTGATAGTACCAAGTGGCTCCTGCAATCTGCCATCAAAAATTTGGCAGGCAAGTTTTGTTTTCCAGGGAAAAGTGCCGTTGTTTTGTTTGGGGGCCTATGGCTGGGAGTGGCCGGCTGGCTCCTTAGAATCCACGATACGCAGGATGGTTCCCAGACCAGAGGTGGCACCAGTGCCAAGTCGGGCTGGTTTGATAGTACCAAGTGGCTCCTGCAATCTGCCATCCAGAAGCGGGGCAGCTTACTTTTGTTTGCCAGGGAAACGGGCCGAGCTTTGTGTCTGGGGGCCTATGGCTGGGAGTGACCGGCTGGCTCCTGAAAAGCTACGATAGGCAGGATGGTGACCAGACCCATGGTGGCACCAGTGCCAAGTTGGGCTGGTTTGATAGTACCAAGTGGCTCCTGCAATCTGCCATCAAAAAGTTGGCAGGGAAGTTTTCTTTACCAGGGAAAAGCGCCGTTGTTTTTGTTTGGGGGCCTATGGCTGGGAGTGGCCGGCTGGCTCCTTAGAATCCACGATACGCAGGATGGTTCCTAGACTTGACGTGGCACCAGTGCCAAGTTGGGCTGGTTTGATAGTACCAAGTGCGTCCTGCAATCTGCCATCCAGAAGTGGGGTAGCTTACTTTTGTTTGCCAGGGAAACGGGCCGAGGTTTGTGTCTCGGGGCATATGGCTGGGAGTGACCGGCTGGCTCCTGAAAAGCTACGATAGGCAGGATGGTGACCAGACCCATGGTGGCACCAGTGCCAAGTTGGGCTGGTTTGATAGTACCAAGTGGCTCCTGCAATCTGCCATCAAAAAGTTGGCAGGCGAGTTTGTTATCCAGGGAAAAGCGCCGTTGTTTGTGCCTGGGGCCCTATCGCCTGGAGTGGACGGATGGCTAATTAGAATCCACGATACACAGGATGGTTCCCAGACCCATGGTGGCACCAGTGCCAAGTTGGGCTGGTTTGATAGTACCAAGTGGTTCCTGCAATCTGCCATCCAGAAGCGGGGCAGCTTACTTTTGTTTGCCAGGGAAACGGTCCGAGGATTGTGTCTGGGGGCCTAAGCCTGGAAGTGACCGGCTGGCTCGTGAAAAGCTACGATAGGCAGGATGGTGACCAGACCCATGACGGCACCAGTGCCAAGTTGGGCTGGTTTGATAGTACCAAGTGGCTCCTGCAATCTGCCATCAAGAAGTTGGCAGGCGAGTTTTGTTTTCCAGGGAAAAGCGCCGTTGTTTGTGTTTGGGGGCCTGTGGCTGGGAGTGGCCGGCTGGCTCCTTAGAATCCACGATACTCAGCATGGTTCCCAGACCAAAGGTGGCACCAGTGCCAAGTTGGGCTGGTTGGATAGTACCAAGTGGTTCCTGCAATCTGCCATCCAGAAGCGGGGCAGCTTACTTTTGTTGGCCAGGGAAACGGGCCGAGGTTTGTGTCTGGGGGCCTATGGCTGGGAGTGACCGGCTGGCTCCTGAAAAGCTACGATAGGCAGGATGGTGACCAGACCCATGGTGGCACCAGTGGCAAGTTGGGCTGATTTGATTGTACCAAGTGGCTCCTGCAATCTGCCATCAAAAAGTTGGCAGGCGAATTTTGTTTTCCAGGGAAAAGCGCCGTTGTTTGTGTTTGGGGGCCTGTGGCAGGGAGTGGCCGGCTGGCTCCTGAAAAGCTACGATAGGCAGGATGGTGACGAGACCCATGGTGGCACCAGTGCCAAGTTGGGTTGGTTTGATAGTACCAAGTGGCTCCGGCAATCTGCCATCAAAAAGTTGGCAGACGAGTTTTGTTTTCAAGGGAAAAGCGCCGTTGTTTGTGTTTGGGGGCCTGTGGCTGGGAGTGGCCGGCTGGCTGCTTAGAATCTACCATACGCAGGATGGTTCCCAGACCAGAGGTGGCACCAGTGCCAAGTCGGGCTGGTTTGATAGTACCAAGTGCGTCCTGCAATCTGCCATCCAGAAGCGGGACAGCTTACTTTTGTTTGTCAGGGAAACGGGCCGAGGTTTGTGTCTGTGGGCCTACGGCTGGGAGTGACCGGCTGGCTCCTGAAAAGCTACGATAGGCAGGATGGTGACCAGACCCATGGTGGAACCAGTGCCAAGTTGGGCTGGTTTGATAGTACCAAGTGGCTCCTGCAATCTGCCATCAAAAATTTGGCAGGCAAGTTTTGTTTTCCAGGGAAAAGTGCCGTTGTTTTGTTTGGGGGCCTATGGCTGGGAGTGGCCGGCTGGCTCCTTAGAATCCACGATACGCAGGATGGTTCCCAGACCTGAGGTGGCACCAGTGCCAAGTTGGGCTGGTTTGATAGTACCAAGTGCGTCCTGCAATCTGCCATCCAGAAGCGGGGTAGCTTACTTTTGTTTGCCAGGGAAACGGGCCGAGGTTTGTGTCTCGGGGCCTATGGCTGGGAGTGACCGGCTGGCTCCTGAAAAGCTACGATAGGCAGGATGGTGACCAGACCCATGGTGGCACCAGTGCCAAGTTGGGCTGGTTTGATAGTACCAAGTGGCTCCTGCAATCTGCCATCAAAAACTTGGCAGGCGAGTTTGTTATCCAGGGAAAAGCGCCGTTGTTTTTGTTTGGGGGCCTGTGGCTGGGAGTGGCCGGCTGGCTCCTTAGAATCCATGATACGCAGGATGGTTCCCAGACCAGAGGTGGCACCAGTGCCAAGTCGGGCTGGTTTGATGGTGAAAAGTGGCTCCTGCAATCTGCCATCCAGAAGCGGGGCAGCTTACTTTTGTTTGCCAGGGAAACGGGCCGAGGTTTGTGTCTGGGGGTTTATGGCTGGGAGTGACCGGCTGGCTCCTGAAAAGCTACGATAGGCAGGATGGTGACCAGACCCATGGTGGCACCAGTGTCAAGGTGGGCTGGTTTGATAGTACCAAGTGGCTCCGGCAGTCTGCCATCAAAATTTGGCAGGCGAGTTTTGTTTTCCAGGGAAAAGCGCCGTTGTTTTTGTTTGGGGGCCTGTGGGTGGGAGTGACCGGATGGCTAATTAGAATCCACGATACGCAGCATGGTTCCCAGACCTGAGGTGGCACCAGTGCCAAGTCGGGCTAGTTTGATGGTGCAAAGTGGCTCCTGCAATCTGCCATCCAGAAGCGGGGCAGCTTGCTTTTGTTTGCCAGGGAAACGGGCCGAGGTTTGTGTCTGGGGGCCTATGGCTGGGAGTGACCGGCTGGCTCCTGAAAAGCTATGATAGGCAGGATGGTGACCAGACCCAAGGTGGCACCAGTGCCAAGTTGGGCTGATTTGATAGTAGCAAGTGGCTCCTGCAATCTGCCATCAAAATGTTGGCAGGCGAGTTTTGTTTTCCAGGGAAAAGCGCCGTTGTTTGTGACTGGGGGCCTGTGGGTGGGAGTGACCGGCTGGCTCCTTAGAATCCACGATACGCAGGATGGTTCCCAGACTTGAGGTGGCACCAGTGACAAGTCGGGCCAGTTTGATGGTGCAAAGTGGCTCCTGCAATCTGCCATCCAGAAGCGGGGTAGCTTACTTTTCTTTGCCAGGGAAACGGGCCGAGGTTTTTCTCTGGGGGCCTATGGCTGGGAGTGACCGGGTGGCGCCTGAACAGCTACGATAGGCAGGATGGTGACCAGACCCATGGTGGCACCAGTGCCAAGTTGGGCTGGTTTGATAGTACCAAGTGGCTCCTGCAATCTGCCATCAAGAAGTTGGCAGGCGAGTTTTGTTTTCCAGAGAAAAGCGCCGTTGTTTGTGTTTGGGGGCCTGTGGCTGGGAGTGGCCGGCTGGCTCCTTAGAATCCACGATACTCAGCATGGTTCCCAGACCAAAGGTGGCACCAGTGCCAAGTTGGGCTGGTTGGATAGTACCAAGTGGTTCCTGCAATCTGCCATCCAGAAGCGGGGCAGCTTACTTTTGTTGGCCAGGGAAACGGGCCGAGGTTTGTGTCTGGGGGCCTATGGCTGGGAGTGACCGGCTGGCTCCTGAAAAGCTACGATAGGCAGGATGGTGACCAGACCCATGGTGGCACCAGTGGCAAGTTGGGCTGATTTGATTGTACCAAGTGGCTCCTGCAATCTGCCATCAAAAAGTTGGCAGGCGAATTTTGTTTTCCAGGGAAAAGCGCCGTTGTTTGTGTTTGGGGGCCTGTGGCAGGGAGTGGCCGGCTGGCTCCTGAAAAGCTACGATAGGCAGGATGGTGACGAGACCCATGGTGGCACCAGTGCCAAGTTGGGTTGGTTTGATAGTACCAAGTGGCTCCGGCAATCTGCCATCAAAAAGTTGGCAGACGAGTTTTGTTTTCAAGGGAAAAGCGCCGTTGTTTGTGTTTGGGGGCCTGTGGCTGGGAGTGGCCGGCTGGCTGCTTAGAATCTACCATACGCAGGATGGTTCCCAGACCAGAGGTGGCACCAGTGCCAAGTCGGGCTGGTTTGATAGTACCAAGTGCGTCCTGCAATCTGCCATCCAGAAGCGGGACAGCTTACTTTTGTTTGTCAGGGAAACGGGCCGAGCTTTGTGTCTGTGGGCCTACGGCTGGGAGTGACCGGCTGGCTCCTGAAAAGCTACGATAGGCAGGATGGTGACCAGACCCATGGTGGAACCAGTGCCAAGTTGGGCTGGTTTGATAGTACCAAGTGGCTCCTGCAATCTGCCATCAAAAATTTGGCAGGCAAGTTTTGTTTTCCAGGGAAAAGTGCCGTTGTTTTGTTTGGGGGCCTATGGCTGGGAGTGGCCGGCTGGCTCCTTAGAATCCACGATACGCAGGATGGTTCCCAGACCTGAGGTGGCACCAGTGCCAAGTTGGGCTGGTTTGATAGTACCAAGTGCGTCCTGCAATCTGCCATCCAGAAGCGGGGTAGCTTACTTTTGTTTGCCAGGGAAACGGGCCGAGGTTTGTGTCTCGGGGCCTATGGCTGGGAGTGACCGGCTGGCTCCTGAAAAGCTACGATAGGCAGGATGGTGACCAGACCCATGGTGGCACCAGTGCCAAGTTGGGCTGGTTTGATAGTACCAAGTGGCTCCTGCAATCTGCCATCAAAAACTTGGCAGGCGAGTTTGTTATCCAGGGAAAAGCGCCGTTGTTTTTGTTTGGGGGCCTGTGGCTGGGAGTGGCCGGCTGGCTCCTTAGAATCCATGATACGCAGGATGGTTCCCAGACCAGAGGTGGCACCAGTGCCAAGTCGGGCTGGTTTGATGGTGAAAAGTGGCTCCTGCAATCTGCCATCCAGAAGCGGGGCAGCTTACTTTTGTTTGCCAGGGAAACGGGCCGAGGTTTGTGTCTGGGGGTTTATGGCTGGGAGTGACCGGCTGGCTCCTGAAAAGCTACGATAGGCAGGATGGTGACCAGACCCATGGTGGCACCAGTGTCAAGGTGGGCTGCTTTGATAGTACCAAGTGGCTCCGGCAGTCTGCCATCAAAATTTGGCAGGCGAGTTTTGTTTTCCAGGGAAAAGCGCCGTTGTTTTTGTTTGGGGGCCTGTGGGTGGGAGTGACCGGATGGCTAATTAGAATCCACGATACGCAGCATGGTTCCCAGACCTGAGGTGGCACCAGTGCCAAGTCGGGCTAGTTTGATGGTGCAAAGTGGCTCCTGCAATCTGCCATCCAGAAGCGGGGCAGCTTGCTTTTGTTTGCCAGGGAAACGGGCCGAGGTTTGTGTCTGGGGGCCTATGGCTGGGAGTGACCGGCTGGCTCCTGAAAAGCTACGATAGGCAGGATGGTGACCAGACCCAAGGTGGCACCAGTGCCAAGTTGGGCTGGTTTGATAGTACCAAGTGGCTCCTGCAATCTGCCATCAAAAACTTGGCAGGCGAGTTTTGTTTTCCAGGGAAAAGCGCCGTTGTTTGTGACTGGGGGCCTGTGGGTGGGAGTGACCGGCTGGCTCCTTAGAATCCACGATACGCAGGATGGTTCCCAGACTTGAGGTGGCACCAGTGACAAGTCGGGCCAGTTTGATGGTGCAAAGTGGCTCCTGCAATCTGCCATCCAGAAGCGGGGTAGCTTACTTTTCTTTGCCAGGGAAACGGGCCGAGGTTTTTCTCTGGGGGCCTATGGCTGGGAGTGACCGGGTGGCGCCTGAACAGCTACGATAGGCAGGATGGTGACCAGACCCATGGTGGCACCAGTGCCAAGTTGGGCTGGTTTGATAGTACCAAGTGGCTCCTGCAATCTGCCATCAAGAAGTTGGCAGGCGAGTTTTGTTTTCCAGGGAAAAGCGCCGTTGTTTGTGTTTGGGGGCCTGTGGCTGGGAGTGGCCGGCTGGCTCCTTAGAATCCACGATACTCAGCATGGTTCCCAGACCAAAGGTGGCACCAGTGCCAAGTTGGGCTGGTTGGATAGTACCAAGTGGTTCCTGCAATCTGCCATCCAGAAGCGGGGCAGCTTACTTTTGTTGGCCAGGGAAACGGGCCGAGGTTTGTGTCTGGGGGCCTATGGCTGGGAGTGACCGGCTGGCTCCTGAAAAGCTACGATAGGCAGGATGGTGACCAGACCCATGGTGGCACCAGTGGCAAGTTGGGCTGATTTGATTGTACCAAGTGGCTCCTGCAATCTGCCATCAAAAGTTGGCAGGCGAATTTTGTTTTCCAGGGAAAAGCGCCGTTGTTTGTGTTTGGGGGCCTGTGGCAGGGAGTGGCCGGCTGGCTCCTGAAAAGCTACGATAGGCAGGATGGTGACGAGACCCATGGTGGCACCAGTGCCAAGTTGGGTTGGTTTGATAGTACCAAGTGGCTCCGGCAATCTGCCATCAAAAAGTTGGCAGACGAGTTTTGTTTTCAAGGGAAAAGCGCCGTTGTTTGTGTTTGGGGGCCTGTGGCTGGGAGTGGCCGGCTGGCTGCTTAGAATCTACCATACGCAGGATGGTTCCCAGACCAGAGGTGGCACCAGTGCCAAGTCGGGCTGGTTTGATAGTACCAAGTGCGTCCTGCAATCTGCCATCCAGAAGCGGGACAGCTTACTTTTGTTTGTCAGGGAAACGGGCCGAGCTTTGTGTCTGTGGGCCTACGGCTGGGAGTGACCGGCTGGCTCCTGAAAAGCTACGATAGGCAGGATGGTGACCAGACCCATGGTGGAACCAGTGCCAAGTTGGGCTGGTTTGATAGTACCAAGTGGCTCCTGCAATCTGCCATCAAAAATTTGGCAGGCAAGTTTTGTTTTCCAGGGAAAAGTGCCGTTGTTTTGTTTGGGGGCCTATGGCTGGGAGTGGCCGGCTGGCTCCTTAGAATCCACGATACGCAGGATGGTTCCCAGACCTGAGGTGGCACCAGTGCCAAGTTGGGCTGGTTTGATAGTACCAAGTGCGTCCTGCAATCTGCCATCCACAAGCGGGGTAGCTTACTTTTGTTTGCCAGGGAAACGGGCCGAGGTTTGTGTCTCGGGGCCTATGGCTGGGAGTGACCGGCTGGCTCCTGAAAAGCTACGATAGGCAGGATGGTGACCAGACCCATGGTGGCACCAGTGCCAAGTTGGGCTGGTTTGATAGTACCAAGTGGCTCCTGCAATCTGCCATCCAGAAGCGGGGCAGCTTACTTTTGTTTGCCAGGGAAACGGGCCGAGGTTTGTGTCTGGGGGTTTATGGCTGGGAGTGACCGGCTGGCTCCTGAAAAGCTACGATAGGCAGGATGGTGACCAGACCCATGGTGGCACCAGTGTCAAGGTGGGCTGGTTTGATAGTACCAAGTGGCTCCGGCAGTCTGCCATCAAAATTTGGCAGGCGAGTTTTGTTTTCCAGGGAAAAGCGCCGTTGTTTTTGTTTGGGGGCCTGTGGGTGGGAGTGGCCGGATGGCTAATTAGAATCCACGATACGCAGCATGGTTCCCAGACCTGAGGTGGCACCAGTGCCAAGTCGGGCTAGTTTGATGGTGCAAAGTGGCTCCTGCAATCTGCCATCCAGAAGCGGGGCAGCTTGCTTTTGTTTGCCAGGGAAACGGGCCGAGGTTTGTGTCTGGGGGCCTATGGCTGGGAGTGACCGGCTGGCTCCTGAAAAGCTATGATAGGCAGGATGGTGACCAGACCCAAGGTGGCACCAGTGCCAAGTTGGGCTGGTTTGATAGTACCAAGTGGCTCCTGCAATCTGCCATCAAAAAGTTGGCAGGCGAGTTTTGTTTTCCAGGGAAAAGCGCCGTTGTTTGTGACTGGGGGCCTGTGGGTGGGAGTGACCGGCTGGCTCCTTAGAATCCACGATACGCAGGATGGTTCCCAGACTTGAGGTGGCACCAGTGACAAGTCGGGCCAGTTTGATGGTGCAAAGTGGCTCCTGCAATCTGCCATCCAGAAGCGGGGTAGCTTACTTTTCTTTGCCAGGGAAACGGGCCGAGGTTTTTCTCTGGGGGCCTATGGCTGGGAGTGACCGGGTGGCGCCTGAACAGCTACGATAGGCAGGATGGTGACCAGACCCATGGTGGCACCAGTGCCAAGTTGGGCTGGTTTGATAGTACCAAGTGGCTCCTGCAATCTGCCATCAAAAATTTGGCAGGCGAGTTTTGTTTTCCAGGGAAAAGCGCCGTTGTTTGTGTTTGGGGGCCTGTGGCTGGGAGTGGCCGGCTGGCTAATTAGAATCCACGATACGCAGGATGGTTCCCAGACCAGAGGTGACCCCAGTGACAAGTCGGGCTGGTTTGATACTACCAAGTGCGTCCTGCAATCTGCCATCCAGAAGCGGGGTAGCTTACTATTGTTTGCCAGGGAAACGGGCCGAGGTGTTTGTCTCGGCGCCTGTGGCTGGGGGTGACCGGCTGGCTCCTGAAAATCTACGATAGGCAGGATGGTGACCAGACCCATGGTGGCACCAGTGCCAAGTTGGGCTGGTTTGATAGTATCAAGTGGCTCCTGCAATCCGCCATCAAAAAGTTGGCAGGCGAGTTTTGTTTTCCAGGGAAAAGCGCCGTTGTTTGTGTTTTAGTGCCTGTGGCAGGGAGTGGCCGGCTGGCTGCTTAGAATCCACGATACGCAGGATGGTTCCCAGACCCAAGGTGGCACCAGTGCCAAGTTGGGCTGGTTTGATACTACGAAGTGCGTCCTGCAATCTGCCATCCAGAAGCGGGGTAGCTTACTTTTTTTTGCCAGGGAAACGGGCCGAGGTTTTTGTCTCGGGGCCTGTGGCTGGGGGTGACCGGCTGGCTCCTGAAAAGCTACGATAGGCAGGATGGTGACCAGACCCATGGTGGCACCAGTGCCGAGTTGGGCTGATTTGATAGTACCAAGTGGCTCCTGCAATCTGCCATCAAAAATTTGGCAGGCGAGTTTTGTTTTCCAGGGAAAAGCGCCCTTGTTTGTGTTTGGGGGCCAGTGGCTGGGAGTGGCCGGCTGGCTAATTAGAATCAACGATACGCAGGATGGTTCCCAGACCAGAGTTGGCACCAGTGACAAGTCGGGCTGGTTTGATACTACCAAGCGCGTCCTGCAATCTGCCATCCAGAAGCGGGGCAGCTTACTTTTGTTTGCCAGGGAAACGGGCCGAGCTTTGTGTCTGGGGGCCTATGGCTGGGAGTGACCGGCTGGCTCCTGAAAAGCTACGATAGGCAGGATGGTGACCAGACCCATGGTGGCACCAGTGCCAAGTTGGGCTGATTTGATAGTAGCAAGTGGCTCCTGCAATCTGCCATCAAAATGTTGGCAGGCGAGTTTTGTTTTCCAGGGAAAAGCGCCGTTGTTTGTGTTTGGGGGCCTGTGGCTGGGAGTGACCGGCTGGCTCCTTAGAATCCACGATACGCCGGATGGTTCCCAGACCCAAGGTGGCACCAGTGCCAAGTTGGGCTGGTTTGATAGTACCAAGTTATTCCTGCAATCTGCCATCCAGAAGCGGGGCAGCTTACTTTTGTTTTCCAGGGAAAAGGGCCGAGGTTTTTCTCTGGGGGCCTATGGCTGGGAGTGACCGGCTGGCGCCTGAACAGCTACGATAGGCAGGATGGTTCCAAGACCCATGGTGGCACCAGTGCCATGTTGGGCTGATTTGATAGTACCAAGTGGCTCCTGCAATCTGCCATCAAAATGTTGGCAGGCGAGTTTTGTTTTCCAGGGAAAAGCGCCGTTGTTTGTGTTTGGGGGCCTGTGGCTGGGAGTGGCCAGCTTGCTAATTGGAATCCACGATACGCAGGATGGTTCCCAGACCAGAGGTGGCACCAGTGCCAAGTCGGGCTGGTTTGATAGTACCAAGTGCGTCCTGCAATCTGCCATCCACAAGCGGCGCCGCTTAGTTTTGTTTGCCACGGAAACGGGCCGAGGTTTGTGTCTGGGGGCCTATGGCTGGGAGTGACCGGCTAGGTCCTGAAAATCTACGATAGGCAGGATGGTGACCAGACCCATGGTGGCACCAGTGCCAAGTTGGGCTGGTTTGATAGTACCAAGTTGCTCCGGCAATCTGCCATCAAAATTTGGCAGGCGAGTTTTGTTTTCCAGGGAAAAGCGCCGCTGTTTGTGTTTGAGGGCCTGTGGCTGGGAGTGTCCGGCTGGCTCCTTAGAATCCACGATACGCAGGATGGTTCCCAGACCTGAGGTGGCACCAGTGCCAAGTCGGGCCAGTTTGATGGTGCAAAGTGGCTCCTGCAATCTGCCATCCAGAAGCGGGGCAGCTTACTTTTTTTTGCCAGGGAAACGGGCCGAGGTTTGTGTCTGGGGTCTATGGCTGGGAGTGACCGGCTGGCTCCTGAAAAGCTACGATAGGCAGGATGGTGACCAGACCCATGGTGGCACCAGTGCCAAGTTGGGCTGGTTTGATAGTACCAAGTGGCTCCGGCAATCTGCCATCAAAAAGTTGGCAGGCGAGTTTTGTTTTCCAGGGAAAAGCGCCGTTGTTTTTGTTTGGGGGCCTGTGGCTGGGAGTGGCCGGCTGGCTCCTTAGAATCCACGATACGCAGGATGGTTCCCAGACCTGAGGTAGCACCAGTGCCAAGTCGGGCTGGTTTGATAGTACCAAGTGCGTCCTGCAATCTGCCATCCAGAAGCGGGGCAGCTTACTTTTGTTTGCCAGGGAAACGGGCCGAGGTTTGTGTCTGGGGGCCTATGGCAGGGAGTGACCGGCTGGCTCCTGAAAAGCTACGATAGGCAGGATGGTGACCAGACCCATGGTGGCACCAGTGCCAAGTTGGGCTGGTTTGATAGTACCAAGTGGCTCCTGCAATCTGCCATCAAAAGTTGGCAGGCGAGTTTTGTTTTCCAGGGAAAAGCGCCGTTGTTTGTGTTTGGGGGCCTGTGGCTGGGAGTGGCCGGCTGGCTCCTTAGAATCCACAATACGCAGGATGGTTCCCTGACCTGAGGTGGCACCAGTGATAAGTTGGGCTGGTTTGATAGTACCAAGTGCGTCCTGCAATCTGCCATCCAGAAGCGGGGTAGCTTACTTTTGTTTGCCAGGGAAACGGGCCGAGGTTTGTGTCTGGGGGCCTATGGCTGGGAGTGACCGGCTGGCTCCTGAAAAGCTACGATAGGCAGGATGGTGACCAGACCCATGGTGGCACCAGAGCCATGTTCGGCTGATTTCAAAGTACAAAGTGGCTCCTGCAATCTGCCATCAAAAGTCAGCAGGCAAGCTTTGTTTTCCAGGGAAAAGCGCCGTTGTTTGTGTCTGCGGGCCTGTGGCTGGAGTGGCCGGCTGGCTCCTTTAAACACACGATACGCCGGATGGTTCCCAGACCCAAGGTGGCACCAGTGCCAAGTTGGGCTGGTTTGATAGTACCAAGTGGCTCCTGCAATCTGCAATCAAAATGTTGGCAGGCGAGTTTTGTTTTCCAGGGAAAAGCGCCGATGTTTTTTTTTGGGGGCCTGTGGCTGGGAGTGGCCGGCTGGCTCCTTAGAATCCAAGATACGCAGGATGGTTCCCAGACCAGAGGTGGCACCAGTACCAAGTCGGGCTGGTTTGATAATAACAAGTGGATCCTGAAATCTGCCATCCAGAAGCGGGGCAGCTTACTTTTGTTTGCCAGGGAAACGGGCAGAGCTTTGTGTCTGGGGGCCTATGGCTGGGAGTGACCGGCTGGCTCCTGAAAAGCTACGATAGGCAGGATGGTGACCAGACCCATGGTGTCAGCAGTGCCAAGTTGGGCTGGTTTGATAGTACCAAGTGGCTCCTGCAATCTGCCATCAAAAAGTTGGCAGGCGAGTTTTGTTTTCCAGGGAAAAGCGCCGTTGTTTGTGTTTGGGGGCCTGTGGCTGGGAGTGGCCGTCTTGCTAATTGGAATCCACGATACGCAGGAGGGTTCCCAGACCTGAGGTGGCACCAGTGACAAGTCGGGCCAGTTTGATGGTGCAAAGTGGCTCCTGCAATCTGCCATCCAGAAGCGGGGCAGCTTACTTTTGTTTGCCAGGGAAACGGGCCGAGGTTTGTGTCTGGGTTCCTATGGCTGGGAGTGACCGGCTGGCACCTGAAAAGCTACGATAGGCAGGATGGTGACCAGATCCATGGTGGCACCAGTGCCAAGTTGGGCTGATTTGATAGTACCAAGTGGCTCCTGCAATCTGCCATCAAAAATTTGGCAGGCGAGTTTTGTTTTCCAGGGAAAAGCGCCGTTGTTTGTATTTGGGGGCCTGTGGCTGGGAGTGGCCCGCTGGCTCCTTAGAATCCACGATACGCAGGATGGTTCCCAGACCCAAGGTGGCACCATTTCCAAGTTGGGCTGGTTTGATAGTACCAAGTGCGTACTGCAATCTGCCATCCAGAAGCGGGGCAGCTTACTTTTGTTTGCCAGGGAAACGGGCCGAGGTTTTTGTCTGGGGGCCTATGGCTGGGAGTGACCGGCTGGCTCCTGAAAAGCTACGATAGGCAGGATGGTGACCAGACCCATGGTGGCACCAGTGCCAAGTTGGGCTGATTTGATAGTACCAAGTGGTTCCTGCAATCTGCCATCAAAAAGTTGGCAGGCGAGTTTTGTTTTCCAGGGAAAAGCGCCGTTGTTTGTGTTTGGGGGCCTGTGGCTGGGAGTGGCCAGCTGGCTCCTTAGAATCCACGATACGCAGGATGGTTCCCAGACCCAAGGTGGCACCAGTGCCAAGTTGGGCTGGTTTGATAGTACCAAGTGTCTCCTGCAATCTGCCATCCAGAAGCAGGGCAGCTTACTTTTGTTTGCCAGAGAAATAGGCCTAGGTTTTTGTTTGGGGGCCTGTGGCTAGGAGTGGCCGGCTGGCTCCTAAGAATCCACGATACGCAGGATGTTTCCCAGACCCAAGGTGGCACCAGTGCCAAGTCGGGCTGGTTTGATAGTACCAAGTGGCTCCTGCAAACTCCATCAAAAAGTTGGCAGGCGTGTTTTGTTTTCCAGGGAACAGCGCCGTTGATTTTGTTTGGGGGCCTGTGGCTCAGAGTGGCCGGGTGGCTCCTTAGAATCCACGATACGCAGGATGGTTCCCAGACCCAAGGTGGCACCAGTGCCAAGTCGGGCTGGTTTGATTACACCAAGTGGCTCCTGCAATCTGCCATCCAGAAGTGAGGCAGCTAAGTTTTGTTTGCGAGAAAAAAGGGCCGTGGTTTTTGTTGGGGGCCTGTGGCTGGGAGTAGCCGGCTGGCTCCTTAAAATCCACGATAGGCAGGATGGTTCCCAGACCCAAGGTGGCACCAGTGCCAAGTCGGGCTGGTTTGATAGTACCAAGTGGCTCCTGCAATCTGCCATCCAGAAGCGGGGCAGCTGAGTTTTGTTTGCCAGAGAAAAAGGCTGTGGTTTGTGTTTGGGGGCCTGTGGCTGGCAGTGGCCGGCTGGCTCCTGAAAATCCACGATACGCAGCATGGTTCCCAGACCCAAGGTGGCACCAGTGCCAAGTGGGGCTCGTTTGACAGTGTCAAGTGCCTCCTGCAATCTCCCATCCAGAAGCGGGGCAGCTGAGTTTTTTTTGCCAGGGAAACGGACCTTTGTTTTTGATTGGGCTCTGTGGCCGAGAGTGGTCGGCTGTCTCCTGACAATCCACAATACGCAGGATGGTTCCCAGACCCAAGGTGGCACCAGTGCCAAGTTGGGCTGGTTTGATAGTACCAAGTGTCTCCTGCAATCTGCCATCCAGAAGCGGGGCAGCTGAGTTTTGTTTGCCAGAGAAAAGGGCCGTGGGTTGTGTTTGGGGGCATATGGCTGGGAGTGGCCACCTGGCTCCTTAAAATGCACGATACGCCGCATGGTAACCAGGCGCAAGGTGGCACCAGTGCCAAGTCAGGCTGTTTTTGTAGTACCCAGTGGCTCCTGCAATTTGCCATCCAGAAGCGGGGCAGTTGAATTTTGTTTGCTAGAGAAAAGGGCTGTGGTTTGTGTTTGGGGGCCTATGGCTGAGAGTGGCCGGCTGGCCCCTGAAAATCAACGATAGGCAGGATGGTTCCCAGATCCAAGGTGGCACCAGTGCCAAGTAAGGCTGGTTGTATGGTTCAAAGTAACTCCTGCAATCTGCCATCCAGAAGCGGGACAGCTGAGTTTTTTTTGCCAGAGAAAAGGTCCATGGTTTCTTTTTGGGGCATACGGCTGGGAATTGCCGGCTGGCTCCTTAAAATGCTCGATACGCAGGATGGTTCCCAGAGCCAAGGTGGCACCACTGCCAAGTCGGGCTCTTTTTGTAGTACCAAGTGCGTCCTGCAATTTGCCATCCAGAAGAGGGGCAGTTGAGTTTTGTTTGCCAGAGAAAAGGGCCGTTGTTTGTGTTTGGGGGCCTGTGGCTGGGAGTGTTCGGCTGGTTCCTGAATATGTACGATACGCAGGATTGTTCCCAGATCCAAGGTGGCAGCAGTGCCATGTTGTGCTGGTGTGATAGTCCCAAGTGGCTCCTGCAATCTGCCATCCAGAAGTGGGGCAGCTGATTTTTGTTTGCCAGAGAAAAGGTCCGTGGTTTGTTTTTGGGGGCATATGGCTGAGAGTGGCCGGCTGGCCCCTGAAAATCCACGATACACAGGATGGTTCCCAGATCCAAGGTGGCACCTGTGCCAAGTCGGGCTGATTTGATAGTACTAAGTAGCTCCTGCAATCTGCCATCCAGAAGCGGGGCAGCTTACTTTTGTTTGCCAGGGAAACGGGCCGAGGTTTGTGTTTGGGGGCCTATGGCTGAGAGTGACCGGCTGGCTCCTGAAAAGCTACAATAGGCAGGATGGTGACCAGACCCATGGTGGCACCAGTGCCAAGTTGGGCTGGTTTGATAGTACCAAGTGGTTCCTGCAATCTGCCATCCAGAAGCAGGGCAGCTGAGTTTTGTTTGCCAGAGAAAAGGGCCTTGGTTTGTGTTTGGGGGCATATGGCTGGGTGTGGCCAGCTGGCTCCTTAAAATGCACGATATGCAACATGGCTCCCAGACCCAAGGTGGCACAAGTGCCAAGTTGGGCTGGTTTGATAGTACCAAGTGGCTCCTGCAATCTTCCATGATCACGTGGAGAAATACTTTCTGGTTTCAGCCTCATGCTCTTTCTTCTCTCCCTCAACTTCTCTATCACCTCTCATCTGGTTCACATGCGCTGTCTTCAAGGTCCACAGGCTACTTTTCACAGAATCTTCTGGCCTGATGAAGTAAGGATGATGAATAGAACAGAGCTGGGATCTATTTTCCAGTTTGGATAAAATGCATTCTGCACACAAATCCAAGGAGAACGGGCTGCCCCGATGCCCAGAAAATCTTTCACTCCTGCTAGTGTTCTATGTCAACCGCAACTTAGTCTGAAAGAAAAGCTTTTTCTCTGAGAGCATCTGAGAGGTTTGCATGAAGCACTGATATCTGACATATGCAATTTTGAATAGGAGAGGAAAAAGAAAATGGCAAGGAGTTTTTAATTTTAGTGGTTTCAATTTTAATTTCCGTGCACTTTTTCAAAACTTGTCAGCTCAAATGCCCATCAACATCTTTTAGTCATCTGTAAGTCAGTATTCATATAAAATGTGCTTCAAATCCAAAGAATTTCAAATTTGCACTCCAAGCTTCTATGCCTAGATTTATGATTTCCTACACATATTAGATGAAAGGAAGGCCTTTTTTACTGTGGGAGTGCTGGAACACTGGAACAGGTTGCCCAGAGAAGTTGTGGGTGTCCCATCCCTGAAAGTATTCAAGGTCACCCTGGACGGGGCTTGGAGCAGCAACAAAGGAGAAGCTTGATGGTAGAGAAACAAAGTTGGACTATAGAAGAAACTCGGATTGAAGTATAGGATCAAGTTTTCTCTCAGCTCTTGGGGTAAATTCAAAGTTGTACAAAATGACATTTATCTGTGCTATTCACTACTGTAACAGAAAGTTTCATGAAAACTGTACAGAAGATAGTAAATTTTAAAAGAGATAAGAATTACAGCATAAAATCCATGGGATAGGTTACAACATGAGACACTCTCTAAGAGAAAATCTCTGTGTTTCAGCACTTCATCGGGGTAAGATTTCATGAAGTGCCAAAGAAGGCGGCAAAATATCATTCGGGACATTATTTACTGGAATTCAGCCTGGCCATTAGTAGGAACTGCCTTTGAACATATCATGTAGATATACCACACACACTTTCCCTTCACTGAAAAATTACTGTTTACAACAAATAAGCAATTGACAATCAAAATTGATTGAAAGCATCTTAAACATGTCAAGTATTTCATTGTAGATGATCTGTGATCCAAATGCTTCTTCCACCTTCGAGAGGGACAGAAGAATTCTTCCATATCATGATGGTTTAAAATTGTATCAACCAATGTTTTCTGCTGAAAAGATATCATCTATTTTTTTCTATTTTTGGAAGAAAATATTCCTAGACATACAACAGGTGAGAACTAAGTAATTTTAAAGAAACAAATGAAATGAAAATATTCTGTAAATAGAATGAAATGAAAAGCTGTGTTTTAAATAGGAGCTAAATATTAAACAGAATTTTTGTACCAGGCATTTGAATTACTGCACCAGCTCTTTTGCCCATCAAGAGAGGCATTTAGCATTTCAGTCTTTTCCAAGGTGTTCATGATCTGCTATGCTGATCTCTGTGTGTGCCTAGGTGTGTGTGGAGGGGGGGGCATATGAAGGGGAGTGTGTATGTTTGCTTTACAATTGTTGTGGCAGATTCATGCCTCAGCTCCACATTTTGTTTTAAAAAGGTCACACCGAGTGGATATGAAGTTTACTATCAACAAGAGATCGATTCCCAAATCATCCATTTGACTCTCCCTTATAAATCATGTGCTTTGTTGCATATTTTATCAAATATACTTTCAAGCCAGATGGAGGAAGGAGGATGTGGGAATCCCTCCACCATCTTGCAACTTTTATGTAAGTAGGTTTTCAAGAAAATCATCATTTCTCTTTTAAATATGTCTGGAACAGGCATGATGGTAGTGTCAACCTGTTGGAGTTTTTGTTGCTGGAAGAAGTTGTACAAAAGGATTGGTTTTTACATTGACCAGTTACTGAATCAAGCGCAGGAATACATTGGAAATTTAGCTGGGGGTTCCTTTTCCCAGCAGACTACTTCTAGAACGAGCTTGTACACTGAAGCTGACTCTTTTGCTCTCTTTTTGTTTCTTTCCTATTTTCTTGGCTTCTTTGCCACTATCTAGACAATTTTGGAACTTTGTTCCCAACTAAAATGGTTTCAATAGTCTGATTGTGATCATACATTTTTACAAGGAATTTTTAAAATCTTTCCTCGAGTCCAGAAAGTCAAGGACTTAGATCTTTTTCTTCCCTTATCAATATTGCCATGAAATTGATAAATAAAGACCAACTCTTTATTTTTGTTTTTAACCCACGTAGATAATTCCCATCCATTAATCCATTTTGTGGACCAATAGCTGCCATTCTGATGGAAGCTGTCACTTCTTAACAATAGGCATTCTGTGACTATGTTGACAGCACTTTGGGTGAAGATCCTAACTGGTCTTAGATATACATAGGGAGAAATTTGCTCAGCCAGTGTCAGTCTTAAGCATGCGTATCAGAAGATCTTTCTAGAGCTGGGAATTTTCCCATGAAAGGGATTCAGTTAGGGAAGAGACACTTGTGCCAGAGTTTTACATTCTTCTTGAACACTGCTTAAGGAACTTAGATGCCATGTCCATTTGGATCTCTGTATGCACAGAACTTTGTCATGCCAGTGCTTTGAAATGCATCTTGAAGAGAATTCACTAGCACAGAATGAAAGAGAGTGGAAGGGGTTGGTGGGGCTAACCAGGCCCAACCCCCCTGCCTAAACCAGGATACCTAGAGCCTCTTGCCCAGGATTCTATCTGGGTGTACTTTTAATGTCTTCAAAGATCCAGGCTCCACAATCTTTCTGGGCAGTCTGTGCCGTGGTTCAGTCACCCTGACAGTAAAGAAACATTTACTGATGTTCAAAGGCAATCTCCTGTATTTCAGTGTGTGCCCACTGCCTCTTGTCTTTTCCCTCAGCATCACTGAAAAGACACTGATTCCCTCCCCTTTGCACTATTGCTTCCATATGTATGTGTGATGCCATGTAGAGGTATGTCAAAAACCTCCCTGAAGCCCAGGCAGATAATATTCCCTTCATCTACCAGTCAAGTTGATTCATCAGAGGAGTTTAAAGTGATGTTCAGCATGAAATTCCCCTGAAAAATCATGCTAACTACATTATTTGGTCATCTGTCATGTGCCTGGCAAGGATTTCCAGGAAGAGCTGCTTCATCAACTTCCTGGGGATAAAAAAGAGGCTGGCTGGTTTGTACTATGGCGAGTCCTCTTAATTGCCTTTTTTGAAGATGGGTGTCATTTGCTAACATCCACTCTTTAGCCTCTCTTGTCGTCTACATCTTAGCAAAACGCTTTTCCACTATGTCTGGCTAGGAAAAACTGTGCCAGCACAGAAAACATCTCCCATCGTGTTCTAGAAGTTGCACGGATGTCTGCCAAGTGTTTGGCAGGAAGAAAAGAAAAGTTGTCCAAAACAGCTTCCAATCGAATGTTCCTGTGATTGGAAAAGTCAGGAGAGTGCAAAGGTACTGTTTTCTATCAGTTGGCAAGGTGCGCACACAATCCCAGTGTTGTACAGCTTGCTTCTTCACCTTCCCGAAGCTGCCGCTCTCGCCGGCTGCCGGAGCCCAAGAAGCGGCTTCTTCGCGCAAAGACGATTGTGCCGCTCACAGGGCTCTCCTTAGCGCGGCTTCTGCCGAAAGACGCCCGGCAGCGGCTCTTACCTCCGGAGAGCATCCTACCTTCGTCTTTAGCTCCTCTTCTCATCTACACCTCGGCAAAAAGCTTTTCCACTATGTCTGGCTAGGAAAAACTGTGCCAGCACAGAAAACATCTCCCATCGTGTTCTAGAAGTTGCACGGATGTCTGCCAAGTGTTTGGCAGGAAGAAAAGAAAAGTTGTCCAAAACAGCTTCCAATCGAATGTTCCTGTGATTGGAAAAGTCAGGAGAGTGCAAAGGTACTGTTTTCTATCAGTTGGCAAGGTGCGCACACAATCCCAGTGTTGTACAGCTTGCTTCTTCACCTTCCCGAAGCTGCCGCTCTCGCCGGCTGCCGGAGCCCAAGAAGCGGCTTCTTCGCGCAAAGACGATTGTGCCGCTCACAGGGCTCTCCTTAGCGCGGCTTCTGCCGAAAGACGCCCGGCAGCGGCTCTTACCTCCGGAGAGCATCCTACCTTCGTCTTTCTCGTCTTTTGTAGTCTACATCTTAGCAAAACGCTTTTCCACTATGTCTGGCTAGTAAAAACTGTGCCAGCACAGAAAACATCTCCCATCGTGTTCTAGAAGTTGCACGGATGTCTGCCAAGTGTTTGGCAGGAAGAAAAGAAAAGTTGTCCAAAACAGCTTCCAATCGAATGTTCCTGTGATTGGAAAAGTCAGGAGAGTGCAAAGGTACTGTTTTCTATCAGTTGGCAAGGTGCGCACACAATCCCAGTGTTGTACAGCTTGCTTCTTCACCTTCCCGAAGCTGCCGCTCTCGCCGGCTGCCGGAGCCCAAGAAGCGGCTTCTTCGCGCAAAGACGATTGTGCCGCTCACAGTGCTCTCCTTAGCGCGGCTTCTGCCGAAAGACGCCCGGCAGCGGCTCTTACCTCCGGAGAGCATCCTACCTTCGTCTTTCGCGTCTTTTGTAGTCTACATCTTAGCAAAACGCTTTTCCACTATGTCTGGCTAGTAAAAACTGTGCCAGCACAGAAAACATCTCCCATCGTGTTCTAGAAGTTGCACGGATGTCTGCCAAGTGTTTGGCAGGAAGAAAAGAAAAGTTGTCCAAAACAGCTTCCAATCGAATGTTCCTGTGATTGGAAAAGTCAGGAGAGTGCAAAGGTACTGTTTTCTATCAGTTGGCAAGGTGCGCACACAATCCCAGTGTTGTACAGCTTGCTTCTTCACCTTCCCGAAGCTGCCGCTCTCGCCGGCTGCCGGAGCCCAAGAAGCGGCTTCTTCGCGCAAAGACGATTGTGCCGCTCACAGTGCTCTCCTTAGCGCGGCTTCTGCCGAAAGACGCCCGGCAGCGGCTCTTACCTCCGGAGAGCATCCTACCTTCGTCTTTCGCGTCTTTTGTAGTCTACATCTTAGCAAAACGCTTTTCCACTATGTCTGGCTAGGAAAAACTGTGCCAGCACAGAAAACATCTCCCATCGTGTTCTAGAAGTTGCACGGATGTCTGCCAAGTGTTTGGCAGGAAGAAAAGAAAAGTTGTCCAAAACAGCTTCCAATCGAATGTTCCTGTGATTGGAAAAGTCAGGAGAGTGCAAAGGTACTGTTTTCTATCAGTTGGCAAGGTGCGCACACAATCCCAGTGTTGTACAGCTTGCTTCTTCACCTTCCCGAAGCTGCCGCTCTCGCCGGCTGCCGGAGCCCAAGAAGCGGCTTCTTCGCGCAAAGACGATTGTGCCGCTCACAGTGCTCTCCTTAGCGCGGCTTCTGCCGAAAGACGCCCGGCAGCGGCTCTTACCTCCGGAGAGCATCCTACCTTCGTCTTTCGCGTCTTTTGTAGTCTACATCTTAGCAAAACGCTTTTCCACTATGTCTGGCTAGGAAAAACTGTGCCAGCACAGAAAACATCTCCCATCGTGTTCTAGAAGTTGCACGGATGTCTGCCAAGTGTTTGGCAGGAAGAAAAGAAAAGTTGTCCAAAACAGCTTCCAATCGAATGTTCCTGTGATTGGAAAAGTCAGGAGAGTGCAAAGGTACTGTTTTCTATCAGTTGGCAAGGTGCGCACACAATCCCAGTGTTGTACAGCTTGCTTCTTCACCTTCCCGAAGCTGCCGCTCTCGCCGGCTGCCGGAGCCCAAGAAGCGGCTTCTTCGCGCAAAGACGATTGTGCCGCTCACAGTGCTCTCCTTAGCGCGGCTTCTGCCGAAAGACGCCCGGCAGCGGCTCTTACCTCCGGAGAGCATCCTACCTTCGTCTTTCGCGTCTTTTGTAGTCTACATCTTAGCAAAACGCTTTTCCACTATGTCTGGCTAGGAAAAACTGTGCCAGCACAGAAAACATCTCCCATCGTGTTCTAGAAGTTGCACGGATGTCTGCCAAGTGTTTGGCAGGAAGAAAAGAAAAGTTGTCCAAAACAGCTTCCAATCGAATGTTCCTGTGATTGGAAAAGTCAGGAGAGTGCAAAGGTACTGTTTTCTATCAGTTGGCAAGGTGCGCACACAATCCCAGTGTTGTACAGCTTGCTTCTTCACCTTCCCGAAGCTGCCGCTCTCGCCGGCTGCCGGAGCCCAAGAAGCGGCTTCTTCGCGCAAAGACGATTGTGCCGCTCACAGTGCTCTCCTTAGCGCAGCTTCTGCCGAAAGACGCCCGGCAGCGGCTCTTACCTCCTGAGAGTGGCAGCTTCGGGAAGGTGAAGAAGCAAGCTGTACAACACTGGGATTGTGTGCGCACCTTGCCAACTGATAGAAAACAGTACCTTTGCACTCTCCTGACTTTTCCAATCACAGGAACATTCGATTGGAAGCTGTTTTGGACAACTTTTCTTTTCTTCCTGCCAAACACTTGGCAGACATCCGTGCAACTTCTAGAACACGATGGGAGATGTTTTCTGTGCTGGCACAGTTTTTCCTAGCCAGACATAGTGGAAAAGCGTTTTGCTAAGATGTAGACTACAAAAGACGCGAAAGACGAAGGTAGGATGCTCTCCGGAGGTAAGAGCCGCTGCCGGGCGTCTTTCGGCAGAAGCCGCGCTAAGGAGAGCACTGTGAGCGGCACAATCGTCTTTGCGCGAAGAAGCCGCTTCTTGGGCTCCGGCAGCCGGCGAGAGCGGCAGCTTCGGGAAGGTGAAGAAGCAAGCTGTACAACACTGGGATTGTGTGCGCACCTTGCCAACTGATAGAAAACAGTACCTTTGCACTCTCCTGACTTTTCCAATCACAGGAACATTCGATTGGAAGCTGTTTTGGACAACTTTTCTTTTCTTCCTGCCAAACACTTGGCAGACATCCGTGCAACTTCTAGAACACGATGGGAGATGTTTTCTGTGCTGGCACAGTTTTTCCTAGCCAGACATAGTGGAAAAGCGTTTTGCTAAGATGTAGACTACAAAAGACGCGAAAGACGAAGGTAGGATGCTCTCCGGAGGTAAGAGCCGCTGCCGGGCGTCTTTCGGCAGAAGCCGCGCTAAGGAGAGCACTGTGAGCGGCACAATCGTCTTTGCGCGAAGAAGCCGCTTCTTGGGCTCCGGCAGCCGGCGAGAGCGGCAGCTTCGGGAAGGTGAAGAAGCAAGCTGTACAACACTGGGATTGTGTGCGCACCTTGCCAACTGATAGAAAACAGTACCTTTGCACTCTCCTGACTTTTCCAATCACAGGAACATTCGATTGGAAGCTGTTTTGGACAACTTTTCTTTTCTTCCTGCCAAACACTTGGCAGACATCCGTGCAACTTCTAGAACACGATGGGAGATGTTTTCTGTGCTGGCACAGTTTTTCCTAGCCAGACATAGTGGAAAAGCGTTTTGCTAAGATGTAGACTACAAAAGACGAGAAAGACGAAGGTAGGATGCTCTCCGGAGGTAAGAGCCGCTGCCGGGCGTCTTTCGGCAGAAGCCGCGCTAAGGAGAGCACTGTGAGCGGCACAATCGTCTTTGCGCGAAGAAGCCGCTTCTTGGGCTCCGGCAGCCGGCGAGAGCGGCAGCTTCGGGAAGGTGAAGAAGCAAGCTGTACAACACTGGGATTGTGTGCGCACCTTGCCAACTGATAGAAAACAGTACCTTTGCACTCTCCTGACTTTTCCAATCACAGGAACATTCGATTGGAAGCTGTTTTGGACAACTTTTCTTTTCTTCCTGCCAAACACTTGGCAGACATCCGTGCAACTTCTAGAACACGATGGGAGATGTTTTCTGTGCTGGCACAGTTTTTCCTAGCCAGACATAGTGGAAAAGCGTTTTGCTAAGATGTAGACTACAAAAGACGCGAAAGACGAAGGTAGGATGCTCTCCGGAGGTAAGAGCCGCTGCCGGGCGTCTTTCGGCAGAAGCCGCGCTAAGGAGAGCACTGTGAGCGGCACAATCGTCTTTGCGCGAAGAAGCCGCTTCTTGGGCTCCGGCAGCCGGCGAGAGCGGCAGCTTCGGGAAGGTGAAGAAGCAAGCTGTACAACACTGGGATTGTGTGCGCACCTTGCCAACTGATAGAAAACAGTACCTTTGCACTCTCCTGACTTTTCCAATCACAGGAACATTCGATTGGAAGCTGTTTTGGACAACTTTTCTTTTCTTCCTGCCAAACACTTGGCAGACATCCGTGCAACTTCTAGAACACGATGGGAGATGTTTTCTGTGCTGGCACAGTTTTTCCTAGCCAGACATAGTGGAAAAGCGTTTTGCTAAGATGTAGACTACAAAAGACGCGAAAGACGAAGGTAGGATGCTCTCCGGAGGTAAGAGCCGCTGCCGGGCGTCTTTCGGCAGAAGCCGCGCTAAGGAGAGCACTGTGAGCGGCACAATCGTCTTTGCGCGAAGAAGCCGCTTCTTGGGCTCCGGCAGCCGGCGAGAGCGGCAGCTTCGGGAAGGTGAAGAAGCAAGCTGTACAACACTGGGATTGTGTGCGCACCTTGCCAACTGATAGAAAACAGTACCTTTGCACTCTCCTGACTTTTCCAATCACAGGAACATTCGATTGGAAGCTGTTTTGGACAACTTTTCTTTTCTTCCTGCCAAACACTTGGCAGACATCCGTGCAACTTCTAGAACACGATGGGAGATGTTTTCTGTGCTGGCACAGTTTTTCCTAGCCAGACATAGTGGAGAAGCTTTTTGCCGAGGTGTAGATGAGAAGAGGAGCTAAAGACGAAGGTAGGATGCTCTCCGGAGGTAAGAGCCGCTGCCGGGCGTCTTTCGGCAGAAGCCGCGCTAAGGAGAGCCCTGTGAGCGGCACAATCGTCTTTGCGCGAAGAAGCCGCTTCTTGGGCTCCGGCAGCCGGCGAGAGCGGCAGCTTCGGGAAGGTGAAGAAGCAAGCTGTACAACACTGGGATTGTGTGCGCACCTTGCCAACTGATAGAAAACAGTACCTTTGCACTCTCCTGACTTTTCCAATCACAGGAACATTCGATTGGAAGCTGTTTTGGACAACTTTTCTTTTCTTCCTGCCAAACACTTGGCAGACATCCGTGCAACTTCTAGAACACGATGGGAGATGTTTTCTGTGCTGGCACAGTTTTTCCTAGCCAGACATAGTGGAAAAGCGTTTTGCTAAGATGTAGACGACAAGAGAGGCTAAAGAGTGGATGTTAGCAAATGACACCCATCTTCAAAAAAGGCAATTAAGAGGACTCGCCATAGTACAAACCAGCCAGCCTCTTTTTTATCCCAGGAAGTTGATGAAGCAGCTCTTCCTGGAAATCCTTGCCAGGCACATGACAGATGACCAAATAATGTAGTTAGCATGATTTTTCAGGGGAATTTCATGCTGAACATCACTTTAAACTCCTCTGATGAATCAACTTGACTGGTAGATGAAGGGAATATTATCTGCCTGGGCTTCAGGGAGGTTTTTGACATACCTCTACATGGCATCACACATACATATGGAAGCAATAGTGCAAAGGGGAGGGAATCAGTGTCTTTTCAGTGATGCTGAGGGAAAAGACAAGAGGCAGTGGGCACACACTGAAATACAGGAGATTGCCTTTGAACATCAGTAAATGTTTCTTTACTGTCAGGGTGACTGAACCACGGCACAGACTGCCCAGAAAGATTGTGGAGCCTGGATCTTTGAAGACATTAAAAGTACACCCAGATAGAATCCTGGGCAAGAGGCTCTAGGTATCCTGGTTTAGGCAGGGGGGTTGGGCCTGGTTAGCCCCACCAACCCCTTCCACTCTCTTTCATTCTGTGCTAGTGAATTCTCTTCAAGATGCATTTCAAAGCACTGGCATGACAAAGTTCTGTGCAGACAGAGATCCAAATGGACATGGCATCTAAGTTCCTTAAGCAGTGTTCAAGAAGAATGTAAAACTCTGGCACAAGTGTCTCTTCCCTAACTGAATCCCTTTCATGGGAAAATTCCCAGCTCTAGAAAGATCTTCTGATACGCATGCTTAAGACTGACACTGGCTGAGCAAATTTCTCCCTATGTATATCTAAGACCAGTTAGGATCTTCACCCAAAGTGCTGTCAACATAGTCACAGAATGCCTATTGTTAAGAAGTGACAGCTTCCATCAGAATGGCAGCTATTGGTCCACAAAATGGATTAATGGATGGGAATTATCTACGTGGGTTAAAAACAAAAATAAAGAGTTGGTCTTTATTTATCAATTTCATGGCAATATTGATAAGGGAAGAAAAAGATCTAAGTCCTTGACTTTCTGGACTCGAGGAAAGATTTTAAAAATTCCTTGTAAAAATGTATGATCACAATCAGACTATTGAAACCATTTTAGTTGGGAACAAAGTTCCAAAATTGTCTAGATAGTGGCAAAGAAGCCAAGAAAATAGGAAAGAAACAAAAAGAGAGC
Organism: Melospiza melodia melodia; assembly: GCF_035770615.1. Classification (NCBI taxonomy): domain Eukaryota; kingdom Metazoa; phylum Chordata; class Aves; order Passeriformes; family Passerellidae; genus Melospiza; species Melospiza melodia. Next base: position 844,769 of record NW_026948488.1, on the reverse strand, counting down.
AAAAGAGTCAGCTTCAGTGTACAAGCTCGTTCTAGAAGTAGTCTGCTGGGAAAAGGAACCCCCAGCTAAATTTCCAATGTATTCCTGCGCTTGATTCAGTAACTGGTCAATGTAAAAACCAATCCTTTTGTACAACTTCTTCCAGCAACAAAAACTCCAACAGGTTGACACTACCATCATGCCTGTTCCAGACATATTTAAAAGAGAAATGATGATTTTCTTGAAAACCTACTTACATAAAAGTTGCAAGATGGTGGAGGGATTCCCACATCCTCCTTCCTCCATCTGGCTTGAAAGTATATTTGATAAAATATGCAACAAAGCACATGATTTATAAGGGAGAGTCAAATGGATGATTTGGGAATCGATCTCTTGTTGATAGTAAACTTCATATCCACTCGGTGTGACCTTTTTAAAACAAAATGTGGAGCTGAGGCATGAATCTGCCACAACAATTGTAAAGCAAACATACACACTCCCCTTCATATGCCCCCCCCTCCACACACACCTAGGCACACACAGAGATCAGCATAGCAGATCATGAACACCTTGGAAAAGACTGAAATGCTAAATGCCTCTCTTGATGGGCAAAAGAGCTGGTGCAGTAATTCAAATGCCTGGTACAAAAATTCTGTTTAATATTTAGCTCCTATTTAAAACACAGCTTTTCATTTCATTCTATTTACAGAATATTTTCATTTCATTTGTTTCTTTAAAATTACTTAGTTCTCACCTGTTGTATGTCTAGGAATATTTTCTTCCAAAAATAGAAAAAAATAGATGATATCTTTTCAGCAGAAAACATTGGTTGATACAATTTTAAACCATCATGATATGGAAGAATTCTTCTGTCCCTCTCGAAGGTGGAAGAAGCATTTGGATCACAGATCATCTACAATGAAATACTTGACATGTTTAAGATGCTTTCAATCAATTTTGATCGTCAATTGCTTATTTGTTGTAAACAGTAATTTTTCAGTGAAGGGAAAGTGTGTGTGGTATATCTACATGATATGTTCAAAGGCAGTTCCTACTAATGGCCAGGCTGAATTCCAGTAAATAATGTCCCGAATGATATTTTGCCGCCTTCTTTGGCACTTCATGAAATCTTACCCCGATGAAGTGCTGAAACACAGAGATTTTCTCTTAGAGAGTGTCTCATGTTGTAACCTATCCCATGGATTTTATGCTGTAATTCTTATCTCTTTTAAAATTTACTATCTTCTGTACAGTTTTCATGAAACTTTCTGTTACAGTAGTGAATAGCACAGATAAATGTCATTTTGTACAACTTTGAATTTACCCCAAGAGCTGAGAGAAAACTTGATCCTATACTTCAATCCGAGTTTCTTCTATAGTCCAACTTTGTTTCTCTACCATCAAGCTTCTCCTTTGTTGCTGCTCCAAGCCCCGTCCAAGGTGACCTTGAATACTTTCAGGGATGGGACACCCACAACTTCTCTGGGCAACCTGTTCCAGTGTTCCAGCACTCCCACAGTAAAAAAGGCCTTCCTTTCATCTAATATGTGTAGGAAATCATAAATCTAGGCATAGAAGCTTGGAGTGCAAATTTGAAATTCTTTGGATTTGAAGCACATTTTATATGAATAATGACTTACAGATGACTAAAAGATGTTGATGGGCATTTGAGCTGACAAGTTTTGAAAAAGTGCACGGAAATTAAAATTGAAACCACTAAAATTAAAAACTCCTTGCCATTTTCTTTTTCCTCTCCTATTCAAAATTGCATATGTCAGATATCAGTGCTTCATGCAAACCTCTCAGATGCTCTCAGAGAAAAAGCTTTTCTTTCAGACTAAGTTGCGGTTGACGTAGAACACTAGCAGGAGTGAAAGATTTTCTGGGCATCGGGGCAGCCCGTTCTCCTTGGATTTGTGTGCAGAATGCATTTTATCCAAACTGGAAAATAGATCCCAGCTCTGTTCTATTCATCATCCTTACTTCATCAGGCCAGAAGATTCTGTGAAAAGTAGCCTGTGGACCTTGAAGACAGCGCATGTGAACCAGATGAGAGGTGATAGAGAAGTTGAGGGAGAGAAGAAAGAGCATGAGGCTGAAACCAGAAAGTATTTCTCCACGTGATCATGGAAGATTGCAGGAGCCACTTGGTACTATCAAACCAGCCCAACTTGGCACTTGTGCCACCTTGGGTCTGGGAGCCATGTTGCATATCGTGCATTTTAAGGAGCCAGCTGGCCACACCCAGCCATATGCCCCCAAACACAAACCAAGGTCCTTTTCTCTGGCAAACAAAACTCAGCTGCCCTGCTTCTGGATGGCAGATTGCAGGAACCACTTGGTACTATCAAACCAGCCCAACTTGGCACTGGTGCCACCATGGGTCTGGTCACCATCCTGCCTATTGTAGCTTTTCAGGAGCCAGCCGGTCACTCTCAGCCATAGGCCCCCAAACACAAACCTCGGCCCGTTTCCCTGGCAAACAAAAGTAAGCTGCCCCGCTTCTGCATGGCAGATTGCAGGAGCTACTTAGTACTATCAAATCAGCCCGACTTGGCACAGGTGCCACCTTGGATCTGGGAACCATCCTGTGTATCGTGGATTTTCAGGGGCCAGCCGGCCACTCTCAGCCATATGCCCCCAAAAACAAACCACGGACCTTTTCTCTGGCAAACAAAAATCAGCTGCCCCACTTCTGGATGGCAGATTGCAGGAGCCACTTGGGACTATCACACCAGCACAACATGGCACTGCTGCCACCTTGGATCTGGGAACAATCCTGCGTATCGTACATATTCAGGAACCAGCCGAACACTCCCAGCCACAGGCCCCCAAACACAAACAACGGCCCTTTTCTCTGGCAAACAAAACTCAACTGCCCCTCTTCTGGATGGCAAATTGCAGGACGCACTTGGTACTACAAAAAGATCCCGACTTGGCAGTGGTGCCACCTTGGGTCTGGGAACCATCCTGCGTATCGAGCATTTTAAGGAGCCAGCCGGCAATTCCCAGCCGTATGCCCCAAAAAGAAACCATGGACCTTTTCTCTGGCAAAAAAAAACTCAGCTGTCCCGCTTCTGGATGGCAGATTGCAGGAGTTACTTTGAACCATACAACCAGCCTTACTTGGCACTGGTGCCACCTTGGATCTGGGAACCATCCTGCCTATCGTTGATTTTCAGGGGCCAGCCGGCCACTCTCAGCCATAGGCCCCCAAACACAAACCACAGCCCTTTTCTCTAGCAAACAAAATTCAACTGCCCCGCTTCTGGATGGCAAATTGCAGGAGCCACTGGGTACTACAAAAACAGCCTGACTTGGCACTGGTGCCACCTTGCGTCTGGTTACCATGCGGCGTATCGTGCATTTTAAGGAGCCAGGTGGCCACTCCCAGCCATATGCCCCCAAACACAACCCACGGCCCTTTTCTCTGGCAAACAAAACTCAGCTGCCCCGCTTCTGGATGGCAGATTGCAGGAGACACTTGGTACTATCAAACCAGCCCGACTTGGCACTGGTGCCACCTTGGGTCTGGGAACCATCCTGCGTATTGTGGATTGTCAGGAGACAGCCGACCACTCTCGGCCACAGAGCCCAATCAAAAACAAAGGTCCGTTTCCCTGGCAAAAAAAACTCAGCTGCCCCGCTTCTGGATGGGAGATTGCAGGAGGCACTTGACACTGTCAAACGAGCCCCACTTGGCACTGGTGCCACCTTGGGTCTGGGAACCATGCTGCGTATCGTGGATTTTCAGGAGCCAGCCGGCCACTGCCAGCCATAGGCCCCCAAACACAAACCACAGCCTTTTTCTCTGGCAAACAAAACTCAGCTGCCCCGCTTCTGGATGGCAGATTGCAGGAGCCACTTGGTACTATCAAACCAGCCCGACTTGGCACTGGTGCCACCTTGGGTCTGGGAACCATCCTGCCTATCGTGGATTTTAAGGAGCCAGCCGGCTACTCCCAGCCACAGGCCCCCAACAAAAACCACGGCCCTTTTTTCTCGCAAACAAAACTTAGCTGCCTCACTTCTGGATGGCAGATTGCAGGAGCCACTTGGTGTAATCAAACCAGCCCGACTTGGCACTGGTGCCACCTTGGGTCTGGGAACCATCCTGCGTATCGTGGATTCTAAGGAGCCAGCCGGCCACTCCTAGCCACAGGCCCCCAAACAAAATCAACGGCGCTGTTCCCTGGAAAACAAAACACGCCTGCCAACTTTTTGATGGAGTTTGCAGGAGCCACTTGGTACTATCAAACCAGCCCGACTTGGCACTGGTGCCACCTTGGGTCTGGGAACCATCCTGCGTATCGTGGATTCTAAGGAGCCAGCCGGCCACTCCTAGCCACAGGCCCCCAAACAAAAACCTAGGCCTATTTCTCTGGCAAACAAAAGTAAGCTGCCCTGCTTCTGGATGGCAGATTGCAGGAGACACTTGGTACTATCAAACCAGCCCAACTTGGCACTGGTGCCACCTTGGATCTGGGAACCATGCTCTGTATCGTGGATATTCAGGGGCCAGCCGGCCACTCTCAGCCATATGTCCCCAAACAGAAACCTCGGCCCGTTTCTCTGGCAAACAAAACTCAACTGCCCCTCTTCTGGATGGCAAATTGCAGGATGAACTTGATACTAAAACCGCAGGCCGACTTGGTAGTGGTGACACCTTGGGCCTGGGAACCATCATGCGTATCGAGCATTTTAAGGAGCCAGCCGGCCACTCCCAGCAATATGCCCCCAAAAACAATCCACGGAATTTTCCTCTGGCAAACAAAAATCAGCTGCCTCGCTTCTGGATGGCAGATTGCAGGAGCCACTTTGCACCATCAAACCAGCCCGACTTGGCACTGGTGCCACATTGCATCTGGGAACCATGCTGCCTAGCGTGGATTTTCAGGAGCCAGCCGGCCACTCTCAGCTATATGCCCCCAAACAAAACCCACGGCCCGTTTCCCTGGCAAACAAAATTAAGCTGCCCCGCTTCTGGATGGCAGATTGCAGGACGCACTTGGTAGTATCAAACCAGCAAAACTTGGCACTGGTGCCACCTTGGGTCTGGGAACCATCCTGCGTATCGTGGGTTCAAAGGAGCCAGCCGGTCACTCCCAGCCACAGGCCCCCAAATACAAACAATGTCGCTTTTCCCTGGAAAACAAAACTCGCCTGCCAACTTTTTGATGGCAGATTGCAGGACCCACTTGGTACTATCAAACCAGCCCAACTTGGCACTGGTGCCACCATGGGTCTGGTAACCATCCTGCCTATCGTAGCTTTCCAGGAGCCAGCCGGTCACTCCCAGCCATAGGTCCCCAGTCACAAACCTCGGCCCGTTTCCCTGGCAAACAAAAGTAAGCTACCCCGCTTCTGGATGGCAGATTGCAGGAGCCACTTGGTACTATCAAACCAGCCCAACTTGGCACTGGTGCCACCTTGGGTCTGGGAACCATGCTGCGTAACACAGATTCTAAGGCGCCAGTCGGCCACTACGAGCCACAAGCCCCCAAACACAAACAACGGCGCTATTCTCTGGCAAACAAAACTCAACTGCCCCTCTTCTGGATGGCAAATTGCAGGACGCACTTGGTACTATAAAAACAGCCCGACTTGGCACTGGTGCCCCCTTGGGTCTGGGAACCATCCTGCGTATCGATCTTTTTAATGAGACAGCCGGCCACTCCCAGCCATATGCCCCCAAACACAACCCACGGCCCTTTTCTCTGGCAAACAAAACTCAACTGCACCGCTTCTGGATGGCAGATTGCAGGAGCCACTTGGTACTATCAAACCAGCCCGACTTGGCACTGGTGCCACCTTGGGTCTGGGAACCATCCTGCGTATTGTAGGTTGTCAGGAGCCAGCCGAACACTCTCGGCCACAGACCCCAATTAAAAACAACGGCCCGTTTCACAGGCAAACAAAACTCAGCTGCCCCGCTTCTGGATGGGAGATTGCAGGAGCCACTGGGTACTATAAAACCAGCCCTACTTGGCACTGATGCCACCTTGGGTCTGGGAACCATGCTGCGTATCATGGATTTTCAGGAGCCAGCCGGCCACTGCCAGCCACAGGCCCCGAAACACAAACAACAGCCTTTTTGTCTGGCAAACTAAATTCAGCTGCCCCGCTTCTGGATGGCAGATTGCAGGAACCACTTGGTACTAACAAACCAGCCCGACTTGGCACTGGTGCCACCTTGGGTCTGGGAACCATCTTGCGTATCGTGGATTCTAAGGAGCCAGCCGGCCACTCCCAGCCACAGGCCCCAAAACACACACAACGGCGCTTTTCCCTGGAAAACAAAACTCGCCTGCCAACATTTTGATGGCAGATTGCAGGAGCCACTTGCTACTATCAAACCAGCCCAACTTGGCACTGGTGCCACCATGGGTCTGGTCACCATCCTGCCTATCGTAGCTTTTCAGGAGCCAGCCGGTCACTCCCAGCCATAGGCCCCCAGACACAAACCTCGGCCTGTTTCCCTGGCACACAAAAGTAAGCTACCGCACTTCTGGATGGCAGATTGCAGGAGCCACTTTGCACCATCAAACCAGCCCGACTTGGCACTGGTGCCACCTCTGGTCTGGGAACCATGCTGCGTATCGTGGATTCTAAGGAGCCAGCCGGTCACTCCCAGCCATAGGCCCCCAGAAAAAAACCTCGGTCCGTTTCCCTGGCAAACAAAAGTAAGCTTCCCCGATTCTGGATGGCAGATTGCAGGAGCCACTTGGTGCTATCAAACCAGCCCGACTTGGCACTAGTGCCACCTTGGGTCTGGGAACCATCCTGCGTATCGTGTGTTCTAAGGAGCCAGCCGGCCACTCCCACCCACAGTCCCCCAAACACAAACAACGGCGCTTTTCCCTGGAAAACAAAACTCGCCTGCCAACTTTTTGATGGCAGATTGCAGGAGCCACTTGGTACTATCAAACCAGCCCAACTTGGCACTGGTGCCACCATGGGTCTGGTCACCATCCTGCCTATCGTAGCTTTTCAGGAGCCAGCCGGTCACTCCTAGCCCTAGGCCCCCAGTCATAAACCTCGGCCCGTTTCCCTGGCACACAAAGGTAAGCTACCCCGCTTCAGGATGGCAGATTGCAGGAACCACTTGGCACCATCAAACCAGCCCGACGTGGCACTGGTGCCACCTTGGGTCTGGGAACCATCCTGCGTATCGTGTGTTCTAAGGAGCCAGCCGGCCACTCCCACCCACAGTCCCCCAAACACAAACAACGGCGCTTTTCCCTGGAAAACAAAACTCGCCTGCCAACTTTTTGATGGCAGATTGCAGGAGCCACTTGGTACTATCAAACCAGCCCAACTTGGCACTGGTGCCACCATGGGTCTGGTCACCATCCTGCCTATCGTAGCTTTTCAGGAGCCAGGCGGTCACTCCCAGCCATAGGCCCCCAGACACAAACCTCGGCCCGTTTCCCTGGCAAACAAAAGTAAGCTGCCCCGCTTCTGCATGGCAGATTGCAGGTGCTATTTAGTACTATCAAACCAGCCCGACCTGGCACTGGTGCCACCTCAGGTCTGGGAACCATCCTGCCCATCGTGGATTTTCAGGGGCCAGACGGCCACTATCAGCCATATGCCCCCAAAAACAAACCACGGCCCTTTTCTCTGGTAAACAAAACTCAACTGCCCCTCTTCTGGATGGCAAATTTTAGGACGCACTTTGTACTACGAAAACCGCCCGACTTGGCACTGGTGCCACCTTGGGTCAGGGAACCATCCTGCCTATCGTAGCTTTTTAAGGAGCCAGCAGGCCACGCCCAGCCATATACCCCCAAAAACAAACCACGGACCATTTCTCTTGGAAACAAAAATCCGCTGCCCCGCGTCAGGATGGCAGATTGCAGGAGCCACTTTGCACCATCAAACCACCCCGACTTGGCACTGGTGCCATCTTGGATCTGGGAACCATCCTGCCTATCGTAGCTTTTCAGGAGCCAGCCGGTTACTCCCAACCATAGGCCCCCAGACAGAAAGCTCTGCCCGTTTCCCTGGCAAACAAAAGTAAGCTACCCCGCTTCTGGATGGCAGATTGCAGGAGCCACTTGGTACTATCAAACCAGCCCAACTTGACACTGGTGCCACTTTGGGTCTGGGAACCATGCTGCGTAACGTAGATTCTAAGGCGCCAGGCGGCCACTCCCAGCCACAGGCCCCCAAATACAAACAACGGCGCTTTTCCCTGGAAAACAAAACTCGCCTGCAAGCTTTTTGATGGCAGATTGCAGGAGCCACTTGGTACTATCAAACCAGCCCAACTTGGCACTGGTGCCACCATGGGTCTGGTCACCATCCTGCCTATCATAGCTTTTCAGGAGCCAGCCGGTCACTCCCAGCCATAGGCCCCCAGACACAAACCTCGGCCCGTTTCCCTGGCAAACAAAACTAAGTTATCCCGCATGTGGATGGCAGATTGCAGGAGCCACTTTGCACCATCAAACCAGCCCAACTTGGCACTGGTGCCACCTCTGGTCTGGGAACCATCCTCCGTATCGTGGATTCTAAGGAGCCAGCCGGCCACTCCCAGCCACAGGCCCCCAAACAAAAACAACGGCGCTTTTCCCTGGATAACAAACTCGCCTGCCAACTTTTTGATGGCAGATTGCAGGAGCCACTTGGTACTATCAAACCAGCCCAACTTGGCACTGGTGCCACCTTGGGTCTGGTCACCATCCTGCCTATCATAGCTTTTCAGGAGCCAGCCGGTCACTGCCAGCCATAGGCCCCCAGACACAAAGCTCGGCCCGTTTCCCTGGCAAACAAAATTAAGCTACCCCGCTTCTGGATGGCAGATTGCAGGAGTCACTTTGCACCATCAAACTAGCCCGACTTGGCACTGGTGCAACGTCTGGTCTGGGAACCATCCTGCGTATCGTGGATTCTAAGGAGCCAGCCGGCCACTCCCAGCCACAGGCCCCCAAACAAAAACAACGGCGCTTTTCCCTGGAAAACAAAACTCGCCTGCCAACTTTTTGATGGCAGATTACAGGAGCCACTTGGTACTATCAAACCAGCCCAACTTGGCACTGGTGCCACCATGGGTCTGGTCACCATCCTGCCTATCGTAGATTTTCAGGAGCCTGCCGGTCACTGCCAGCCATAGGCCCCCAGACACAAACCTCGGCCCGTTTCCCTAGCAAACAAAAGTAAGCTGCCCCGCTTCTGGATGGCAGATTGCAGGACGCACTTGGTAGTATCAAACCAGACCGACTTGTCACTGGTGCCACCTCTGGTCTGGGAACCATCCTGCGTATCGTTGATTCTAATTAGCCAGCCGGCCACTCCCATCCACAGGCCCCCAAACACAAACAACGGCGCTTTTCCCTGGAAAACAAAACTCGCCTGCCAAATTTTTGATGGCAGATTGCAGGAGCCACTTGGTACTATCAAATCAGCCCAACTTGGCACTGGTGCCACCATGGGTCTGGTCACCATCCTGCCTATCGTAGCTTTTCAGGAGCCAGCCGGTCACCCCCAGCCACAGGCCCCGAGACAAAAACCTCGGCCCGTTTCCCTGGCAAAAAAAAGTAAGCTACCCCGCTTCTGGATGGCAGATTGCAGGACGCACTTGGTAGTATCAAACCAGCCCAACTTGGCACTGGTGCCACCTCACGTCTGGGAACCATCCTGCGTATCGTGGATTCTAAGCAGCCAGCCGGCCACTCGGTGCCACAGGCACCCAAACACAAACAACGGCGCTTTTCCCTGGAAAACAAAACTCGCCTGCCAACTTTTTGATGGCGGATTGCAGGAGCCACTTGGTACTATCAAACCAGCCCAACTTGGCACTGGTGCCACCATGGATATGGTCACCATCCTGCCTATCGTATCTTTTCAGGACCTAGCAGGTCACTCCCAGCCATAGGCGCCCAGACACAAAGCTCGGCCCGTTTCCCTGGCAAACAAAAGTAAGCTGCCCCGCTTCTGGATGGCAGATTGCAGGAACCACTTGGTACTATAAAACCAGCCCGACTTGGCACAGGTGCCACGTCAGGTCTGGGAACCATCCTGCGTATCGTGGATTCTAAGGAGCCAGCCGGCCACTCCCTGCCACAGGCACCCAAACACAAACAACGGCGCTTTAACCTGGAAAACAAAACTCGCCTGCCAAATTTTGAGGGCAGATTGCAGGAGCCACTTGGTACTATCAAACCAGCCCAACTTGGCACTGGTGCCACCATGGGTCTGGTCACCATCCTGCCTATCGTAGCTTTTCAGGAGCCAGCCGGTCACTCCCAGCCATAGGCCCCCAGACACAAACCTCGGCCCGTTTCCCTGGCAAACAAAAGTAAGCTACCCCGCTTCTGGATGGCAGATTGCAGGACGCACTTGGTAGTATCAAACCAGCCCGACTTGTCACTGGTGTCACCTCTGGTCTGGGAACCATCCTGCGTATCGTGGATTCTAAGAAGCCACCCGGCCACTCCCAGCCACAGGCCCCCAAACACAAACAACGGCGCTTTTCCCTGGAAAACAAAACTCACCTGCCAAATTTTTGATGGCAGATTGCAGGAGCCACTTGGTACTATCAAACGAGCCCAACTTGGCACTGGTGCCACCATGGGTCTGGTCACCATCCTGCCTATCGTAGCTTTTCAGGAGCCAGCCGGTCACCCCCAGCCATATACCCCGAGACAAAAAGCTCGGCCCGTTTCCCTGGCAAAAAAAAGTAAGCTACCCCGCTTCTGGATGGCAGATTGCAGGACGCACTTGGGAGTATCAAACCAGCCCAACTTGGCACTGGTGCCACCTCAGGTCTGGGAACCATCCTGCGTATCGTGGATTCTAAGGAGCCAGCCGGCCACTCCCAGCCATAGGCCCCCAAACAAAAACAACGGCACTTTTCCCTGGAAAACAAAACTTGCCTGCCAACTTTTTGATGGCAGATTGCAGGAGCCACTTGGTACTATCAAACCAGCCCAACTTGGCACTGGTGCCACCTCTGGTCTGGGAACCATGCTGAGTATCGTGGATTCTAAGGAGCCAGCCGGCCACTCCCAGCCACAGGCCCCCAAACACAAACAACGGCGCTTTTCCCTGGAAAACAAAACTCGCCTGCCAAGTTTTGGATGGCAGATTGCAGGAGCCACTTGGTACTATCAAACCAGCCCAACTTGGCACTGGTGCCGTCATGGGTCTGGTCACCATCCTGCCTATCGTAGCTTTTCACGAGCCAGCCGGTCACTTCCAGGCTTAGGCCCCCAGACACAAACCTCGGACCGTTTCCCTGGCAAACAAAAGTAAGCTGCCCCGCTTCTGGATGGCAGATTGCAGGAACCACTTGGTACTATCAAACCAGCCCAACTTGGCACTGATGCCACCTCAGGTCTGGGAACCATGCTGCGTATCATGGATTTTCAGAAGCCAGCCGGGCACTGCCAGCCACAGGCCCCGAAACACAAACAACAGCCTTTTTCTCTGGCAAACAAAATTCAGCTGCCCCGCTTCTGGATGGCAGATTGCAGGAACCACTTGGTACTAACAAACCAGCCCGACTTGGCACTGGTGCCACCTCAGGTCTGGGAACCATCCGGCGTATCGTGGATTCCAATTAGCAAGCTGGCCACTCCCAGCCACAGGCCCCAAAACACACACAACGGTGCTTTTCCCTGGAAAACAAAACTCGCCTGCCAAACTTTTGATGGCAGATTGCAGGAGCCACTTGGTATTATCAAACCAGCCCAACTTGGCACTGGTGCCACCATGGGTCTGGTCACCATCCTGCCTATCGTAGCTTTTCAGGAGCCAGCCAGCCACCCCCAGCCAGAGGCCCCCAGACAAATATTTCGGCCTGTTTCCCTGGCAAACAAAAGTAAGCTGCCCCGCTTCTGGATGGCAGATTGCAGGAGCCACTTTGCACCATCAAACCAGCCCAACTTGGCACTGGTGCCAACTCAGGTCTGGGAACCATCCTGCGTAACGTGGATTCTAAGCAGCCACCCGGCCTCTCTGAGCCACAGGCCCCCAAACACAAACAACGGCGCTTTTCCCTGGAAAACAAAACTCGCCTGCCAACTTTTTGATGGCAGATTGCAGGAGCCACTTGGTACTATCAAACCAGCCCAACTTGGCACTGGTGCCACCTCTGGTCTGGGAACCATCCTGCCTATCGTAGCTTTTCAGGAGCCAGCCGGTCACTCCCAGCCATAGACCCCCAGACACAAACCTCGGCCCGTTTCCCTGGAAAACAAAAGTAAGTTACCCCGATTCTGGATGGCAGATTGCAGGAGCCACTTGGTACTATCAAATCAGCCCAACTTGGCACTGGTGCCACCATGGGTCTGGTAAACATCCTGCCTATCGTAGCTTTTCAGGAGCCAGCCGGTCACTCCCTGCCATAGGCCCCCGGACACAAACCTCTGCCCGTTTCCCTGGCAAACAAAAGTAAGCTGCCCCGCTTTTGGATGGCAGATTGCAGGATGCACTTGGTACTTACAAACCAGCCCGACTTGGCCCTGGTGCCACCTTGGCTCTGGGAACCATGCTGGGTAACGTAGATTCTACGAGGACAGGCGGCCACTCCCAGCCACAGGCCTCTAAATAAAAACAACGGCGCTTTTCCCTGGAAAACAAAACTCGCCTGCCAACTTCTTGATGGCAGATTGCAGGAGCCACTTGGTACTATCAAACCAGCCCAACTTGGCACTGGTGCCACCATGGGTCTGGTCACCATCCTGCCTATCGTAGCTTTTCAGGAGCCAGCCGGTCACTCCCAGCCATAGGCCCCCAGACAAATACCTCGGCACGTTTCCCTGGCAAACAAAAGTAGGCTGCCCCGCTTCTGGATGGCAAATTGCAGGACGCACTTGGTACTACGAAAACAGCCCGACTTGGCACTGATGCCACCTTGGGTCAGGGAACAATCCTGCGTATAGAGCTTTTTAAGGAGCCAGCCGGCCACGTCCAGTCATATACCCCCAAAAGAAACCACGGAACTTTTCTCCAGCAAACAAAAATCCGCTGCCCCGCGTCTGGATGGCAGATTGCAGGAGCTATTTAGTATTATCAAACCAGCCCGACTTGGCACTGGTGGCACCATGAGTCTGGTAACCATCCTGCCTATCGTAGCTTTTCAGTAGTCAGCCGGTCACTCCCAGCCATAGGCCCCCAGACAAATACCTCGGCCCGTTTCCCTGGGAAACAAAAGTAAGCTGTCCCGCTTCTGGATGGCAGATTGCAGGAGCCACTTGGTACTATCAAACCAGCCCAACTTGTTCCCAGACCCAAGGTGGCACCAGTGCCAAGTGGGGCTGGTTTGATGGTGCAACGTGGCTCCTGCAATCTGCCATCCAAAAGCGGGGCAGCTTACTTTTGTTTGCCAGGGAAACGGGCCGAGGTTTGTGTCTGGGGGTCTATGGCTGGGAGTGACCGGCTGGCTCCTGAAAAGCTACGATAGGCAGGATGGTTCCCAGACAAGAGGTGCCACCAGTGCCAAGTTGGGCTGGTTTGATAGTACCAAGTGGCTCCTGCAATCTGCCATCAAAAAGTTGGCAGGCGAGTTTTGTTTTCCAGGGAAAAGCGCCGTAGTTTTTGTTTGGGGGCCTGTGGCTCAGAGTGGCCGGGTGGCTTCTTAGAATCCACGATACGCAGGATGGTTCCTAGACCCAAGGTGGCACCAGTGCCAAGTCGGGCTGGTTTGACACAACCAAGTGGCTCCTGCAATCTGCCATCCAGAATCGGGGCAGCTTAATTTTGTTTGCCAGGGAAACGGTCCGAGGTTTGTGTCTGGGAGCCTATGGCTGGGAGTGACCGGCTGGCTCCTGAAATGCTACAATAGGCAGGATGGTTCCCAGACCCATAGTGGCACCAGTGCCAAGTTGGGATGATTTGATAGTACCAAGTGGCTCCTGCAATCTGCCATCAAAAAGTTGGCAGGCGAATTTTGTCTTCCAGGGAAAAGCGCCGTTGTTTGTGTTTGGGGGCCTGTGGCTGGGAGTGGCCGGCTGGCTCCTTAGAATCCATGATATGCAGGATTGTTCCCAGACCCAAGGTGGCACCAGTGCCAAGTCGGGCTGGTTTGATGGTGCAAAGTGGCTCCGGCAATCTGCCATCCAGACGCGGGGCAGCGGATTTTTGTTTCCAAGAGAAATGGTCCGTGGTTTGTTTTTGGGGGTTTATGGCTGGGCGTGGCCGGCTGGCTCCTTAAAAAGCTCGATATGCAGGATGGTTCCCTGACACAAGGTGGCACCAGTGCCACGTCGGGCGGTTTTGTAGTACAAAGTGCGTCCTAAAATTTGCCATCCAGAAGAGGGGCAGTTGAGTTTTGTTTGCCAGAGAAAAGGGCCGTGGTTTGTTTTTGGGGGCATATGGCTGAGAGTGGCCGGCTGGCTCCTGAAAAGCTACGATAGGCAGGATGTTTACCAGACCCATGGTGGCACCAGTGCCAAGTTGGGCTGATTTGATAGTACCAAGTGGCTCCTGCAATCTGCCATCCAGAATCGGGGTAGCTTACTTTTGTTTTCCAGGGAAACGGGCCGAGGTTTGTGTCTGGGGGTCTATGGTTGGGAGTGGCCGGCTGGCTCCTTAGAAACCACGATACGCAGCATGGTTCCCAGACAAGAGGTGCCACCAGTGCCAAGTTGGGCTGGTTTGATACTACCAAGTGGCTGCTGCAATCTGCCATCCAGAAGCGGGGCAGCTTACTTTTGTTTGCCAGGGAAACGGACCGTTGTTTGTGTTTGGGGGCCTATGGCTGGGAATGACCGGCTGGCTCCATAAAATCCACGATACGCAGGATGGTTCCCAGACCAGAGGTGGCACCAGTGCCAAGTCGGGCTGGTTTGATAGTACCAAGTGGCTCCTGCAATCTGCCATCCAGAAGCGGGGCAGCTTACTTTTGTTTGCCAGGGAAACGGGCCGAGGTTTTTGTCTGGGGGCCTATGGCAGGGAGTGACCGGCTGGCTCCTGAAAAGCTACGATAGGCAGGATGGTGACCAGACCCATGGTGGCACCAGTGCCAAGTTGGGCTGGTTTGATAGTAACAAGTGGTTCCTGCAATCTGCCATCAAAATGTTGGCAGGCGAGTTTTGTTTTCCAGGGAAAAGCGCTGTTGTTTTTGTTTGGGGGCCTGTGGCTGGGAGTGGCCGGCTGGATGCTTAGAATCCACGATACGCAGGATGGTTCCCAGACCAGAGGTCGCACCAGTGCCAAGTCGGGCTGGTTTGATACTACCTAGTGGATCCTGCAATCTGCCATCCAGAAGCGGGACAGCTTACTTTTTTTTGTCAGGGAAACCGGCTGAGCTTTGTGTCACGGGGCCTATTGCTGGGAGTGACCGTCTAGATCCTGAAAAGCTACGATAGGCAGGATGGTGACCAGACCCATGGTGGCACCAGTGCCAAGTTGGGCTGGTTTGATAGTACCAAGTGGCTCCTGCAATCTGCCATCAAAAAGTTGGCAGGCGAGTTTGTTATCCAGGGAAATGCGCCGTTGTTTGTGTTTGGGGGCCTGTGGCTGGGAGTGGCCGGCTGGCTCCTTAGAATCCACGATCGGGAGGATGGTTCCCAGACCTGAGGTGGCACCAGTGCCAAGTCGGGCTAGTTTGATGGTGCAAAGTGGCTCCTGCAATCTGCCATCCAGAAGCGGGGCAGCTTACTTTTGTTTGCCAGGGAAACGGGCCGAGGTTTGTGTCTGGGGGCCTATGGCTGGGAGTGACCGGCTGGCTCCTGAAAAGCTACGATAGGCAGGATGGTGACCAGACCCATGGTGGCACCAGTGCCAAGTTGGGCTGGTTTGATAGTACCAAGTGGCTCCTGCAATCTGCCATCAAAAAGTTGGCAGGCGAGTTTTGTTTTCCAGGGAAAAGCGCCGTTGTTTTTGTTTGGGGGCCTGTGGCTGGGAGTGGCCGGCTGGCTCCTTAGAATCCACGATACGCAGGATGGTTCCCAGACCAGAGGTGGCACCAGTGCCAAGTCGGGCTGGTTTGATAGTACCAAGTGCGTACTGCAATCTGCCATCCAGAAGCGGGGCAGCTTACTTTTGTTTGCCAGGGAAACGGGCCGAGGTTTGTGTCTGGGGGCCTATGGCTGGGAGTGACCGGCTGGCTCCTGAAAAGCTACGATAGGCAGGATGGTTACCAGACCCATGGTGGCACCACTGTCAAGTTGGGCTGGTTTGATAGTACCAAGTGGCTCCGGCAATCTGCCATCAAAATTTGGCAGGCGAGTTTTGTTTTCCAGTGAATAGCGACCTTGTTTGTGTTTGGGGGCCTATGGCAGGGAGTGACCGGCTGGCTAATTAGAATCCATGATACGCAGCATGGTTCCCAAACCTGAGGTGGCACCAGTGCCAAGTCGGGCTAGTTTGATGGTGCAAAGTGGCTCCTGCAATCTGCCATCCAGAAGCGGGGCAGCTTACTTATATTTGCCAGGGAAACGGGCCGAGGTTTGTGTCTGGGGGCCTATGGCTGGGAGTGACCGGCTGGCTCCTGAAAAGCTATGATAGGCAGGATGGTGACCAGACCCATGGCGGCACCAGTGCCAAGTTGGGCTGGTTTGATAGTACCAAGTGGCTCCTGCAATCTGCCATCAAAAAGTTGGCAGGCGAGTTTTGTTTTCCAGGGAAAAGCGCCGTTGTTTTTGTTTGGGGGCCTGTGGCTGGGAGTGGCCGGCTGGCTCCTTAGAATCCACGATACGCAGGATGGTTCCCAGACCAGAGGTGGCACCAGTGCCAAGTCGGGCTGGTTTGATAGTACCAAGTGCGTACTGCAATCTGCCATCCAGAAGCGGGGCAGCTTACTTTTGTTTGCCAGGGAAACGGGCCGAGGTTTGTGTCTGGGGGCCTATGGCTGGGAGTGACCGGCTGGCTCCTGAAAAGCTACGATAGGCAGGATGGTGACCAGACCCATGGTGGCACCAGTGCCAAGTTGGGCTGGTTTGATAGTACCAAGTGGCTCCGGCAATCTGCCATCAAAATGTTGGCAGGCGAGTTTTGTTTTCCAGCGAATAGCGCCCTTGTTTGTGTTTGGGGGCCTATGGCAGGGAGTGACCGGCTGGCTAATTAGAATCCACGATACGCAGCATGGTTCCCAGACCTGAGGTGGCACCAGTGCCAAGTCGGGCTAGTTTGATGGTGCAAAGTGGCTCCTGCAATCTGCCATCCAGAAGCGGGGCAGCTTACTTTTGTTTGCCAGGGAAACGGGCCGAGGTTTGTGTCTGGGGGCCTATGGCTGGGAGTGACCGGCTGGCTCCTGAAACGCTACGATAGGCAGGATGGTGACCAGACCCATGGTGGCACCAGTGCCAAGTTGGGCTGGTTTGATAGTACCAAGTGGCTCCTGCAATCTGCCATCAAAAAGTTGGCAGGCGAGTTTTGTTTTCCAGGGAAAAGCGCCGTTGTTTTTGTTTGGGGGCCTGTGGCTGGGAGTGGCCGGCTGGCTCCTTAGAATCCACGATACGCAGGATGGTTCCCAGACCAGAGGTGGCACCAGTGCCAAGTCGGGCTGGTTTGATAGTACCAAGTGCGTACTGCAATCTGCCATCCAGAAGCGGGGCAGCTTACTTTTGTTTGCCAGGGAAACGGGCCGAGGTTTGTGTCTGGGGGCCTATGGCTGGGAGTGACCGGCTGGCTCCTGAAAAGCTACGATAGGCAGGATGGTGACCAGACCCATGGTGGCACCACTGTCAAGTTGGGCTGGTTTGATAGTACCAAGTGGCTCCTGCAATCTGCCATCAAAATTTGGCAGGCGAGTTTTGTTTTCCAGTGAATAGCGACCTTGTTTGTGTTTGGGGACCTATGGCAGGGAGTGACCGGCTGGCTAATTAGAATCCATGATACGCAGCATGGTTCCCAAACCTGAGGTGGCACCAGTGCCAAGTCGGGCTAGTTTGATGGTGCAAAGTGGCTCCTGCAATCTGCCATCCAGAAGCGGGGCAGCTTACTTTTGTTTGCCAGGGAAACGGGCCGAGGTTTGTGTCTGGGGGCCTATGGCTGGGAGTGACCAGCTGGCTCCTGAAAAGCTACGATAGGCAGGATGGTGACCAGACCCATGGTGGCACCAGTGCCAAGTTGGGCTGGTTTGATAGTACCAAGTGGCTCCTGCAATCTGCCATCAAAAAGTTGGCAGGCGAGTTTTGTTTTCCAGGGAAAAGCGCCGTTGTTTTTGTTTGGGGGCCTGTGGCTGGGAGTGGCCGGCTGGCTGCTTAGAATCCACGATACGCAGGATGGTTCCCAGACCAGAGGTGGCACCAGTGCCAAGTCGGGCTGGTTTGATACTACCAAGTGGATCCTGCAATCTGCCATCCAGAAGCGGGACAGCTTACTTTTGTTTGCCAGGGAAACGGGCAGAGCTTTGTGTCTGGGGGCCTATGACTGGGAGTGACTGTCTAGGTCCTGAAAAGCTACGATAGGCAGGATGGTGACCAGACCCATGGTGGCACCAGTGCCAAGTTGGGCTGGTTTGATAGTACCAAGTGGCTCCTGCAATCTGCCATCAAAAAGTTGGCAGGCGAGTTTTGTTTTCCAGGGAAAAGCGCCGTTGTTTTTGTTTGGGGGCCTGTGGCTGGGAGTGGCCGGCTGGCTCCTTAGAATCCACGATACGCAGGATGGTTCCCAGACCAGAGGTGGCACCAGTGCCAAGTCGGGCTGGTTTGATAGTACCAAGTGCGTACTGCAATCTGCCATCCAGAAGCGGGGCAGCTTACTTTTGTTTGCCAGGGAAACGGGCCGAGGTTTGTGTCTGGGGGCCTATGGCTGGGAGTGACCGGCTGGCTCCTGAAAAGCTACGATAGGCAGGATGGTGACCAGACCCATGGTGGCACCAGTGCCAAGTTGGGCTGGTTTGATAGTACCAAGTGGCTCCTGCAATCTGCCATCAAAAAGTTGGCAGGCGAGTTTTGTTTTCCAGGGAAAAGCGCCGTTGTTTGTGTTTGGGGGCCTGTGGCTGGGAGTGGCCGGCTGGCTGCTTAGAATCCACGATACGCAGGATGGTTCCCAGAGCCAAGGTGGCACCACTGCCAAGTCGGGCCAGTTTGATACTACCAAGTGGATCCTGCAATCTGCCATCCAGAAGCGGGACAGCTTACTTTTGTTTGCCAGGGAAACGGGCAGAGCTTTGTGTCTGGGGGCCTATGGCTGGGAGTGACCGTCTAGGTCCTGAAAAGCTACGATAGGCAGGATGGTGACCAGACCCATGGTGGCACCAGTGCCAAGTTGGGCTGGTTTGATAGTACCAAGTGGCTCCTGCAATCTGCCATCAAAATGTTGGCAGGCGAGTTTTGTTTTCCAGGGAAAAGCGCCGTTGTTTGTGTTTGGGGGCCTGTGGCTGGGAGTGGTCAGCTTCTAATTGGAATCCACGATACGCCGGATGGTTCCCAGACCTGAGGTGGCACCAGTGACAAGTCGGGCCAGTTTGATGGTGCAAAGTGGCTCCTGCAATCTGCCATCCAGAAGCGGAGCAGCTTACTTTTGTTTTCCAGGGAAAAGGGCCGAGGTTTTCTCTGGGGGCCTATGGCTGGGAGTGACCGGCTGGCGCCTGAACAGCTACGATAGGCAGGATGGTTCCAAGACCCATGGTGGCACCAGTGCCATGTTGGGCTGATTTGATAGTACCAAGTGGCTCCTGCAATCTGCCATCAAAATATTGGCAGGCGAGTTTTGTTTTCCAGGGAAAAGCGCCGTTGTTTGTGTTTGGGGGCCTGTGGCTGGGAGTGGCCAGCTTGCTAATTGGAATCCACGATACGCAGGATGGTTCCCAGACCAGAGGTGGCACCAGTGCCAAGTCGGGCTGGTTTGATAGTACCAAGTGCGTCCTGCAATCTGCCATCCACAAGCGGCGCCGCTTAGTTTTGTTTGCCACAGAAACGGGCCGAGGTTTGTGTCTGGGGGCCTATGGCTGGGAGTGACCGGCTAGGTCCTGAAAATCTACGATAGGCAGGATGGTGACCAGACCCATGGTGGCACCAGTGCCAAGTTGGGCTGGTTTGATAGTACCAAGTTGCTCCGGCAATCTGCCATCAAAATTTGGCAGGCGAGTTTTGTTTTCCAGGGAAAAGCGCCGCTGTTTGTGTTTGAGGGCCTGTGGCTGGGAGTGTCCGGCTGGCTCCTTAGAATCCACGATACGCAGGATGGTTCCCAGACCTGAGGTGGCACCAGTGCCAAGTCGGGCTAGTTTGATGGTGCAAAGTGGCTCCTGCAATCTGCCATCCAGAAGCGGGGCAGCTTACTTTTTTTTGCCAGGGAAACGGGCCGAGGTTTGTGTCTGGGGTCTATGGCTGGGAGTGACCGGCTGGCTCCTGAAAAGCTACGATAGGCAGGATGGTGACCAGACCCATGGTGGCACCAGTGCCAAGTTGGGCTGGTTTGATAGTACCAAGTGGCTCCGGCAATCTGCCATCAAAAAGTTGGCAGGCGAGTTTTGTTTTCCAGGGAAAAGCGCCGATGTTTGTGTTTGGGGGCCTGTGGCTGGGAGTGGCCGGCTGGCTCCTTAGAATCCACGATACGCAGGATGGTTCCCAGACCTGAGGTAGCACCAGTGCCAAGTCGGGCTGGTTTGATAGTACCAAGTGCGTCCTGCAATCTGCCATCCAGAAGCGGGGCAGCTTACTTTTGTTTGCCAGGGAAACGGGCCGAGGTTTGTGTCTGGGGGCCTATGGCTGGGAGTGACCGGCTGGCTCCTGAAAAGCTACGATAGGCAGGATGGTGACCAGACCCATGGTGGCACCAGTGCCAAGTTGGGCTGGTTTGATAGTACCAAGTGGCTCCTGCAATCTGCCATCAAAATGTTGGCAGGCGAGTTTTGTTTTCCAGGGAAAAGCGCCGTTGTTTGTGTCTGCGGGCCTGTGGCTGGAGGTGCCGGCTGGCTCCTTTAAACACACGATACGCCGGATGGTTCCCAGACCCAAGTTGGCACCACTGCCAAGTTGGGCTGGTTTGATAGTACCAAGTGGTTCCTGCAATCTGCAATCAAAATGTTGGCAGGCGAGTTTTGTTTTCCAGGGAAAAGCGCCGATGTTTTTTTTTGGGGGCCTGTGGCTGGGAGTGGCCGGCTGGCTCCTTAGAATCCAAGATACGCAGGATGGTTCCCAGACCAGAGGTGGCACCAGTACCAAGTCGGGCTGGTTTGATAATAACAAGTGGATCCTGAAATCTGCCATCCAGAAGCGGGGCAGCTTACTTTTGTTTGCCAGGGAAACGGGCCGAGCTTTGTGTCTGGGGGCCTATGGCTGGGAGTGACCGGCTGGCTCCTGAAAAGCTACGATAGGCAGGATGGTGACCAGACCCATGGTGTCAGCAGTGCCAAGTTGGGCTGGTTTGATAGTACCAAGTGGCTCCTGCAATCTGCCATCAAAAAGTTGGCAGGCGAGTTTTGTTTTCCAGGGAAAAGCGCCGTTGTTTGTGTTTGGGGGCCTGTGGCTGGGAGTGGCCGTCTTGCTAATTGGAATCCACGATACGCAGGAGGGTTCCCAGACCTGAGGTGGCACCAGTGACAAGTCGGGCCAGTTTGATGGTGCAAAGTGGCTCCTGCAATCTGCCATCCAGAAGCGGGGCAGCTTACTTTTGTTTGCCAGGGAAACTGGCCGAGGTTTGTGTCTGGGTTCCTATGGCTGGGAGTGACCGGCTGGCTCCTGAAAAGCTACGATAGGCAGGATGGTGACCAGACCCATGGTGGCACCAGTGCCAAGTTGGGCTGGTTTGATAATACCAAGTGGCTCCTGCAATCTGCCATCAAAAGTTTGGCAGGCGAGTTTGGTTTTCCAGGGAAAAGCACCGTTGTGTGTGTTTTGGGGCCTGTGGCTGGGAGTGGCCAGCTTGCTAATTGGAATCCACGATACGCCGGATGGTTCCCAGACCTGAGGTGGCACCAGTGCCAAGTCGGGCTGGTTTGTTAGTACCAAGTGGTTCCTGCAATCTGCCATCCAGAAGCGGGGCAGCTGAATTTTGTTTGCCAGAGAAAAAGGCTGTTGTTTGTGTTTCGGGGCCTGTGGCTGGCAGTGCCCGGCTGGCTTCTGAAAATCCATGATACGCAGCATGGTTCCCAGACCTGAGGTGGCATCAGTGCCAAGTTGGGCTGGTTTGATAGTACCAAGTGGTTCCTGCAATCTGCCATCCAGAAGCGGGGCAGCTTACTTTTGTTTGCCAGGGAAACGGGCCGAGGTTTGTGTCTGGGGGCCTAAGCCTGGAAGTGACCGGCTGGCTCGTGAAAAGCTACGATAGGCAGGATGGTGACCAGACCCATGACGGCACCAGTGCCAAGTTGGGCTGGTTTGATAGTACCAAGTGGCTCCTGCAATCTGCCATCCAAAACTTGGCAGGCGAGTTTTGTTTTCCAGGGAAAAGCGCCGTTGTTTGTGTTTGGGGGCCTGTGGCTGGGAGTGGCCGGCTGGCTCCTTAGAATCCACGATACTCAGCATGGTTCCCAGACCAGAGGTGGCACCAGTGCCAAGTTGGGCTGGTTTGATAGTACCAAGTGGCTCCTGCAATCTGCCATCAAAAAGTTGGCAGGCAAGTTTTGTTTTCCAGGGAAAAGTGCCGTTGTTTTTGTTTGGGGGCCTATGGCTGGGAGTGGCCGGCTGGCTCCTTAGAATCCACGATACGCAGGATGGTTCCCAGACCTGAGGTGGCACCAGTGCCAAGTTGGGCTGGTTTGATACTCCCAAGTGCGTCCTGCAATCTGCCATCCAGAAGCGGGGTAGCTTACTTTTTTTTGCCAGGGAAACGGGCCGAGCTTTTTGTCTCGGGGTATATGGCTGGGGGTGACCGGCTGGCTCCTGAAAAGCTACGATAGGCAGGATGGTGACCAGACCCATGGTGGCACCAGTGCCAAGTTGGGCTCGTTTGATAGTACCAAGTGGCTCCTGCAATCTGCCATCAAAAATTTGGCAGGTGAGTTTTGTTTTCCAGGGAAAAGCGCCGTTGTTTGTGTTTGGGGGCCTGTGGCTGGGAGTGGCCGGGTGGCTTCTTAGAATCCACGATACGCAGGATGGTTCCCAGACCAGAGGTGACACCAGTGACAAGTCGGGCTGGTTTGATACTACCAAGTGCGTCCTGCAATCTGCCATCCAGAAGCGGGGTAGCTTACTTTTGTTTGCCAGGGAAACGGGCCGAGGTTTGTGTCTGGGGGCCTATGGCTGGGAGTGACCGGCTGGCTCCTGAAAAGCTACGATAGGCAGGATGGTGACCAGACCCATGGTGGCACCAGTGCCAAGTTGGGCTGGTTTGATAGTACCAAGTGGCTCCTGCAATCTGCCCTCAAAATTTGGCAGGCGAGTTTTGTTTTCCAGGTTAAAGCGCCGTTGTTTGTGTTTGGGTGCCTGTGGCAGGGAGTGGCCGGCTGGCTCCTTAGAATCCACGATACGCAGGATGGTTCCCAGACCTGACGTGGCACCTGTGCCAAGTCGGGCTGGTTTTATAGTACCAAGTGGTTCCTGCAATCTGCCATCCAGAAGCGGGGCAGCTTACTTTTGTTTGCCAGGGAAACGGGCCGAGCTTTGTGTCTGGGCGCCTATGGCTGGGAGTGACCTGCTAGGTCCTGAAAAGATACGATAGGCAGGATGGTGACCATATCCATGGTGGCACCAGTGCCAAGTTGGGCTGGTTTGATAGTACCAAGTGGCTCCTGCAATCCGCCATCAAAAAGTTGGCAGGCGAGTTTTGTTTTCCAGGGAAAAGCGCCGTTGTTTGTGTTTGGGTGCCTGTGGCACCGAGTGGCCGGCTGGCTGCTTAGAATCCACGATACGCAGGATGGTTCCCAGACGTGAGGTGGCACCAGTGCCAAGTTGGGCTGGTTTGATACTACCAAGTGCGTCCTGCAATCTGCCATCCAGAAGCGGGGTAGCTTACTTTTTTTTGCCAGGGAAACGGGCCGAGGTTTTTGTCTCGGGGCCTGTGGCTGGGGGTGACCGGCTGGCTCCTGAAAAGCTACGATAGGCAGGATGGTGACCAGACCCATGGTGGCACCAGTGCCAAGTTGGGCTGATTTGATAGTACCAAGTGGCTCCTGCAATCTGCCATCAAAAATTTGGCAGGCGAGTTTTGTTTTCCAGGGAAAAGCGCCGTTGTTTGTGTTTGGGGGCCTGTGGATGGGAGTGGCCGGCTGGCTAATTAGAATCAACGATACGCAGGATGGTTCCCAGACCAGAGGTGGCACCAGTGACAAGTCGGTCTGGTTTGATACTACCAAGTGCGTCCTGCAATCTGCCATCCAGAAGCGGGGCAGCTTACTTTTGTTTGCTAGGGAAACGGGCCGAGGTTTGTGTCTGGGGGCCTATGGCTGGCAGTGACCCGCAGGCTCCTGAAAATCTACGATAGGCAGGATGGTGACCAGACCCATGGTGGCACCAGTGCCAAGTTGGGCTGGTTTGATAGTACCAAGTGGCTCCTGTAATCTGCCATCAAAAAGTTGGCAGGCGAGTTTTGTTTTCCAGGGAAAAGCGCCGTTGTTTTTGTTTGGGGGCCTGTGGCTGGGAGTGGCCGGCTGGCTCCTTAGAATCCACGATACGCAGGATGGTTCCCAGACCAGACGTTGCACCAGTGCCAAGTCGGGCTAGTTTGATGGTGCAAAGTGACTCCTGCAATCTGCCATCCAGAAGCGGGGTAGCTTAATTTTGTTTGCCAGGGAAACGGGCCGAGCTTTGTGTCTGGGGGCCTATGGCTGGCAGTGACCGGCTGGCTCCTGAAAAGCTATGATAGGCAGGATGGTGACCAGACCCAAGGTGGCACCAGTGCCAAGTTGGGCTGGTTTGATAGTACCAAGTGGCTCCTGCAATCTGCCATCAAAAAGTTGGCAGGCGAGTTTGTTATCCAGGGAAAAGCGCCGTTGTTTTTGTTTGGGGGCCTGTGGCTGGGAGTGGCCGGCTGGCTCCTTAGAATCCACGATACGGAGGATGGTTCCCAGACCAGAGGTGGCACCAGTGCCAAGTTGGGCTGGTTTGATGGTGCAAAGTGGCTCCTGCAATCTGCCATCCACATGCGGGATAACTTAGTTTTGTTTGCCAGGGAAACGGGCCGAGGTTTGTGTCTGGGGGCCTATGGCTGGGAGTGACCGGCTGGCTCCTGAAAAGCTATGATAGGCAGGATGGTGACCAGACCCATGGTGGCACCAGTGCCAAGTTGGGCTGGTTTGATAGTACCAAGTGGCTCCTGCAATCTGCCATCAAAAAGCTTGCAGGCGAGTTTTGTTTTCCAGGGAAAAGCGCCGTTGTTTGTATTTGGGGGCCTGTGGCTGGGAGTGGCCGCCTGGCGCCTTAGAATCTACGTTACGCAGCATGGTTCCCAGACCCAAAGTGGCACCAGTGTCAAGTTGGGCTGGTTTGATAGTACCAAGTGGCTCCTGCAATCTGCCATCCAGAAGCGGGGTAGCTTACTTTTGTTTGCCAGGGAAACGGGCAGAGCTTTCTGTCTGGGGGCCTATGGTTGGGAGTAACCGGCTGGCTCCTGAAAAGCTACGATAGGCAGGATGGTTCCCAGATCCAAGATGGCACCAGTGCCAAGTCGGGGTGGTTTGATGGTGCAAAGTGGCTCCTGCAATCTGCCATCCTGACGCGGGGCAGCGGATTTTTGTTTCCAAGAGAAATGGTCCGTGGTTTGTTTTTGGGGGTATATGGCTGGGCGTGGCCTGCTGGCTCCTTAAAAAGCTACGATAGGCAGGATGGTTCCCTGACCCAAGGTGGCACCAGTGCCAAGTCGGGCGGTTTTCGTAGTACAAAGTGCGTCCTAAAATTTGCCATCCAGAAGAGGGGCAGTTGAGTTTTGTTTACCAGAGAAAAGGGCCGTGGTTTGTTTTTGGGGGCATATGGCTGATAGTGGCCGTCTGGCCCCTGAAAATCCACGATGGGCAGGATGGTTCCCAGACCTGAGGTGGCACCAGTGCCAGGTCGGGCTGGTTTGATAGTACTAAATAGCACCTGCAATCTGCCATGCAGAAGCGGGGCAGCTTACTTTTGTTTGCCAGGGAAACGGGCCGAGGTTTGTGTCTGGGGGCCTATGGCTGGGAGTGACCGCCTGGCTCCTGAAAAGCTACGATAGGCAGGATGGTGACCAGACCCATGGTGGCACCAGTGCCAAGTTGGGCTGGTTTGATAGTACCAAGTGGCTCCTGCAATCTGCCATCAAAAAGTTGGCAGGCGAGTTTTGTTTTCCAGGGAAAAGCGCCGTTGTTTGTGTTTGGGGGACTGTGGGTGGGAGTGGCCGGCTGGCTCCTTAGAACACACGATACGCAGGATGGTTCCCAGACCCAAGGTGGCACCAGTGCCACGTCGGGCTGGTTTGATGGTGCCAAGTGGTTCCTGCAATCTGCCATCCTGAAGCGGGGTAGCTTACCTTTGTGTGCCAGGGAAACGGGCCGAGGTTTATGACTGGGGGCCTAGGGCTAGGAGTGACCGGCTGGCTCCTGAAAAGCTACGATAGGCAGGATGGTGACCAGACCCATGGTGGCACCAGTGCCAAGTTGGGCTGGTTTGATAGTACCAAGTGGCTCCTGCAATCTGCCATCAAAAAGTTGGCAGGCGAGTTTTGTTTTCCAGGGAAAAGCGCCGTTGTTTGTGTTTGGGGGACTGTGGGTGGGAGTGGCCGGCTGGCTCCTTAGAACACACGATACGCAGGATGGTTCCCAGACCCAAGGTGGCACTAGTGCCAAGTCGGGCTGGTTTGATAGCACCAAGTGGCTCCTGCAATCTGCCATCCAGAATCGGGGAAGCTTACTTTTGTTTGCCAGGGAAACGGACCGAGGTTTTTTTCTGGGGGCCTATGGCTGGGAGTGACCGGCTGGCTCCTTAGAATCCACGATACGCAGCATGGTTCCCAGACCAGAGGTGGCACCAGTGCCAAGTCGGGCTGGTTTGATGGTGCAAAGTGGCTCCTGCAATCTGCCATCCAGAAGTGCGGTAGCTTACTTTTGTGTGCCAGGGAAACAGGCCGAGGTTTGTGTCTGGGGGCCTATGGCTGGGAGTGACCGGCTGGCTCCTGAAAAGCTACGATAGGCAGGATGGTGACCAGACCCATGGTGGCACCAGTGCCAAGTTGGGCTGGTTTGATAGTAGCAAGTGGCTCCTGCAATCTGCCATCAAAATGTTGGCAGGCGAGTTTTGTTTTCCAGGGAAAAGCGCCGTTGTGTGTGTTTTGGGGCCTGTGGCTGGGAGTGGCCAGCTGGCTCCTTAGAATCCACGATACGCAGGATGGTTCCCAGACCCAAGGTGGCACCAGTGCCAAGTCGGGCTGGTTTGTTAGTACCAAGTGGTTCCTGCAATCTGCCATCCAGAAGCGGGGCAGCTGAATTTAGTTTGCCAGACAAAAAGGCTGTTGTTTGTGTTTCGGGGCCTGTGGCTGGCAGTGGCCGGCTGGCTCCTGAAAATCCATGATACGCAGCATGGTTCCCAGACCCAAGGTGGCATCAGTGCCAAGTAGGGCTGGTTTTATAGTACCCAGTGGCTCCTGCAATCTCCCATCCAGAAGCGGGGCAGCTGAGTTTTGTTTGCCTGTGAAACGGGCCGTTGTTTTTAATTGGGGTCTGTGGCCGAGAGTGTTCGGCTGGCTCCTGACAACCTACAATACGCAGGATGGTTCCCAGACCCAAGGTGGCACCAGTGCCAAGTCGGGCTGGTTTGATAGTACCAAGTGGCTCCTGCAATCTGCCATCCAGAAGCGGTGCAGTTGAGTTTTGTTTGCCAGAGAAAAGGGCCGTGGGTTGTGTTTGGGGGCATATGGCTGGGAGTGGCCGGCTGTCTCATTAAAAAGATCGATACGCAGGATGGTTCCCAGACCCAAGGGGGCACCAGTGCCAAGTCGGGCTGTTTTTATAGTACCAAGTGCGTCCTGCAATTTGCCATCCAGAAGAGGGGCAGTTGAGTTTTGTTTGCCAGAGAATAGCGCCGTTGTTTGTGTTTGGGGGCTTGTGGCTCGTAGTGGCCGACTGGCGCCTTAGAATCTGTGTTACGCAGCATGGTTCCCAGACCCAAGGTGGCACCAGTGCCAAGTTGGGCTGGTTTGATAGTACCAAGTGGCTCCTGCAATCTGCCATCCAGAAGCGGGGTAGCTTACTTTTGTTTGCCAGGGAAACGGGCCGAGGTTTGTGACTGGGGACCTATGGCTGGGAGTGACCGGCTGGCTCCTGGAAAGCTACGATAGGCAGGATGGTTACCAGACCCATGGTGGCACCAGTGCCAAGTTGGGCTGGTTTGATAGTACCAAGTGGGTCCTGCAATCTGCCATCAAAAAGTTGGCAGGCGAGTTTTGTTTTCCAGGGAAAAGCGACATTGTTTGTATTTGGGGGCCTGTGGCTGGGAGTGACCGGCTGGCTCCTTTGAACCCACGATACGCAGGATGGTTCCCAGACCCAAGGTGGCACCAGTGCCAAGTTTTGCTGGTTTGATACTACCAAGTGCGTCCTGCAATCTGCCATCCAGAAGCGGGGCAGCTTAATTTTGTTTGCCAGGGAAACGGGCCGTGGGTTTTGTTTGGGGGCATATAGCTGAGAGTGGCCGGCTGGCTCCTGAAAATCCACGCTAGGCAGCATGGTTCCCAGATGCAATGTGGCACCAGTGCCAAGTCGGGCTGGTTTGATGGTGCAAAGTGGCTCCTGCAATCTGCCATCCAGAAGCGAGGCAGCTGATTTTTGTTTGCCAGAGGAAAATTCCGTGGATTGTTTTTGGGGGCATATTGCTGGGAGTGGCCGGCTGGCTCCTTAAAATGCTCGATACGCATGATGGTTCCCAGGCCCAAGGTGTCACCACTACCAAGTCGGCCTGCGGTTTTAGTATCAAGTTCATCCTGCAATTTGCCATCCAGAAGAGGGGCAGTTGAGTTTTGTTTGCCAGAGAAACGGGCCGAGGTTTCTGTTTGGGGACATATGGCTGAGAGTGGCCGGCTGGCCCCTGAATATCCACGATACAGAGCATGGTTCCCAGATCCAAGGTGGCACCAGTGCCAAGTTGGGCTGGTTTGATAGTACCAAGTGTCTCCTGCAATCTGCCATCCAGAAGCAGGGCAGCTTACTTTCGTTTGCCAGAGAAATAGGCCTAGGTTTTTGTTTGGGGGCCTGTGGCTAGGAGTGGCCGGCTGGCTCCTTAGAATCCACGATACGCAGGATGGTTCCCAGACCCAAGGTGGCACCAGTGCCAAGTCGGGCTGGTTTGATAGTACCAAGTGGCTCCTGCAAACTCCATCAAAAAGTTGGCAGGCGTGTTTTGTTTTCCAGGGAACAGCGCCGTTGATTTTGTTTGGGGGCCTGTGGCTAGGAGTGGCCGGCTGGCTCCTTAGAATCCACGATACGCAGGATGGTTCCCAGACCCAAGGTGGCACCAGTGCCAAGTCGGGCTGGTTTGATTACACCAAGTGGCTCCTGCAATCTGCCATCCAGAAGTGAGGCAGCTAAGTTTTGTTTGCGAGAAAAAAGGGCCGTGGTTTTTGTTGGGGGCCTGTGGCTGGGAGTAGCCGGCTGGCTCCTTAAAATCCACGATAGGCAGGATGGTTCCCAGACCCAAGGTGGCACCAGTGCCAAGTCGGGCTGGTTTGATAGTACCAAGTGGCTCCTGCAATCTGCCATCCAGAAGCGGGGCAGCTGAGTTTTGTTTGCCAGAGAAAAAGGCTGTGGTTTGTGTTTGGGGGCCTATGGCTGGCAGTGGCCGGCTGGCTCCTGAAAATCCACGATACGCAGCATGGTTCCCAGACCCAAGGTGGCACCAGTGCCAAGTGGGGCTCGTTTGACAGTGTCAAGTGCCTCCTGCAATCTCCCATCCAGAAGCGGGGCAGCTGAGTTTTTTTTGCCAGGGAAACGGACCTTTGTTTTTGATTGGGCTCTGTGGCCGAGAGTGGTCGGCTGTCTCCTGACAATCCACAATACGCAGGATGGTTCCCAGACCCAAGGTGGCACCAGTGCCAAGTCGGGCTGGTTTGATAGTACCAAGTGTCTCCTGCAATCTGCCATCCAGAAGCGGGGCAGCTGAGTTTTGTTTGCCAGAGAAAAGGGCCGTGGGTTGTGTTTGGGGGCATATGGCTGGGAGTGGCCACCTGGCTCCTTAAAATGCACGATACGCCGCATGGTAACCAGACGCAAGGTGGCACCAGTGCCAAGTCAGGCTGTTTTTGTAGTACCCAGTGGCTCCTGCAATTTGCCATCCAGAAGCGGGGCAGTTGAATTTTGTTTGCTAGAGAAAAGGGCTGTGGTTTGTGTTTGGGGGCCTATGGCTGAGAGTGGCCGGCTGGCCCCTGAAAATCAACGATAGGCAGGATGGTTCCCAGATCCAAGGTGGCACCAGTGCCAAGTAAGGCTGGTTGTATGGTTCAAAGTAACTCCTGCAATCTGCCATCCAGAAGCGGGACAGCTGAGTTTTTTTTGCCAGAGAAAAGGTCCATGGTTTCTTTTTGGGGCATACGGCTGGGAATTGCCGGCTGGCTCCTTAAAATGCTCGATACGCAGGATGGTTCCCAGACCCAAGGTGGCACCACTGCCAAGTCGGGATCTTTTTGTAGTACCAAGTGCGTCCTGCAATTTGCCATCCAGAAGAGGGGCAGTTGAGTTTTGTTTGCCAGAGAAAAGGGCCGTTGTTTGTGTTTGGGGGCCTGTGGCTGGGAGTGTTCGGCTGGTTCCTGAATATGTACGATACGCAGGATTGTTCCCAGATCCAAGGTGGCAGCAGTGCCATGTTGTGCTGGTGTGATAGTCCCAAGTGGCTCCTGCAATCTGCCATCCAGAAGTGGGGCAGCTGATTTTTGTTTGCCAGAGAAAAGGTCCGTGGTTTGTTTTTGGGGGCATATGGCTGAGAGTGGCCGGCTGGCCCCTGAAAATCCACGATACACAGGATGGTTCCCAGATCCAAGGTGGCACCTGTGCCAAGTCGGGCTGATTTGATAGTACTAAGTAGCTCCTGCAATCTGCCATGCAGAAGCGGGGCAGCTTACTTTTGTTTGCCAGGGAAACGGGCCGAGGTTTGTGTTTGGGGGCCTATGGCTGAGAGTGACCGGCTGGCTCCTGAAAAGCTACAATAGGCAGGATGGTGACCAGACCCATGGTGGCACCAGTGCCAAGTTGGGCTGGTTTGATAGTACCAAGTGGTTCCTGCAATCTGCCATCCAGAAGCAGGGCAGCTGAGTTTTGTTTGCCAGAGAAAAGGACCTTGGTTTGTGTTTGGGGGCATATGGCTGGGTGTGGCCAGCTGGCTCCTTAAAATGCACGATATGCAACATGGCTCCCAGACCCAAGGTGGCACAAGTGCCAAGTTGGGCTGGTTTGATAGTACCAAGTGGCTCCTGCAATCTTCCATGATCACGTGGAGAAATACTTTCTGGTTTCAGCCTCATGCTCTTTCTTCTCTCCCTCAACTTCTCTATCACCTCTCATCTGGTTCACATGCGCTGTCTTCAAGGTCCACAGGCTACTTTTCACAGAATCTTCTGGCCTGATGAAGTAAGGATGATGAATAGAACAGAGCTGGGATCTATTTTCCAGTTTGGATAAAATGCATTCTGCACACAAATCCAAGGAGAACGGGCTGCCCCGATGCCCAGAAAATCTTTCACTCCTGCTAGTGTTCTACGTCAACCGCAACTTAGTCTGAAAGAAAAGCTTTTTCTCTGAGAGCATCTGAGAGGTTTGCATGAAGCACTGATATCTGACATATGCAATTTTGAATAGGAGAGGAAAAAGAAAATGGCAAGGAGTTTTTAATTTTAGTGGTTTCAATTTTAATTTCCGTGCACTTTTTCAAAACTTGTCAGCTCAAATGCCCATCAACATCTTTTAGTCATCTGTAAGTCAGTATTCATATAAAATGTGCTTCAAATCCAAAGAATTTCAAATTTGCACTCCAAGCTTCTATGCCTAGATTTATGATTTCCTACACATATTAGATGAAAGGAAGGCCTTTTTTACTGTGGGAGTGCTGGAACACTGGAACAGGTTGCCCAGAGAAGTTGTGGGTGTCCCATCCCTGAAAGTATTCAAGGTCACCTTGGACGGGGCTTGGAGCAGCAACAAAGGAGAAGCTTGATGGTAGAGAAACAAAGTTGGACTATAGAAGAAACTCGGATTGAAGTATAGGATCAAGTTTTCTCTCAGCTCTTGGGGTAAATTCAAAGTTGTACAAAATGACATTTATCTGTGCTATTCACTACTGTAACAGAAAGTTTCATGAAAACTGTACAGAAGATAGTAAATTTTAAAAGAGATAAGAATTACAGCATAAAATCCATGGGATAGGTTACAACATGAGACACTCTCTAAGAGAAAATCTCTGTGTTTCAGCACTTCATCGGGGTAAGATTTCATGAAGTGCCAAAGAAGGCGGCAAAATATCATTCGGGACATTATTTACTGGAATTCAGCCTGGCCATTAGTAGGAACTGCCTTTGAACATATCATGTAGATATACCACACACACTTTCCCTTCACTGAAAAATTACTGTTTACAACAAATAAGCAATTGACGATCAAAATTGATTGAAAGCATCTTAAACATGTCAAGTATTTCATTGTAGATGATCTGTGATCCAAATGCTTCTTCCACCTTCGAGAGGGACAGAAGAATTCTTCCATATCATGATGGTTTAAAATTGTATCAACCAATGTTTTCTGCTGAAAAGATATCATCTATTTTTTTCTATTTTTGGAAGAAAATATTCCTAGACATACAACAGGTGAGAACTAAGTAATTTTAAAGAAACAAATGAAATGAAAATATTCTGTAAATAGAATGAAATGAAAAGCTGTGTTTTAAATAGGAGCTAAATATTAAACAGAATTTTTGTACCAGGCATTTGAATTACTGCACCAGCTCTTTTGCCCATCAAGAGAGGCATTTAGCATTTCAGTCTTTTCCAAGGTGTTCATGATCTGCTATGCTGATCTCTGTGTGTGCCTAGGTGTGTGTGGAGGGGGGGGCATATGAAGGGGAGTGTGTATGTTTGCTTTACAATTGTTGTGGCAGATTCATGCCTCAGCTCCACATTTTGTTTTAAAAAGGTCACACCGAGTGGATATGAAGTTTACTATCAACAAGAGATCGATTCCCAAATCATCCATTTGACTCTCCCTTATAAATCATGTGCTTTGTTGCATATTTTATCAAATATACTTTCAAGCCAGATGGAGGAAGGAGGATGTGGGAATCCCTCCACCATCTTGCAACTTTTATGTAAGTAGGTTTTCAAGAAAATCATCATTTCTCTTTTAAATATGTCTGGAACAGGCATGATGGTAGTGTCAACCTGTTGGAGTTTTTGTTGCTGGAAGAAGTTGTACAAAAGGATTGGTTTTTACATTGACCAGTTACTGAATCAAGCGCAGGAATACATTGGAAATTTAGCTGGGGGTTCCTTTTCCCAGCAGACTACTTCTAGAACGAGCTTGTACACTGAAGCTGACTCTTTTGCTCTCTTTTTGTTTCTTTCCTATTTTCTTGGCTTCTTTGCCACTATCTAGACAATTTTGGAACTTTGTTCCCAACTAAAATGGTTTCAATAGTCTGATTGTGATCATACATTTTTACAAGGAATTTTTAAAATCTTTCCTCGAGTCCAGAAAGTCAAGGACTTAGATCTTTTTCTTCCCTTATCAATATTGCCATGAAATTGATAAATAAAGACCAACTCTTTATTTTTGTTTTTAACCCACGTAGATAATTCCCATCCATTAATCCATTTTGTGGACCAATAGCTGCCATTCTGATGGAAGCTGTCACTTCTTAACAATAGGCATTCTGTGACTATGTTGACAGCACTTTGGGTGAAGATCCTAACTGGTCTTAGATATACATAGGGAGAAATTTGCTCAGCCAGTGTCAGTCTTAAGCATGCGTATCAGAAGATCTTTCTAGAGCTGGGAATTTTCCCATGAAAGGGATTCAGTTAGGGAAGAGACACTTGTGCCAGAGTTTTACATTCTTCTTGAACACTGCTTAAGGAACTTAGATGCCATGTCCATTTGGATCTCTGTCTGCACAGAACTTTGTCATGCCAGTGCTTTGAAATGCATCTTGAAGAGAATTCACTAGCACAGAATGAAAGAGAGTGGAAGGGGTTGGTGGGGCTAACCAGGCCCAACCCCCCTGCCTAAACCAGGATACCTAGAGCCTCTTGCCCAGGATTCTATCTGGGTGTACTTTTAATGTCTTCAAAGATCCAGGCTCCACAATCTTTCTGGGCAGTCTGTGCCGTGGTTCAGTCACCCTGACAGTAAAGAAACATTTACTGATGTTCAAAGGCAATCTCCTGTATTTCAGTGTGTGCCCACTGCCTCTTGTCTTTTCCCTCAGCATCACTGAAAAGACACTGATTCCCTCCCCTTTGCACTATTGCTTCCATATGTATGTGTGATGCCATGTAGAGGTATGTCAAAAACCTCCCTGAAGCCCAGGCAGATAATATTCCCTTCATCTACCAGTCAAGTTGATTCATCAGAGGAGTTTAAAGTGATGTTCAGCATGAAATTCCCCTGAAAAATCATGCTAACTACATTATTTGGTCATCTGTCATGTGCCTGGCAAGGATTTCCAGGAAGAGCTGCTTCATCAACTTCCTGGGGATAAAAAAGAGGCTGGCTGGTTTGTACTATGGCGAGTCCTCTTAATTGCCTTTTTTGAAGATGGGTGTCATTTGCTAACATCCACTCTTTAGCCTCTCTTGTCGTCTACATCTTAGCAAAACGCTTTTCCACTATGTCTGGCTAGGAAAAACTGTGCCAGCACAGAAAACATCTCCCATCGTGTTCTAGAAGTTGCACGGATGTCTGCCAAGTGTTTGGCAGGAAGAAAAGAAAAGTTGTCCAAAACAGCTTCCAATCGAATGTTCCTGTGATTGGAAAAGTCAGGAGAGTGCAAAGGTACTGTTTTCTATCAGTTGGCAAGGTGCGCACACAATCCCAGTGTTGTACAGCTTGCTTCTTCACCTTCCCGAAGCTGCCGCTCTCGCCGGCTGCCGGAGCCCAAGAAGCGGCTTCTTCGCGCAAAGACGATTGTGCCGCTCACAGGGCTCTCCTTAGCGCGGCTTCTGCCGAAAGACGCCCGGCAGCGGCTCTTACCTCCGGAGAGCATCCTACCTTCGTCTTTAGCTCCTCTTCTCATCTACACCTCGGCAAAAAGCTTCTCCACTATGTCTGGCTAGGAAAAACTGTGCCAGCACAGAAAACATCTCCCATCGTGTTCTAGAAGTTGCACGGATGTCTGCCAAGTGTTTGGCAGGAAGAAAAGAAAAGTTGTCCAAAACAGCTTCCAATCGAATGTTCCTGTGATTGGAAAAGTCAGGAGAGTGCAAAGGTACTGTTTTCTATCAGTTGGCAAGGTGCGCACACAATCCCAGTGTTGTACAGCTTGCTTCTTCACCTTCCCGAAGCTGCCGCTCTCGCCGGCTGCCGGAGCCCAAGAAGCGGCTTCTTCGCGCAAAGACGATTGTGCCGCTCACAGTGCTCTCCTTAGCGCGGCTTCTGCCGAAAGACGCCCGGCAGCGGCTCTTACCTCCGGAGAGCATCCTACCTTCGTCTTTCGCGTCTTTTGTAGTCTACATCTTAGCAAAACGCTTTTCCACTATGTCTGGCTAGGAAAAACTGTGCCAGCACAGAAAACATCTCCCATCGTGTTCTAGAAGTTGCACGGATGTCTGCCAAGTGTTTGGCAGGAAGAAAAGAAAAGTTGTCCAAAACAGCTTCCAATCGAATGTTCCTGTGATTGGAAAAGTCAGGAGAGTGCAAAGGTACTGTTTTCTATCAGTTGGCAAGGTGCGCACACAATCCCAGTGTTGTACAGCTTGCTTCTTCACCTTCCCGAAGCTGCCGCTCTCGCCGGCTGCCGGAGCCCAAGAAGCGGCTTCTTCGCGCAAAGACGATTGTGCCGCTCACAGTGCTCTCCTTAGCGCGGCTTCTGCCGAAAGACGCCCGGCAGCGGCTCTTACCTCCGGAGAGCATCCTACCTTCGTCTTTCGCGTCTTTTGTAGTCTACATCTTAGCAAAACGCTTTTCCACTATGTCTGGCTAGGAAAAACTGTGCCAGCACAGAAAACATCTCCCATCGTGTTCTAGAAGTTGCACGGATGTCTGCCAAGTGTTTGGCAGGAAGAAAAGAAAAGTTGTCCAAAACAGCTTCCAATCGAATGTTCCTGTGATTGGAAAAGTCAGGAGAG
The DNA here is from genome assembly GCF_035770615.1 of Melospiza melodia melodia. Classification (NCBI taxonomy): domain Eukaryota; kingdom Metazoa; phylum Chordata; class Aves; order Passeriformes; family Passerellidae; genus Melospiza; species Melospiza melodia. Next base: position 808,736 of record NW_026948488.1, on the reverse strand, counting down.
TGCAAAGGTACTGTTTTCTATCAGTTGGCAAGGTGCGCACACAATCCCAGTGTTGTACAGCTTGCTTCTTCACCTTCCCGAAGCTGCCGCTCTCGCCGGCTGCCGGAGCCCAAGAAGCGGCTTCTTCGCGCAAAGACGATTGTGCCGCTCACAGGGCTCTCCTTAGCGCGGCTTCTGCCGAAAGACGCCCGGCAGCGGCTCTTACCTCCGGAGAGCATCCTACCTTCGTCTTTCTCGTCTTTTGTAGTCTACATCTTAGCAAAACGCTTTTCCACTATGTCTGGCTAGGAAAAACTGTGCCAGCACAGAAAACATCTCCCATCGTGTTCTAGAAGTTGCACGGATGTCTGCCAAGTGTTTGGCAGGAAGAAAAGAAAAGTTGTCCAAAACAGCTTCCAATCGAATGTTCCTGTGATTGGAAAAGTCAGGAGAGTGCAAAGGTACTGTTTTCTATCAGTTGGCAAGGTGCGCACACAATCCCAGTGTTGTACAGCTTGCTTCTTCACCTTCCCGAAGCTGCCGCTCTCGCCGGCTGCCGGAGCCCAAGAAGCGGCTTCTTCGCGCAAAGACGATTGTGCCGCTCACAGTGCTCTCCTTAGCGCGGCTTCTGCCGAAAGACGCCCGGCAGCGGCTCTTACCTCCGGAGAGCATCCTACCTTCGTCTTTCGCGTCTTTTGTAGTCTACATCTTAGCAAAACGCTTTTCCACTATGTCTGGCTAGGAAAAACTGTGCCAGCACAGAAAACATCTCCCATCGTGTTCTAGAAGTTGCACGGATGTCTGCCAAGTGTTTGGCAGGAAGAAAAGAAAAGTTGTCCAAAACAGCTTCCAATCGAATGTTCCTGTGATTGGAAAAGTCAGGAGAGTGCAAAGGTACTGTTTTCTATCAGTTGGCAAGGTGCGCACACAATCCCAGTGTTGTACAGCTTGCTTCTTCACCTTCCCGAAGCTGCCGCTCTCGCCGGCTGCCGGAGCCCAAGAAGCGGCTTCTTCGCGCAAAGACGATTGTGCCGCTCACAGTGCTCTCCTTAGCGCGGCTTCTGCCGAAAGACGCCCGGCAGCGGCTCTTACCTCCGGAGAGCATCCTACCTTCGTCTTTCGCGTCTTTTGTAGTCTACATCTTAGCAAAACGCTTTTCCACTATGTCTGGCTAGGAAAAACTGTGCCAGCACAGAAAACATCTCCCATCGTGTTCTAGAAGTTGCACGGATGTCTGCCAAGTGTTTGGCAGGAAGAAAAGAAAAGTTGTCCAAAACAGCTTCCAATCGAATGTTCCTGTGATTGGAAAAGTCAGGAGAGTGCAAAGGTACTGTTTTCTATCAGTTGGCAAGGTGCGCACACAATCCCAGTGTTGTACAGCTTGCTTCTTCACCTTCCCGAAGCTGCCACTCTCAGGAGGTAAGAGCCGCTGCCGGGCGTCTTTCGGCAGAAGCTGCGCTAAGGAGAGCACTGTGAGCGGCACAATCGTCTTTGCGCGAAGAAGCCGCTTCTTGGGCTCCGGCAGCCGGCGAGAGCGGCAGCTTCGGGAAGGTGAAGAAGCAAGCTGTACAACACTGGGATTGTGTGCGCACCTTGCCAACTGATAGAAAACAGTACCTTTGCACTCTCCTGACTTTTCCAATCACAGGAACATTCGATTGGAAGCTGTTTTGGACAACTTTTCTTTTCTTCCTGCCAAACACTTGGCAGACATCCGTGCAACTTCTAGAACACGATGGGAGATGTTTTCTGTGCTGGCACAGTTTTTCCTAGCCAGACATAGTGGAAAAGCGTTTTGCTAAGATGTAGACTACAAAAGACGCGAAAGACGAAGGTAGGATGCTCTCCGGAGGTAAGAGCCGCTGCCGGGCGTCTTTCGGCAGAAGCCGCGCTAAGGAGAGCACTGTGAGCGGCACAATCGTCTTTGCGCGAAGAAGCCGCTTCTTGGGCTCCGGCAGCCGGCGAGAGCGGCAGCTTCGGGAAGGTGAAGAAGCAAGCTGTACAACACTGGGATTGTGTGCGCACCTTGCCAACTGATAGAAAACAGTACCTTTGCACTCTCCTGACTTTTCCAATCACAGGAACATTCGATTGGAAGCTGTTTTGGACAACTTTTCTTTTCTTCCTGCCAAACACTTGGCAGACATCCGTGCAACTTCTAGAACACGATGGGAGATGTTTTCTGTGCTGGCACAGTTTTTCCTAGCCAGACATAGTGGAAAAGCGTTTTGCTAAGATGTAGACTACAAAAGACGCGAAAGACGAAGGTAGGATGCTCTCCGGAGGTAAGAGCCGCTGCCGGGCGTCTTTCGGCAGAAGCCGCGCTAAGGAGAGCACTGTGAGCGGCACAATCGTCTTTGCGCGAAGAAGCCGCTTCTTGGGCTCCGGCAGCCGGCGAGAGCGGCAGCTTCGGGAAGGTGAAGAAGCAAGCTGTACAACACTGGGATTGTGTGCGCACCTTGCCAACTGATAGAAAACAGTACCTTTGCACTCTCCTGACTTTTCCAATCACAGGAACATTCGATTGGAAGCTGTTTTGGACAACTTTTCTTTTCTTCCTGCCAAACACTTGGCAGACATCCGTGCAACTTCTAGAACACGATGGGAGATGTTTTCTGTGCTGGCACAGTTTTTCCTAGCCAGACATAGTGGAAAAGCGTTTTGCTAAGATGTAGACTACAAAAGACGCGAAAGACGAAGGTAGGATGCTCTCCGGAGGTAAGAGCCGCTGCCGGGCGTCTTTCGGCAGAAGCCGCGCTAAGGAGAGCACTGTGAGCGGCACAATCGTCTTTGCGCGAAGAAGCCGCTTCTTGGGCTCCGGCAGCCGGCGAGAGCGGCAGCTTCGGGAAGGTGAAGAAGCAAGCTGTACAACACTGGGATTGTGTGCGCACCTTGCCAACTGATAGAAAACAGTACCTTTGCACTCTCCTGACTTTTCCAATCACAGGAACATTCGATTGGAAGCTGTTTTGGACAACTTTTCTTTTCTTCCTGCCAAACACTTGGCAGACATCCGTGCAACTTCTAGAACACGATGGGAGATGTTTTCTGTGCTGGCACAGTTTTTCCTAGCCAGACATAGTGGAAAAGCGTTTTGCTAAGATGTAGACTACAAAAGACGCGAAAGACGAAGGTAGGATGCTCTCCGGAGGTAAGAGCCGCTGCCGGGCGTCTTTCGGCAGAAGCCGCGCTAAGGAGAGCACTGTGAGCGGCACAATCGTCTTTGCGCGAAGAAGCCGCTTCTTGGGCTCCGGCAGCCGGCGAGAGCGGCAGCTTCGGGAAGGTGAAGAAGCAAGCTGTACAACACTGGGATTGTGTGCGCACCTTGCCAACTGATAGAAAACAGTACCTTTGCACTCTCCTGACTTTTCCAATCACAGGAACATTCGATTGGAAGCTGTTTTGGACAACTTTTCTTTTCTTCCTGCCAAACACTTGGCAGACATCCGTGCAACTTCTAGAACACGATGGGAGATGTTTTCTGTGCTGGCACAGTTTTTACTAGCCAGACATAGTGGAAAAGCGTTTTGCTAAGATGTAGACTACAAAAGACGAGAAAGACGAAGGTAGGATGCTCTCCGGAGGTAAGAGCCGCTGCCGGGCGTCTTTCGGCAGAAGCCGCGCTAAGGAGAGCCCTGTGAGCGGCACAATCGTCTTTGCGCGAAGAAGCCGCTTCTTGGGCTCCGGCAGCCGGCGAGAGCGGCAGCTTCGGGAAGGTGAAGAAGCAAGCTGTACAACACTGGGATTGTGTGCGCACCTTGCCAACTGATAGAAAACAGTACCTTTGCACTCTCCTGACTTTTCCAATCACAGGAACATTCGATTGGAAGCTGTTTTGGACAACTTTTCTTTTCTTCCTGCCAAACACTTGGCAGACATCCGTGCAACTTCTAGAACACGATGGGAGATGTTTTCTGTGCTGGCACAGTTTTTCCTAGCCAGACATAGTGGAAAAGCTTTTTGCCGAGGTGTAGATGAGAAGAGGAGCTAAAGACGAAGGTAGGATGCTCTCCGGAGGTAAGAGCCGCTGCCGGGCGTCTTTCGGCAGAAGCCGCGCTAAGGAGAGCCCTGTGAGCGGCACAATCGTCTTTGCGCGAAGAAGCCGCTTCTTGGGCTCCGGCAGCCGGCGAGAGCGGCAGCTTCGGGAAGGTGAAGAAGCAAGCTGTACAACACTGGGATTGTGTGCGCACCTTGCCAACTGATAGAAAACAGTACCTTTGCACTCTCCTGACTTTTCCAATCACAGGAACATTCGATTGGAAGCTGTTTTGGACAACTTTTCTTTTCTTCCTGCCAAACACTTGGCAGACATCCGTGCAACTTCTAGAACACGATGGGAGATGTTTTCTGTGCTGGCACAGTTTTTCCTAGCCAGACATAGTGGAAAAGCGTTTTGCTAAGATGTAGACGACAAGAGAGGCTAAAGAGTGGATGTTAGCAAATGACACCCATCTTCAAAAAAGGCAATTAAGAGGACTCGCCATAGTACAAACCAGCCAGCCTCTTTTTTATCCCCAGGAAGTTGATGAAGCAGCTCTTCCTGGAAATCCTTGCCAGGCACATGACAGATGACCAAATAATGTAGTTAGCATGATTTTTCAGGGGAATTTCATGCTGAACATCACTTTAAACTCCTCTGATGAATCAACTTGACTGGTAGATGAAGGGAATATTATCTGCCTGGGCTTCAGGGAGGTTTTTGACATACCTCTACATGGCATCACACATACATATGGAAGCAATAGTGCAAAGGGGAGGGAATCAGTGTCTTTTCAGTGATGCTGAGGGAAAAGACAAGAGGCAGTGGGCACACACTGAAATACAGGAGATTGCCTTTGAACATCAGTAAATGTTTCTTTACTGTCAGGGTGACTGAACCACGGCACAGACTGCCCAGAAAGATTGTGGAGCCTGGATCTTTGAAGACATTAAAAGTACACCCAGATAGAATCCTGGGCAAGAGGCTCTAGGTATCCTGGTTTAGGCAGGGGGGTTGGGCCTGGTTAGCCCCACCAACCCCTTCCACTCTCTTTCATTCTGTGCTAGTGAATTCTCTTCAAGATGCATTTCAAAGCACTGGCATGACAAAGTTCTGTGCATACAGAGATCCAAATGGACATGGCATCTAAGTTCCTTAAGCAGTGTTCAAGAAGAATGTAAAACTCTGGCACAAGTGTCTCTTCCCTAACTGAATCCCTTTCATGGGAAAATTCCCAGCTCTAGAAAGATCTTCTGATACGCATGCTTAAGACTGACACTGGCTGAGCAAATTTCTCCCTATGTATATCTAAGACCAGTTAGGATCTTCACCCAAAGTGCTGTCAACATAGTCACAGAATGCCTATTGTTAAGAAGTGACAGCTTCCATCAGAATGGCAGCTATTGGTCCACAAAATGGATTAATGGATGGGAATTATCTACGTGGGTTAAAAACAAAAATAAAGAGTTGGTCTTTATTTATCAATTTCATGGCAATATTGATAAGGGAAGAAAAAGATCTAAGTCCTTGACTTTCTGGACTCGAGGAAAGATTTTAAAAATTCCTTGTAAAAATGTATGATCACAATCAGACTATTGAAACCATTTTAGTTGGGAACAAAGTTCCAAAATTGTCTAGATAGTGGCAAAGAAGCCAAGAAAATAGGAAAGAAACAAAAAGAGAGCAAAAGAGTCAGCTTCAGTGTACAAGCTCGTTCTAGAAGTAGTCTGCTGGGAAAAGGAACCCCCAGCTAAATTTCCAATGTATTCCTGCGCTTGATTCAGTAACTGGTCAATGTAAAAACCAATCCTTTTGTACAACTTCTTCCAGCAACAAAAACTCCAACAGGTTGACACTACCATCATGCCTGTTCCAGACATATTTAAAAGAGAAATGATGATTTTCTTGAAAACCTACTTACATAAAAGTTGCAAGATGGTGGAGGGATTCCCACATCCTCCTTCCTCCATCTGGCTTGAAAGTATATTTGATAAAATATGCAACAAAGCACATGATTTATAAGGGAGAGTCAAATGGATGATTTGGGAATCGATCTCTTGTTGATAGTAAACTTCATATCCACTCGGTGTGACCTTTTTAAAACAAAATGTGGAGCTGAGGCATGAATCTGCCACAACAATTGTAAAGCAAACATACACACTCCCCTTCATATGCCCCCCCCTCCACACACACCTAGGCACACACAGAGATCAGCATAGCAGATCATGAACACCTTGGAAAAGACTGAAATGCTAAATGCCTCTCTTGATGGGCAAAAGAGCTGGTGCAGTAATTCAAATGCCTGGTACAAAAATTCTGTTTAATATTTAGCTCCTATTTAAAACACAGCTTTTCATTTCATTCTATTTACAGAATATTTTCATTTCATTTGTTTCTTTAAAATTACTTAGTTCTCACCTGTTGTATGTCTAGGAATATTTTCTTCCAAAAATAGAAAAAAATAGATGATATCTTTTCAGCAGAAAACATTGGTTGATACAATTTTAAACCATCATGATATGGAAGAATTCTTCTGTCCCTCTCGAAGGTGGAAGAAGCATTTGGATCACAGATCATCTACAATGAAATACTTGACATGTTTAAGATGCTTTCAATCAATTTTGATTGTCAATTGCTTATTTGTTGTAAACAGTAATTTTTCAGTGAAGGGAAAGTGTGTGTGGTATATCTACATGATATGTTCAAAGGCAGTTCCTACTAATGGCCAGGCTGAATTCCAGTAAATAATGTCCCGAATGATATTTTGCCGCCTTCTTTGGCACTTCATGAAATCTTACCCCGATGAAGTGCTGAAACACAGAGATTTTCTCTTAGAGAGTGTCTCATGTTGTAACCTATCCCATGGATTTTATGCTGTAATTCTTATCTCTTTTAAAATTTACTATCTTCTGTACAGTTTTCATGAAACTTTCTGTTACAGTAGTGAATAGCACAGATAAATGTCATTTTGTACAACTTTGAATTTACCCCAAGAGCTGAGAGAAAACTTGATCCTATACTTCAATCCGAGTTTCTTCTATAGTCCAACTTTGTTTCTCTACCATCAAGCTTCTCCTTTGTTGCTGCTCCAAGCCCCGTCCAGGGTGACCTTGAATACTTTCAGGGATGGGACACCCACAACTTCTCTGGGCAACCTGTTCCAGTGTTCCAGCACTCCCACAGTAAAAAAGGCCTTCCTTTCATCTAATATGTGTAGGAAATCATAAATCTAGGCATAGAAGCTTGGAGTGCAAATTTGAAATTCTTTGGATTTGAAGCACATTTTATATGAATACTGACTTACAGATGACTAAAAGATGTTGATGGGCATTTGAGCTGACAAGTTTTGAAAAAGTGCACGGAAATTAAAATTGAAACCACTAAAATTAAAAACTCCTTGCCATTTTCTTTTTCCTCTCCTATTCAAAATTGCATATGTCAGATATCAGTGCTTCATGCAAACCTCTCAGATGCTCTCAGAGAAAAAGCTTTTCTTTCAGACTAAGTTGCGGTTGACATAGAACACTAGCAGGAGTGAAAGATTTTCTGGGCATCGGGGCAGCCCGTTCTCCTTGGATTTGTGTGCAGAATGCATTTTATCCAAACTGGAAAATAGATCCCAGCTCTGTTCTATTCATCATCCTTACTTCATCAGGCCAGAAGATTCTGTGAAAAGTAGCCTGTGGACCTTGAAGACAGCGCATGTGAACCAGATGAGAGGTGATAGAGAAGTTGAGGGAGAGAAGAAAGAGCATGAGGCTGAAACCAGAAAGTATTTCTCCACGTGATCATGGAAGATTGCAGGAGCCACTTGGTACTATCAAACCAGCCCAACTTGGCACTTGTGCCACCTTGGGTCTGGGAGCCATGTTGCATATCGTGCATTTTAAGGAGCCAGCTGGCCACACCCAGCCATATGCCCCCAAACACAAACCAAGGCCCTTTTCTCTGGCAAACAAAACTCAGCTGCCCTGCTTCTGGATGGCAGATTGCAGGAACCACTTGGTACTATCAAACCAGCCCAACTTGGCACTGGTGCCACCATGGGTCTGGTCACCATCCTGCCTATTGTAGCTTTTCAGGAGCCAGCCGGTCACTCTCAGCCATAGGCCCCCAAACACAAACCTCGGCCCGTTTCCCTGGCAAACAAAAGTAAGCTGCCCCGCTTCTGGATGGCAGATTGCAGGAGCTACTTAGTACTATCAAATCAGCCCGACTTGGCACAGGTGCCACCTTGGATCTGGGAACCATCCTGTGTATCGTGGATTTTCAGGGGCCAGCCGGCCACTCTCAGCCATATGCCCCCAAAAACAAACCACGGACCTTTTCTCTGGCAAACAAAAATCAGCTGCCCCACTTCTGGATGGCAGATTGCAGGAGCCACTTGGGACTATCACACCAGCACAACATGGCACTGCTGCCACCTTGGATCTGGGAACAATCCTGCGTATCGTACATATTCAGGAACCAGCCGAACACTCCCAGCCACAGGCCCCCAAACACAAACAACGGCCCTTTTCTCTGGCAAACAAAACTCAACTGCCCCTCTTCTGGATGGCAAATTGCAGGACGCACTTGGTACTACAAAAAGAGCCCGACTTGGCAGTGGTGCCACCTTGGCTCTGGGAACCATCCTGCGTATCGAGCATTTTAAGGAGCCAGCCGGCAATTCCCAGCCGTATGCCCCAAAAAGAAACCATGGACCTTTTCTCTGGCAAAAAAAACTCAGCTGTCCCGCTTCTGGATGGCAGATTGCAGGAGTTACTTTGAACCATACAACCAGCCTTACTTGGCACTGGTGCCACCTTGGATCTGGGAACCATCCTGCCTATCGTTGATTTTCAGGGGCCAGCCGGCCACTCTCAGCCATAGGCCCCCAAACACAAACCACAGCCCTTTTCTCTAGCAAACAAAATTCAACTGCCCCGCTTCTGGATGGCAAATTGCAGGAGCCACTGGGTACTACAAAAACAGCCTGACTTGGCACTGGTGCCACCTTGCGCCTGGTTACCATGCGGCGTATCGTGCATTTTAAGGAGCCAGGTGGCCACTCCCAGCCATATGCCCCCAAACACAACCCACGGCCCTTTTCTCTGGCAAACAAAACTCAGCTGCCCCGCTTCTGGATGGCAGATTGCAGGAGACACTTGGTACTATCAAACCAGCCCAACTTGGCACTGGTGCCACCTTGGGTCTGGGAACCATCCTGCGTATTGTGGATTGTCAGGAGACAGCCGACCACTCTCGGCCACAGAGCCCAATCAAAAACAAAGGTCCGTTTCCCTGGCAAAAAAAACTCAGCTGCCCCGCTTCTGGATGGGAGATTGCAGGAGGCACTTGACACTGTCAAACGAGCCCCACTTGGCACTGGTGCCACCTTGGGTCTGGGAACCATGCTGCGTATCGTGGATTTTCAGGAGCCAGCCGGCCACTGCCAGCCACAGGCCCCCAAACACAAACCACAGCCTTTTTCTCTGGCAAACAAAACTCAGCTGCCCCGCTTCTGGATGGCAGATTGCAGGAGCCACTTGGTACTATCAAACCAGCCCGACTTGGCACTGGTGCCACCTTGGGTCTGGGAACCATCCTGCCTATCGTGGATTTTAAGGAGCCAGCCGGCTACTCCCAGCCACAGGCCCCCAACAAAAACCACGGCCCTTTTTTCTCGCAAACAAAACTTAGCTGCCTCACTTCTGGATGGCAGATTGCAGGAGCCACTTGGTGTAATCAAACCAGCCCGACTTGGCACTGGTGCCACCTTGGGTCTGGGAACCATCCTGCGTATCGTGGATTCTAAGGAGCCACCCGGCCACTCTGAGCCACAGGCCCCCAAACAAAATCAACGGCGCTGTTCCCTGGAAAACAAAACACGCCTGCCAACTTTTTGATGGAGTTTGCAGGAGCCACTTGGTACTATCAAACCAGCCCGACTTGGCACTGGTGCCACCTTGGGTCTGGGAAACATCCTGCGTATCGTGGATTCTTAGGAGCCAGCCGGCCACTCCTAGCCACAGGCCCCCAAACAAAAACCTAGGCCTATTTCTCTGGCAAACAAAAGTAAGCTGCCCTGCTTCTGGATGGCAGATTGCAGGAGACACTTGGTACTATCAAACCAGCCCAACTTGGCACTGGTGCCACCTTGGGTCTGGGAACCATCCTGCGTATCGTGGATTCTAAGGAGCCAGCTGGCCACTCCCAGCCACAGGCCCCCAAACACAAACAACGGCGCTTTTCCCTGGAAAACAAAACTCGCCTGCCAACTTTTTGATGGCAGATTGCAGGAACCACTTGGTACTATCAAATCAGCCCAACTTGGCACTGGTGCCACCATGGGTCTGGTCACCATCCTGCCTATCGTAGCTTTTCAGGAGCCAGCCGGTCACTCCCAGCCATAGGCCCCCAGACAAAAACCTCGGCCCGTTTCCCTGGCAAACAAAAGTAAGCTGCCCCGCTTCTGGATGGCAGATTGCAGTACGCACTTGGTACTATCAAACCAGCCCAACTTGGAAATGGTGCCACCTTGGGTCTGGGAACCATCCTGCGTATCGTGGATTCTAAGGAGCCAGCGGGCCACTCCCAGCCACAGGCCCCCAAATACAAACAACGGCGCTTTTCCCTGGAAAACAAAACTCGCCTGCCAAATTTTTGATGGCAGATTGCAGGAGCCACTTGGTACTATCAAACCAGCCCAACTTGGCACTGGTGCCACCATGGGTCTGGTCACCATCCTGCCTATCGTAGCTTTTCAGGTGCCAGCCGGTCACTCCCAGCCATAGGAACCCAGACACAAACCTCGGCCCGTTTCCCTGGCAAACAAAAGTAAGCTGCCCCGCTTCTGGATGGCAGATTGCAGGAGCCACTTTGCACCATCAAACTGGCCCGACTTGTCACTGGTGCCACCTCAGGTCTGGGAACCCTCCTGCGTATCGTGGATTCCAATTAGCAAGACGGCCACTCCCAGCCACAGGCCCCCAAACACAAACAACGGCGCTTTTCCCTGGAAAACAAAACTCGCCTGCCAACTTTTTGATGGCAGATTGCAGGAGCCACTTGGTACTATCAAACCAGCCCAACTTGGCACTGCTGACACCATGGGTCTGGTCACCTTCCTGCCTATCGTAGCTTTTCAGGAGCCAGCCGGTCACTCCCAGCCATAGGCCCCCAGACACAAAGCTCTGCCCGTTTCCCTGGCAAACAAAAGTAAGCTGCCCTGCTTCTGGATGGCAGATTTCAGGATCCACTTGTTATTATCAAACCAGCCCGACTTGGTACTGGTGCCACCTCTGGTCTGGGAACCATCCTGCGTATCTTGGATTCTAAGGAGCCAGCCGGCCACTCCCAGCCACAGGCCCCCAAAAAAAAACATCGGCGCTTTTCCCTGGAAAACAAAACTCGCCTGCCAACATTTTGATTGCAGATTGCAGGAGCCACTTGGTACTATCAAACCAGCCCAACTTGGCACTGGTGCCACCTTGGGTCTGGGAACCATCCGGCGTATCGTGTGTTTAAAGGAGCCAGCCGGCCACTCCAGCCACAGGCCCGCAGACACAAACAACGGCGCTTTTCCCTGGAAAACAAAGCTTGCCTGCTGACTTTTGATGGCAGATTGCAGGAGCCACTTTGTACTTTGAAATCAGCCGAACATGGCTCTGGTGCCACCATGGGTCTGGTCACCATCCTGCCTATCGTAGCTTTTCAGGAGCCAGCCGGTCACTCCCAGCCATAGGCCCCCAGACACAAAGCTCGGCCCGTTTCCCTGGCAAACAAAAGTAAGCTACCCCGCTTCTGGATGGCAGATTGCAGGACGCACTTGGTACTATCAAACCAGCCCAACTTATCACTGGTGCCACCTCAGGTCAGGGAACCATCCTGCGTATTGTGGATTCTAAGGAGCCAGCCGGCCACTCCCAGCCACAGGCCCCCAAACACAAACAACGGCGCTTTTCCCTGGAAAACAAAACTCGCCTGCCAACTTTTGATGGCAGATTGCAGGAGCCACTTGGTACTATCAAACCAGCCCAACTTGGCACTGGTGCCACCATGGGTCTGGTCACCATCCTGCCTATCGTAGCTTTTCAGGAGCCAGCCGGTCACTCCCTGCCATAGGCCCCCAGACACAAACCTCGGCCCGTTTCCCTGGCAAACAAAAGTAAGCTGCCCCGCTTCTGGATGGCAGATTGCAGGACGCACTTGGTACTATCAAACCAGCCCGACTTGGCACTGGTGCTACCTCAGGTCTGGGAACCATCCTGCGTATCGTGGATTCTAAGGAGCCAGCCGGCCACTCCCAGCCACAGGCCCCCAAACAAAAACATCGGCGCTTTTCCCTGGAAAACAAAACTCGCCTGCCAACTTTTTGATGGCAGATTGCCGGAGCCACTTGGTACTATCAAACCAGCCCAACTTGGCACTGGTGCCACCATGGGTCTGGTCACCATCCTGCCTATCGTAGCTTTTCAGGAGCCAGCCGGTCACTCCCAGCCATAGACCCCAGACACAAACCTCGGCCCGTTTCCCTGGCAAAAAAAAGTAAGCTGCCCCGCTTCTGGATGGCAGATTGCAGGAGCCACTTTGCACCATCAAACTGGCCCGACTTGGCACTGGTGCCACCTCAGGTCTGGGAACCATCCTGCGTATCGTGGATTCTAAGGAGCCAGCCGGACACTCCCAGCCACAGGCCCTCAAACACAAACAGCGGCGCTTTTCCCTGGAAAACAAAACTCGCCTGCCAAATTTTGATGGCAGATTGCCGGAGCAACTTGGTACTATCAAACCAGCCCAACTTGGCACTGGTGCCACCATGGGTCTGGTCACCATCCTGCCTATCGTAGATTTTCAGGACCTAGCCGGTCACTCCCAGCCATAGGCCCCCAGACACAAACCTCGGCCCGTTTCCGTGGCAAACAAAACTAAGCGGCGCCGCTTGTGGATGGCAGATTGCAGGACGCACTTGGTACTATCAAACCAGCCCGACTTGGCACTGGTGCCACCTCTGGTCTGGGAACCATCCTGCGTATCGTGGATTCCAATTAGCAAGCTGGCCACTCCCAGCCACAGGCCCCCAAACACAAACAACGGCGCTTTTCCCTGGAAAACAAAACTCGCCTGCCAACATTTTGATGGCAGATTGCAGGAGCCACTTGGTACTATCAAATCAGCCGAACATGGCACTGGTGCCACCATGGGTCTTGGAACCATCCTGCCTATCGTAGCTGTTCAGGCGCCAGCCGGTCACTCCCAGCCATAGGCCCCCAGAGAAAAACCTCGGCCCTTTTCCCTGGAAAACAAAAGTAAGCTGCCCCGCTTCTGGATGGCAGATTGCAGGAATAACTTGGTACTATCAAACCAGCCCAACTTGGCACTGGTGCCACCTTGGGTCTGGGAACCATCCGGCGTATCGTGGATTCTAAGGAGCCAGCCGGTCACTCCCAGCCACAGGCCCCCAAACACAAACAACGGCGCTTTTCCCTGGAAAACAAAACTCGCCTGCCAACATTTTGATGGCAGATTGCAGGAGCCACTTGCTACTATCAAATCAGCCCAACTTGGCACTGGTGCCACCATGGGTCTGGTCACCATCCTGCCTATCGTAGCTTTTCAGGAGCCAGCCGGTCACTCCCAGCCATAGGCCCCCAGACACAAAGCTCGGCCCGTTTCCCTGGCAAACAAAAGTAAGCTGCCCCGCTTCTGGATGGCAGATTGCAGGACGCGCTTGGTAGTATCAAACCAGCCCGACTTGTCACTGGTGCCAACTCTGGTCTGGGAACCATCCTGCGTATCGTTGATTCTAATTAGCCAGCCGGCCACTCCCAGCCACTGGCCCCCAAACACAAACAAGGGCGCTTTTCCCTGGAAAACAAAACTCGCCTGCCAAATTTTTGATGGCAGATTGCAGGAGCCACTTGGTACTATCAAATCAGCCCAACTCGGCACTGGTGCCACCATGGGTCTGGTCACCATCCTGCCTATCGTAGCTTTTCAGGAGCCAGCCGGTCACCCCCAGCCACAGGCCCCGAGACAAAAACCTCGGCCCGTTTCCCTGGCAAAAAAAAGTAAGCTACCCCGCTTCTGGATGGCAGATTGCAGGACGCACTTCGTAGTATCAAACCAGCCCAACTTGGCACTGGTGCCACCTTGGGTCTGGGAACCATCCTGCGTATCGTGGATTCTAAGCAGCCAGCCGGCCACTCCCTGCCACAGGCACTAAAACACAAACAACGGCGCTTTTCCCTGGAAAACAAAACTCGCCTGCCAACTTTTTGATGGCGGATTGCAGGAGCCACTTGATACTATCAAACCAGCCCAACTTGGCACTGGTGCCACCATGGGTCTGGTCACCATCCTGCCTATCGTAGATTTTCAGGAGCCAGCCGGTCACCCCCAGCCACAGGCGCCGAGACAAACACCTCGGCCCGTTTCCCTGGCAAACAATAGTAAGCTACCCCGCTTCTGGATGGCAGATTGCAGGACGCACTTGGTAGTATCAAACCAGCCCGACTTGTCACTGGGGTCACCTCTGGTCTGGGAACCATCCTGCGTATCGTGGATTCTAATTAGCCAGCCGGCCACTCCCAGCCACAGGCCCCCAAACACAAACAACGGCGCTTTTCCCTGGAAAACAAAACTCGCCTGCCAAATTTTTGATGGCAGATTGCAGGAGCCACTTGGTACTATCAAACCAGCCCAACTTGGCACTGGTGCCACCATGGGTCTGGTCACCATCCTGCCTATCGTAGCTGTTCAGGCGCCACCCGGTCACTCCCAGCCATAGGCCCCCAGAGAAAAACCTCGGCCCGTTTCCCTGGCAAAGAAAAGTAAGCTACCCCGCTTCTGGATGGCAGATTGCAGGAGCCACTTTGCACCATCAAACTGGCCCGACTTGTCACTGGTGCCACCTCAAGTCTGGGAACCATCCTGCGTATCGTGTGTTCTAAGGAGCCAGCCGGCCACTCCCACCCACAGTCCCCCAAACACAAACAACGGCGCTTTTCCCTGGAAAACAAAACTCGCCTGCCAACTTTTTGATGGCAGATTGCAGGAGCCACTTGGTACTATCAAACCAGCCCAACTTGGCACTGGTGCCACCATGGGTCTGGTCACCATCCTGCCTATCGTAGCTTTTCAGGAGCCAGCCGGTCACTCCTAGCCCTAGGCCCCCAGTCATAAACCTCGGCCCGTTTCCCTGGCACACAAAGGTAAGCTACCCCGCTTCAGGATGGCAGATTGCAGGAACCACTTGGCACCATCAAACCAGCCCGACGTGGCACTGGTGCCACCTTGGGTCTGGGAACCATCCTGCGTATCGTGTGTTCTAAGGAGCCAGCCGGCCACTCCCACCCACAGTCCCCCAAACACAAACAACGGCGCTTTTCCCTGGAAAACAAAACTCGCCTGCCAACTTTTTGATGGCAGATTGCAGGAGCCACTTGGTACTATCAAACCAGCCCAACTTGGCACTGGTGCCACCATGGGTCTGGTCACCATCCTGCCTATCGTAGCTTTTCAGGAGCCAGGCGGTCACTCCCAGCCATAGGCCCCCAGACACAAACCTCGGCCCGTTTCCCTGGCAAACAAAAGTAAGCTGCCCCGCTTCTGCATGGCAGATTGCAGGTGCTATTTAGTACTATCAAACCAGCCCGACCTGGCACTGGTGCCACCTCAGGTCTGGGAACCATCCTGCCCATCGTGGATTTTCAGGGGCCAGACGGCCACTATCAGCCATATGCCCCCAAAAACAAACCACGGCCCTTTTCTCTGGTAAACAAAACTCAACTGCCCCTCTTCTGGATGGCAAATTTTAGGACGCACTTTGTACTACGAAAACCGCCCGACTTGGCACTGGTGCCACCTTGGGTCAGGGAACCATCCTGCCTATCGTAGCTTTTTAAGGAGCCAGCAGGCCACGCCCAGCCATATACCCCCAAAAACAAACCACGGACCATTTCTCTTGGAAACAAAAATCCGCTGCCCCGCGTCAGGATGGCAGATTGCAGGAGCCACTTTGCACCATCAAACCACCCCGACTTGGCACTGGTGCCATCTTGGATCTGGGAACCATCCTGCCTATCGTAGCTTTTCAGGAGCCAGCCGGTTACTCCCAACCATAGGCCCCCAGACAGAAAGCTCTGCCCGTTTCCCTGGCAAACAAAAGTAAGCTACCCCGCTTCTGGATGGCAGATTGCAGGAGCCACTTGGTACTATCAAACCAGCCCAACTTGACACTGGTGCCACTTTGGGTCTGGGAACCATGCTGCGTAACGTAGATTCTAAGGCGCCAGGCGGCCACTCCCAGCCACAGGCCCCCAAATACAAACAACGGCGCTTTTCCCTGGAAAACAAAACTCGCCTGCCAACTTTTTGATGGCAGATTGCAGGAGCCACTTGGTACTATCAAACCAGCCCAACTTGGCACTGGTGCCACCATGGGTCTGGTCACCATCCTGCCTATCATAGCTTTTCAGGGGCCAGCCGGTCACTCCCAGCCATAGGCCCCCAGACACAAACCTCGGCCCGTTTCCCTGGCAAACAAAACTAAGTTATCCCGCATGTGGATGGCAGATTGCAGGAGCCACTTTGCACCATCAAACCAGCCCAACTTGGCACTGGTGCCACCTCTGGTCTGGGAACCATCCTCCGTATCGTGGATTCTAAGGAGCCAGCCGGCCACTCCCAGCCACAGGCCCCCAAACAAAAACAACGGCGCTTTTCCCTGGATAACAAACTCGCCTGCCAACTTTTTGATGGCAGATTGCAGGAGCCACTTGGTACTATCAAACCAGCCCAACTTGGCACTGGTGCCACCTTGGGTCTGGTCACCATCCTGCCTATCATAGCTTTTCAGGAGCCAGCCGGTCACTCCCAGCCATAGGCCCCCAGACACAAAGCTCGGCCCGTTTCCCTGGCAAACAAAATTAAGCTACCCCGCTTCTGGATGGCAGATTGCAGGAGTCACTTTGCACCATCAAACTAGCCCGACTTGGCACTGGTGCAACGTCTGGTCTGGGAACCATCCTGCGTATCGTGGATTCTAAGGAGCCAGCCGGCCACTCCCAGCCACAGGCCCCCAAACAAAAACAACGGCGCTTTTCCCTGGAAAACAAAACTCGCCTGCCAACTTTTTGATGGCAGATTACAGGAGCCACTTGGTACTATCAAACCAGCCCAACTTGGCACTGGTGCCACCATGGGTCTGGTCACCATCCTGCCTATCGTAGCTTTTCAGGAGCCAGCCGGTCACTCCCAGCCATAGGCCCCCAGACACAAACCTCGGCCCGTTTCCCTAGCAAACAAAAGTAAGCTGCCCCGCTTCTGGATGGCAGATTGCAGGACGCACTTGGTAGTATCAAACCAGACCGACTTGTCACTGGTGCCACCTCTGGTCTGGGAACCATCCTGCGTATCGTTGATTCTAATTAGCCAGCCGGCCACTCCCATCCACAGGCCCCCAAACACAAACAACGGCGCTTTTCCCTGGAAAACAAAACTCGCCTGCCAAATTTTTGATGGCAGATTGCAGGAGCCACTTGGTACTATCAAATCAGCCCAACTTGGCACTGGTGCCACCATGGGTCTGGTCACCATCCTGCCTATCGTAGCTTTTCAGGAGCCAGCCGGTCACCCCCAGCCACAGGCCCCGAGACAAAAACCTCGGCCCGTTTCCCTGGCAAAAAAAAGTAAGCTACCCCGCTTCTGGATGGCAGATTGCAGGACGCACTTGGTAGTATCAAACCAGCCCAACTTGGCACTGGTGCCACCTCACGTCTGGGAACCATCCTGCGTATCGTGGATTCTAAGCAGCCAGCCGGCCACTCGGTGCCACAGGCACCCAAACACAAACAACGGCGCTTTTCCCTGGAAAACAAAACTCGCCTGCCAACTTTTTGATGGCGGATTGCAGGAGCCACTTGGTACTATCAAACCAGCCCAACTTGGCACTGGTGCCACCATGGATATGGTCACCATCCTGCCTATCGTATCTTTTCAGGACCTAGCAGGTCACTCCCAGCCATAGGCGCCCAGACACAAAGCTCGGCCCGTTTCCCTGGCAAACAAAAGTAAGCTGCCCCGCTTCTGGATGGCAGATTGCAGGAACCACTTGGTACTATAAAACCAGCCCGACTTGGCACAGGTGCCACGTCAGGTCTGGGAACCATCCTGCGTATCGTGGATTCTAAGGAGCCAGCCGGCCACTCCCTGCCACAGGCACCCAAACACAAACAACGGCGCTTTAACCTGGAAAACAAAACTCGCCTGCCAAATTTTGAGGGCAGATTGCAGGAGCCACTTGGTACTATCAAACCAGCCCAACTTGGCACTGGTGCCACCATGGGTCTGGTCACCATCCTGCCTATCGTAGCTTTTCAGGAGCCAGCCGGTCACTCCCAGCCATAGGCCCCCAGACACAAACCTCGGCCCGTTTCCCTGGCAAACAAAAGTAAGCTACCCCGCTTCTGGATGGCAGATTGCAGGACGCACTTGGTAGTATCAAACCAGCCCGACTTGTCACTGGTGTCACCTCTGGTCTGGGAACCATCCTGCGTATCGTGGATTCTAAGAAGCCACCCGGCCACTCCCAGCCACAGGCCCCCAAACACAAACAACGGCGCTTTTCCCTGGAAAACAAAACTCACCTGCCAAATTTTTGATGGCAGATTGCAGGAGCCACTTGGTACTATCAAACGAGCCCAACTTGGCACTGGTGCCACCATGGGTCTGGTCACCATCCTGCCTATCGTAGCTTTTCAGGAGCCAGCCGGTCACCCCCAGCCATATACCCCGAGACAAAAAGCTCGGCCCGTTTCCCTGGCAAAAAAAAGTAAGCTACCCCGCTTCTGGATGGCAGATTGCAGGACGCACTTGGGAGTATCAAACCAGCCCAACTTGGCACTGGTGCCACCTCAGGTCTGGGAACCATCCTGCGTATCGTGGATTCTAAGGAGCCAGCCGGCCACTCCCAGCCATAGGCCCCCAAACAAAAACAACGGCACTTTTCCCTGGAAAACAAAACTTGCCTGCGAACTTTTTGATGGCAGATTGCAGGAGCCACTTGGTACTATCAAACCAGCCCAACTTGGCACTGGTGCCACCTCTGGTCTGGGAACCATGCTGAGTATCGTGGATTCTAAGGAGCCAGCCGGCCACTCCCAGCCACAGGCCCCCAAACACAAACAACGGCGCTTTTCCCTGGAAAACAAAACTCGCCTGCCAAGTTTTGGATGGCAGATTGCAGGAGCCACTTGGTACTATCAAACCAGCCCAACTTGGCACTGGTGCCGTCATGGGTCTGGTCACCATCCTGCCTATCGTAGCTTTTCACGAGCCAGCCGGTCACTTCCAGGCTTAGGCCCCCAGACACAAACCTCGGACCGTTTCCCTGGCAAACAAAAGTAAGCTGCCCCGCTTCTGGATGGCAGATTGCAGGAACCACTTGGTACTATCAAACCAGCCCAACTTGGCACTGATGCCACCTCAGGTCTGGGAACCATGCTGCGTATCATGGATTTTCAGAAGCCAGCCGGGCACTGCCAGCCACAGGCCCCGAAACACAAACAACAGCCTTTTTCTCTGGCAAACAAAATTCAGCTGCCCCGCTTCTGGATGGCAGATTGCAGGAACCACTTGGTACTAACAAACCAGCCCGACTTGGCACTGGTGCCACCTCAGGTCTGGGAACCATCCGGCGTATCGTGGATTCCAATTAGCAAGCTGGCCACTCCCAGCCACAGGCCCCAAAACACACACAACGGTGCTTTTCCCTGGAAAACAAAACTCGCCTGCCAAACTTTTGATGGCAGATTGCAGGAGCCACTTGGTATTATCAAACCAGCCCAACTTGGCACTGGTGCCACCATGGGTCTGGTCACCATCCTGCCTATCGTAGCTTTTCAGGAGCCAGCCAGCCACCCCCAGCCAGAGGCCCCCAGACAAATATTTCGGCCTGTTTCCCTGGCAAACAAAAGTAAGCTGCCCCGCTTCTGGATGGCAGATTGCAGGAGCCACTTTGCACCATCAAACCAGCCCAACTTGGCACTGGTGCCAACTCAGGTCTGGGAACCATCCTGCGTAACGTGGATTCTAAGCAGCCACCCGGCCTCTCTGAGCCACAGGCCCCCAAACACAAACAACGGCGCTTTTCCCTGGAAAACAAAACTCGCCTGCCAACTTTTTGATGGCAGATTGCAGGAGCCACTTGGTACTATCAAACCAGCCCAACTTGGCACTGGTGCCACCTCTGGTCTGGGAACCATCCTGCCTATCGTAGCTTTTCAGGAGCCAGCCGGTCACTCCCAGCCATAGACCCCCAGACACAAACCTCGGCCCGTTTCCCTGGAAAACAAAAGTAAGTTACCCCGATTCTGGATGGCAGATTGCAGGAGCCACTTGGTACTATCAAATCAGCCCAACTTGGCACTGGTGCCACCATGGGTCTGGTAAACATCCTGCCTATCGTAGCTTTTCAGGAGCCAGCCGGTCACTCCCTGCCATAGGCCCCCGGACACAAACCTCTGCCCGTTTCCCTGGCAAACAAAAGTAAGCTGCCCCGCTTTTGGATGGCAGATTGCAGGATGCACTTGGTACTTACAAACCAGCCCGACTTGGCCCTGGTGCCACCTTGGCTCTGGGAACCATGCTGGGTAACGTAGATTCTACGAGGACAGGCGGCCACTCCCAGCCACAGGCCTCTAAATAAAAACAACGGCGCTTTTCCCTGGAAAACAAAACTCGCCTGCCAACTTCTTGATGGCAGATTGCAGGAGCCACTTGGTACTATCAAACCAGCCCAACTTGGCACTGGTGCCACCATGGGTCTGGTCACCATCCTGCCTATCGTAGCTTTTCAGGAGCCAGCCGCTCACTCCCAGCCATAGGCCCCCAGACAAATACCTTGGCACGTTTCCCTGGCAAACAAAAGTAGGCTGCCCCGCTTCTGGATGGCAAATTGCAGGACGCACTTGGTACTACGAAAACAGCCCGACTTGGCACTGATGCCACCTTGGGTCAGGGAACAATCCTGCGTATAGAGCTTTTTAAGGAGCCAGCCGGCCACGTCCAGTCATATACCCCCAAAAGAAACCACGGAACTTTTCTCCAGCAAACAAAAATCCGCTGCCCCGCGTCTGGATGGCAGATTGCAGGAGCTATTTAGTATTATCAAACCAGCCCGACTTGGCACTGGTGGCACCATGAGTCTGGTAACCATCCTGCCTATCGTAGCTTTTCAGTAGTCAGCCGGTCACTCCCAGCCATAGGCCCCAGACAAATACCTCGGCCCGTTTCCCTGGGAAACAAAAGTAAGCTGTCCCGCTTCTGGATGGCAGATTGCAGGAGCCACTTGGTACTATCAAACCAGCCCAACTTGTTCCCAGACCCAAGGTGGCACCAGTGCCAAGTGGGGCTGGTTTGATGGTGCAACGTGGCTCCTGCAATCTGCCATCCAAAAGCGGGGCAGCTTACTTTTGTTTGCCAGGGAAACGGGCCGAGGTTTGTGTCTGGGGGTCTATGGCTGGGAGTGACCGGCTGGCTCCTGAAAAGCTACGATAGGCAGGATGGTTCCCAGACAAGAGGTGCCACCAGTGCCAAGTTGGGCTGGTTTGATAGTACCAAGTGGCTCCTGCAATCTGCCATCAAAAAGTTGGCAGGCGAGTTTTGTTTTCCAGGGAAAAGCGCCGTAGTTTTTGTTTGGGGGCCTGTGGCTCAGAGTGGCCGGGTGGCTTCTTAGAATCCACGATACGCAGGATGGTTCCTAGACCCAAGGTGGCACCAGTGCCAAGTCGGGCTGGTTTGACACAACCAAGTGGCTCCTGCAATCTGCCATCCAGAATCGGGGCAGCTTAATTTTGTTTGCCAGGGAAACGGTCCGAGGTTTGTGTCTGGGAGCCTATGGCTGGGAGTGACCGGCTGGCTCCTGAAATGCTACAATAGGCAGGATGGTTCCCAGACCCATAGTGGCACCAGTGCCAAGTTGGGATGATTTGATAGTACCAAGTGGCTCCTGCAATCTGCCATCAAAAAGTTGGCAGGCGAATTTTGTCTTCCAGGGAAAAGCGCCGTTGTTTGTGTTTGGGGGCCTGTGGCTGGGAGTGGCCGGCTGGCTCCTTAGAATCCATGATATGCAGGATTGTTCCCAGACCCAAGGTGGCACCAGTGCCAAGTCGGGCTGGTTTGATGGTGCAAAGTGGCTCCGGCAATCTGCCATCCAGACGCGGGGCAGCGGATTTTTGTTTCCAAGAGAAATGGTCCGTGGTTTGTTTTTGGGGGTTTATGGCTGGGCGTGGCCGGCTGGCTCCTTAAAAAGCTCGATATGCAGGATGGTTCCCTGACACAAGGTGGCACCAGTGCCACGTCGGGCGGTTTTGTAGTACAAAGTGCGTCCTAAAATTTGCCATCCAGAAGAGGGGCAGTTGAGTTTTGTTTGCCAGAGAAAAGGGCCGTGGTTTGTTTTTGGGGGCATATGGCTGAGAGTGGCCGGCTGGCTCCTGAAAAGCTACGATAGGCAGGATGTTTACCAGACCCATGGTGGCACCAGTGCCAAGTTGGGCTGATTTGATAGTACCAAGTGGCTCCTGCAATCTGCCATCCAGAATCGGGGTAGCTTACTTTTGTTTTCCAGGGAAACGGGCCGAGGTTTGTGTCTGGGGGTCTATGGTTGGGAGTGGCCGGCTGGCTCCTTAGAAACCACGATACGCAGCATGGTTCCCAGACAAGAGGTACCACCAGTGCCAAGTTGGGCTGGTTTGATACTACCAAGTGGCTGCTGCAATCTGCCATCCAGAAGCGGGGCAGCTTACTTTTGTTTGCCAGGGAAACGGACCGTTGTTTGTGTTTGGGGGCCTATGGCTGGGAATGACCGGCTGGCTCCATAAAATCCACGATACGCAGGATGGTTCCCAGACCAGAGGTGGCACCAGTGCCAAGTCGGGCTGGTTTGATAGTACCAAGTGGCTCCTGCAATCTGCCATCCAGAAGCGGGGCAGCTTACTTTTGTTTGCCAGGGAAACGGGCCGAGGTTTGTGTCTCGGGGCCTATGGCAGGGAGTGACCGGCTGGCTCCTGAAAAGCTACGATAGGCAGGATGGTGACCAGACCCATGGTGGCACCAGTGCCAAGTTGGGCTGGTTTGATAGTAACAAGTGGTTCCTGCAATCTGCCATCAAAATGTTGGCAGGCGAGTTTTGTTTTCCAGGGAAAAGCGCTGTTGTTTTTGTTTGGGGGCCTGTGGCTGGGAGTGGCCGGCTGGATGCTTAGAATCCACGATACGCAGGATGGTTCCCAGACCAGAGGTCGCACCAGTGCCAAGTCGGGCTGGTTTGATACTACCTAGTGGATCCTGCAATCTGCCATCCAGAAGCGGGACAGCTTACTTTTTTTTGTCAGGGAAACCGGCTGAGCTTTGTGTCACGGGGCCTATTGCTGGGAGTGACCGTCTAGATCCTGAAAAGCTACGATAGGCAGGATGGTGACCAGACCCATGGTGGCACCAGTGCCAAGTTGGGCTGGTTTGATAGTACCAAGTGGCTCCTGCAATCTGCCATCAAAAAGTTGGCAGGCGAGTTTGTTATCCAGGGAAATGCGCCGTTGTTTGTGTTTGGGGGCCTGTGGCTGGGAGTGGCCGGCTGGCTCCTTAGAATCCACGATCGGGAGGATGGTTCCCAGACCTGAGGTGGCACCAGTGCCAAGTCGGGCTAGTTTGATGGTGCAAAGTGGCTCCTGCAATCTGCCATCCAGAAGCGGGGCAGCTTACTTTTGTTTGCCAGGGAAACGGGCCGAGGTTTGTGTCTGGGGGCCTATGGCTGGGAGTGACCGGCTGGCTCCTGAAAAGCTACGATAGGCAGGATGGTGACCAGACCCATGGTGGCACCAGTGCCAAGTTGGGCTGGTTTGATAGTACCAAGTGGCTCCTGCAATCTGCCATCAAAAAGTTGGCAGGCGAGTTTTGTTTTCCAGGGAAAAGCGCCGTTGTTTTTGTTTGGGGGCCTGTGGCTGGGAGTGGCCGGCTGGCTCCTTAGAATCCACGATACGCAGGATGGTTCCCAGACCAGAGGTGGCACCAGTGCCAAGTCGGGCTGGTTTGATAGTACCAAGTGCGTACTGCAATCTGCCATCCAGAAGCGGGGCAGCTTACTTTTGTTTGCCAGGGAAACGGGCCGAGGTTTGTGTCTGGGGGCCTATGGCTGGGAGTGACCGGCTGGCTCCTGAAAAGCTACGATAGGCAGGATGGTGACCAGACCCATGGTGGCACCACTGTCAAGTTGGGCTGGTTTGATAGTACCAAGTGGCTCCGGCAATCTGCCATCAAAATTTGGCAGGCGAGTTTTGTTTTCCAGTGAATAGCGACCTTGTTTGTGTTTGGGGGCCTATGGCAGGGAGTGACCGGCTGGCTAATTAGAATCCATGATACGCAGCATGGTTCCCAAACCTGAGGTGGCACCAGTGCCAAGTCGGGCTAGTTTGATGGTGCAAAGTGGCTCCTGCAATCTGCCATCCAGAAGCGGGGCAGCTTACTTATATTTGCCAGGGAAACGGGCCGAGGTTTGTGTCTGGGGGCCTATGGCTGGGAGTGACCGGCTGGCTCCTGAAAAGCTACGATAGGCAGGATGGTGACCAGACCCATGGCGGCACCAGTGCCAAGTTGGGCTGGTTTGATAGTACCAAGTGGCTCCTGCAATCTGCCATCAAAAAGTTGGCAGGCGAGTTTTGTTTTCCAGGGAAAAGCGCCGTTGTTTTTGTTTGGGGGCCTGTGGCTGGGAGTGGCCGGCTGGCTCCTTAGAATCCACGATACGCAGGATGGTTCCCAGACCAGAGGTGGCACCAGTGCCAAGTCGGGCTGGTTTGATAGTACCAAGTGCGTACTGCAATCTGCCATCCAGAAGCGGGGCAGCTTACTTTTGTTTGCCAGGGAAACGGGCCGAGGTTTGTGTCTGGGGGCCTATGGCTGGGAGTGACCGGCTGGCTCCTGAAAAGCTACGATAGGCAGGATGGTGACCAGACCCATGGTGGCACCAGTGCCAAGTTGGGCTGGTTTGATAGTACCAAGTGGCTCCGGCAATCTGCCATCAAAATGTTGGCAGGCGAGTTTTGTTTTCCAGCGAATAGCGCCCTTGTTTGTGTTTGGGGGCCTATGGCAGGGAGTGACCGGCTGGCTAATTAGAATCCACGATACGCAGCATGGTTCCCAGACCTGAGGTGGCACCAGTGCCAAGTCGGGCTAGTTTGATGGTGCAAAGTGGCTCCTGCAATCTGCCATCCAGAAGCGGGGCAGCTTACTTTTGTTTGCCAGGGAAACGGGCCGAGGTTTGTGTCTGGGGGCCTATGGCTGGGAGTGACCGGCTGGCTCCTGAAAAGCTATGATAGGCAGGATGGTGACCAGACCCATGGTGGCACCAGTGCCAAGTTGGGCTGGTTTGATAGTACCAAGTGGCTCCTGCAATCTGCCATCAAAAAGTTGGCAGGCGAGTTTTGTTTTCCAGGGAAAAGCGCCGTTGTTTTTTTTTGGGGGCCTGTGGCTGGGAGTGGCCGGCTGGCTCCTTAGAATCCACGATACGCAGGATGGTTCCCAGACCAGAGGTGGCACCAGTGCCAAGTCGGGCTGGTTTGATAGTACCAAGTGCGTACTGCAATCTGCCATCCAGAAGCGGGGCAGCTTACTTTTGTTTGCCAGGGAAACGGGCCGAGGTTTGTGTCTGGGGGCCTATGGCTGGGAGTGACCGGCTGGCTCCTGAAAAGCTACGATAGGCAGGATGGTGACCAGACCCATGGTGGCACCACTGTCAAGTTGGGCTGGTTTGATAGTACCAAGTGGCTCCTGCAATCTGCCATCAAAATTTGGCAGGCGAGTTTTGTTTTCCAGTGAATAGCGACCTTGTTTGTGTTTGGGGACCTATGGCAGGGAGTGACCGGCTGGCTAATTAGAATCCATGATACGCAGCATGGTTCCCAAACCTGAGGTGGCACCAGTGCCAAGTCGGGCTAGTTTGATGGTGCAAAGTGGCTCCTGCAATCTGCCATCCAGAAGCGGGGCAGCTTACTTTTGTTTGCCAGGGAAACGGGCCGAGGTTTGTGTCTGGGGGCCTATGGCTGGGAGTGACCAGCTGGCTCCTGAAAAGCTACGATAGGCAGGATGGTGACCAGACCCATGGTGGCACCAGTGCCAAGTTGGGCTGGTTTGATAGTACCAAGTGGCTCCTGCAATCTGCCATCAAAAAGTTGGCAGGCGAGTTTTGTTTTCCAGGGAAAAGCGCCGTTGTTTTTGTTTGGGGGCCTGTGGCTGGGAGTGGCCGGCTGGCTGCTTAGAATCCACGATACGCAGGATGGTTCCCAGACCAGAGGTGGCACCAGTGCCAAGTCGGGCTGGTTTGATACTACCAAGTGGATCCTGCAATCTGCCATCCAGAAGCGGGACAGCTTACTTTTGTTTGCCAGGGAAACGGGCAGAGCTTTGTGTCTGGGGGCCTATGACTGGGAGTGACTGTCTAGGTCCTGAAAAGCTACGATAGGCAGGATGGTGACCAGACCCATGGTGGCACCAGTGCCAAGTTGGGCTGGTTTGATAGTACCAAGTGGCTCCTGCAATCTGCCATCAAAAAGTTGGCAGGCGAGTTTTGTTTTCCAGGGAAAAGCGCCGTTGTTTTTGTTTGGGGGCCTGTGGCTGGGAGTGGCCGGCTGGCTCCTTAGAATCCACGATACGCAGGATGGTTCCCAGACCAGAGGTGGCACCAGTGCCAAGTCGGGCTGGTTTGATAGTACCAAGTGCGTACTGCAATCTGCCATCCAGAAGCGGGGCAGCTTACTTTTGTTTGCCAGGGAAACGGGCCGAGGTTTGTGTCTGGGGGCCTATGGCTGGGAGTGACCGGCTGGCTCCTGAAAAGCTACGATAGGCAGGATGGTGACCAGACCCATGGTGGCACCAGTGCCAAGTTGGGCTGGTTTGATAGTACCAAGTGGCTCCTGCAATCTGCCATCAAAAAGTTGGCAGGCGAGTTTTGTTTTCCAGGGAAAAGCGCCGTTGTTTGTGTTTGGGGGCCTGTGGCTGGGAGTGGCCGGCTGGCTGCTTAGAATCCACGATACGCAGGATGGTTCCCAGAGCCAAGGTGGCACCACTGCCAAGTCGGGCCAGTTTGATACTACCAAGTGGATCCTGCAATCTGCCATCCAGAAGCGGGACAGCTTACTTTTGTTTGCCAGGGAAACGGGCCGAGGTTTGTGTCTGGGTTCCTATGGCTGGGAGTGACCGTCTAGGTCCTGAAAAGCTACGATAGGCAGGATGGTGACCAGACCCATGGTGGCACCAGTGCCAAGTTGGGCTGGTTTGATAGTACCAAGTGGCTCCTGCAATCTGCCATCAAAATGTTGGCAGGCGAGTTTTGTTTTCCAGGGAAAAGCGCCGTTGTTTGTGTTTGGGGGCCTGTGGCTGGGAGTGGTCAGCTTCTAATTGGAATCCACGATACGCCGGATGGTTCCCAGACCTGAGGTGGCACCAGTGACAAGTCGGGCCAGTTTGATGGTGCAAAGTGGCTCCTGCAATCTGCCATCCAGAAGCGGAGCAGCTTACTTTTGTTTTCCAGGGAAAAGGGCCGAGGTTTTCTCTGGGGGCCTATGGCTGGGAGTGACCGGCTGGCGCCTGAACAGCTACGATAGGCAGGATGGTTCCAAGACCCATGGTGGCACCAGTGCCATGTTGGGCTGATTTGATAGTACCAAGTGGCTCCTGCAATCTGCCATCAAAATATTGGCAGGCGAGTTTTGTTTTCCAGGGAAAAGCGCCGTTGTTTGTGTTTGGGGGCCTGTGGCTGGGAGTGGCCAGCTTGCTAATTGGAATCCACGATACGCAGGATGGTTCCCAGACCAGAGGTGGCACCAGTGCCAAGTCGGGCTGGTTTGATAGTACCAAGTGCGTCCTGCAATCTGCCATCCACAAGCGGCGCCGCTTAGTTTTGTTTGCCACAGAAACGGGCCGAGGTTTGTGTCTGGGGGCCTATGGCTGGGAGTGACCGGCTAGGTCCTGAAAATCTACGATAGGCAGGATGGTGACCAGACCCATGGTGGCACCAGTGCCAAGTTGGGCTGGTTTGATAGTACCAAGTTGCTCCGGCAATCTGCCATCAAAATTTGGCAGGCGAGTTTTGTTTTCCAGGGAAAAGCGCCGCTGTTTGTGTTTGAGGGCCTGTGGCTGGGAGTGTCCGGCTGGCTCCTTAGAATCCACGATACGCAGGATGGTTCCCAGACCTGAGGTGGCACCAGTGCCAAGTCGGGCTAGTTTGATGGTGCAAAGTGGCTCCTGCAATCTGCCATCCAGAAGCGGGGCAGCTTACTTTTTTTTGCCAGGGAAACGGGCCGAGGTTTGTGTCTGGGGTCTATGGCTGGGAGTGACCGGCTGGCTCCTGAAAAGCTACGATAGGCAGGATGGTGACCAGACCCATGGTGGCACCAGTGCCAAGTTGGGCTGGTTTGATAGTACCAAGTGGCTCCGGCAATCTGCCATCAAAAAGTTGGCAGGCGAGTTTTGTTTTCCAGGGAAAAGCGCCGATGTTTGTGTTTGGGGGCCTGTGGCTGGGAGTGGCCGGCTGGCTCCTTAGAATCCACGATACGCAGGATGGTTCCCAGACCTGAGGTAGCACCAGTGCCAAGTCGGGCTGGTTTGATAGTACCAAGTGCGTCCTGCAATCTGCCATCCAGAAGCGGGGCAGCTTACTTTTGTTTGCCAGGGAAACGGGCCGAGGTTTGTGTCTGGGGGCCTATGGCTGGGAGTGACCGGCTGGCTCCTGAAAAGCTACGATAGGCAGGATGGTGACCAGACCCATGGTGGCACCAGTGCCAAGTTGGGCTGGTTTGATAGTACCAAGTGGCTCCTGCAATCTGCCATCAAAAAGTTGGCAGGCGAGTTTTGTTTTCCAGGGAAAAGCGCCGTTGTTTGTGTCTGCGGGCCTGTGGCTGGAGGTGCCGGCTGGCTCCTTTAAACACACGATACGCCGGATGGTTCCCAGACCCAAGTTGGCACCACTGCCAAGTTGGGCTGGTTTGATAGTACCAAGTGGTTCCTGCAATCTGCAATCAAAATGTTGGCAGGCGAGTTTTGTTTTCCAGGGAAAAGCGCCGATGTTTTTTTTTGGGGGCCTGTGGCTGGGAGTGGCCGGCTGGCTCCTTAGAATCCAAGATACGCAGGATGGTTCCCAGACCAGAGGTGGCACCAGTACCAAGTCGGGCTGGTTTGATAATAACAAGTGGATCCTGAAATCTGCCATCCAGAAGCGGGGCAGCTTACTTTTGTTTGCCAGGGAAACGGGCCAAGCTTTGTGTCTGGGGGCCTATGGCTGGGAGTGACCGGCTGGCTCCTGAAAAGCTACGATAGGCAGGATGGTGACCAGACCCATGGTGTCAGCAGTGCCAAGTTGGGCTGGTTTGATAGTACCAAGTGGCTCCTGCAATCTGCCATCAAAAAGTTGGCAGGCGAGTTTTGTTTTCCAGGGAAAAGCGCCGTTGTTTGTGTTTGGGGGCCTGTGGCTGGGAGTGGCCGTCTTGCTAATTGGAATCCACGATACGCAGGAGGGTTCCCAGACCTGAGGTGGCACCAGTGACAAGTCGGGCCAGTTTGATGGTGCAAAGTGGCTCCTGCAATCTGCCATCCAGAAGCGGGGCAGCTTACTTTTGTTTGCCAGGGAAACGGGCCGAGGTTTGTGTCTGGGTTCCTATGGCTGGGAGTGACCGGCTGGCACCTGAAAAGCTACGATAGGCAGGATGGTGACCAGATCCATGGTGGCACCAGTGCCAAGTTGGGCTGGTTTGATAGTACCAAGTGGCTCCTGCAATCTGCCATCAAAAATTTGGCAGGCGAGTTTTGTTTTCCAGGGAAAAGCGCCGTTGTTTGTATTTGGGGGCCTGTGGCTGGGAGTGGCCTGCTGGCTCCTTAGAATCCACGATACGCAGGATGGTTCCCAGACCCAAGGTGGCACCATTTCCAAGTTGGGCTGGTTTGATAGTACCAAGTGCGTACTGCAATCTGCCATCCAGAAGCGGGGCAGCTTACTTTTGTTTGCCAGGGAAACGGGCCGAGGTTTTTGTCTGGGGGCCTATGGCTGGGAGTGACCGGCTGGCTCCTGAAAAGCTACGATAGGCAGGATGGTGACCAGACCCATGGTGGCACCAGTGCCAAGTTGGGCTGATTTGATAGTACCAAGTGGCTCCTGCAATCTGCCATCAAAAAGTTGGCAGGCGAGTTTTGTTTTCCAGGGAAAAGCGCCGTTGTTTGTGTTTGGGGGCCTGTGGCTCAGAGAGGCCGGGTGGCTGCTTAGAATCCACGTTACGCAGGATGGTTCCCAGACCTGAGTTGGCACCAGTGCCAAGTTGGGCTGGTTTGATGGTGCAAAGTGGCTCCTGCAATCTGCCATCCAGAAGCGGGGCAGCTTACTTTTGTTTGCCAGGGAAACAGGCCGAAATATTTGTCTGGGGGCCTCTGGCTGGGGGTGGCTGGCTGGCTCCTGAAAAGCTACGATAGGCAGGATGGTGACCAGACCCATGGTGGCACCAGTGCCAAGTTGGGCTGGTTTGATAATACCAAGTGGCTCCTGCAATCTGCCATCAAAAGTTTGGCAGGCGAGTTTTGTTTTCCAGGGAAAAGCACCGTTGTGTGTGTTTTGGGGCCTGTGGCTGGGAGTGGCCAGCTTGCTAATTGGAATCCACGATACGCCGGATGGTTCCCAGACCTGAGGTGGCACCAGTGCCAAGTCGGGCTGGTTTGTTAGTACCAAGTGGTTCCTGCAATCTGCCATCCAGAAGCGGGGCAGCTGAATTTTGTTTGCCAGAGAAAAAGGCTGTTGTTTGTGTTTCGGGGCCTGTGGCTGGCAGTGCCCGGCTGGCTTCTGAAAATCCATGATACGCAGCATGGTTCCCAGACCTGAGGTGGCATCAGTGCCAAGTTGGGCTGGTTTGATAGTACCAAGTGGTTCCTGCAATCTGCCATCCAGAAGCGGGGCAGCTTACTTTTGTTTGCCAGGGAAACGGTCCGAGGTTTGTGTCTGGGGGCCTAAGCCTGGAAGTGACCGGCTGGCTCGTGAAAAGCTACGATAGGCAGGATGGTGACCAGACCCATGACGGCACCAGTGCCAAGTTGGGCTGGTTTGATAGTACCAAGTGGCTCCTGCAATCTGCCATCCAAAACTTGGCAGGCGAGTTTTGTTTTCCAGGGAAAAGCGCCGTTGTTTGTGTTTGGGGGCCTGTGGCTGGGAGTGGCCGGCTGGCTCCTTAGAATCCACGATACTCAGCATGGTTCCCAGACCAGAGGTGGCACCAGTGCCAAGTTGGGCTGGTTTGATAGTACCAAGTGGCTCCTGCAATCTGCCATCAAAAAGTTGGCAGGCAAGTTTTGTTTTCCAGGGAAAAGTGCCGTTGTTTTTGTTTGGGGGCCTATGGCTGGGAGTGGCCGGCTGGCTCCTTAGAATCCACGATACGCAGGATGGTTCCCAGACCTGAGGTGGCACCAGTGCCAAGTTGGGCTGGTTTGATACTCCCAAGTGCGTCCTGCAATCTGCCATCCAGAAGCGGGGTAGCTTACTTTTTTTTGCCAGGGAAACGGGCCGAGCTTTTTGTCTCGGGGTACATGGCTGGGGGTGACCGGCTGGCTCCTGAAAAGCTACGATAGGCAGGATGGTGACCAGACCCATGGTGGCACCAGTGCCAAGTTGGGCTCGTTTGATAGTACCAAGTGGCTCCTGCAATCTGCCATCAAAAATTTGGCAGGTGAGTTTTGTTTTCCAGGGAAAAGCGCCGTTGTTTGTGTTTGGGGGCCTGTGGCTGGGAGTGGCCGGGTGGCTTCTTAGAATCCACGATACGCAGGATGGTTCCCAGACCAGAGGTGACACCAGTGACAAGTCGGGCTGGTTTGATACTACCAAGTGCGTCCTGCAATCTGCCATCCAGAAGCGGGGTAGCTTACTTTTGTTTGCCAGGGAAACGGGCCGAGGTTTGTGTCTGGGGGCCTATGGCTGGGAGTGACCGGCTGGCTCCTGAAAAGCTACGATAGGCAGGATGGTGACCAGACCCATGGTGGCACCAGTGCCAAGTTGGGCTGGTTTGATAGTACCAAGTGGCTCCTGCAATCTGCCCTCAAAATTTGGCAGGCGAGTTTTGTTTTCCAGGTTAAAGCGCCGTTGTTTGTGTTTGGGTGCCTGTGGCAGGGAGTGGCCGGCTGGCTCCTTAGAATCCACGATACGCAGGATGGTTCCCAGACCTGACGTGGCACCTGTGCCAAGTCGGGCTG
The DNA here is from genome assembly GCF_035770615.1 of Melospiza melodia melodia. Lineage (NCBI taxonomy): Eukaryota > Metazoa > Chordata > Aves > Passeriformes > Passerellidae > Melospiza > Melospiza melodia. The sequence goes on along the minus strand of NW_026948488.1, from coordinate 776,530 downwards.
GTTTTATAGTACCAAGTGGTTCCTGCAATCTGCCATCCAGAAGCGGGGCAGCTTACTTTTGTTTGCCAGGGAAACGGGCCGAGCTTTGTGTCTGGGCGCCTATGGCTGGGAGTGACCTGCTAGGTCCTGAAAAGATACGATAGGCAGGATGGTGACCATATCCATGGTGGCACCAGTGCCAAGTTGGGCTGGTTTGATAGTACCAAGTGGCTCCTGCAATCCGCCATCAAAAAGTTGGCAGGCGAGTTTTGTTTTCCAGGGAAAAGCGCCGTTGTTTGTGTTTGGGTGCCTGTGGCACCGAGTGGCCGGCTGGCTGCTTAGAATCCACGATACGCAGGATGGTTCCCAGACGTGAGGTGGCACCAGTGCCAAGTTGGGCTGGTTTGATACTACCAAGTGCGTCCTGCAATCTGCCATCCAGAAGCGGGGTAGCTTACTTTTTTTTGCCAGGGAAACGGGCCGAGGTTTTTGTCTCGGGGCCTGTGGCTGGGGGTGACCGGCTGGCTCCTGAAAAGCTACGATAGGCAGGATGGTGACCAGACCCATGGTGGCACCAGTGCCAAGTTGGGCTGATTTGATAGTACCAAGTGGCTCCTGCAATCTGCCATCAAAAATTTGGCAGGCGAGTTTTGTTTTCCAGGGAAAAGCGCCGTTGTTTGTGTTTGGGGGCCTGTGGATGGGAGTGGCCGGCTGGCTAATTAGAATCAACGATACGCAGGATGGTTCCCAGACCAGAGGTGGCACCAGTGACAAGTCGGTCTGGTTTGATACTACCAAGTGCGTCCTGCAATCTGCCATCCAGAAGCGGGGCAGCTTACTTTTGTTTGCTAGGGAAACGGGCCGAGGTTTGTGTCTGGGGGCCTATGGCTGGCAGTGACCGGCAGGCTCCTGAAAATCTACGATAGGCAGGATGGTGACCAGACCCATGGTGGCACCAGTGCCAAGTTGGGCTGGTTTGATAGTACCAAGTGGCTCCTGTAATCTGCCATCAAAAAGTTGGCAGGCGAGTTTTGTTTTCCAGGGAAAAGCGCCGTTGTTTTTGTTTGGGGGCCTGTGGCTGGGAGTGGCCGGCTGGCTCCTTAGAATCCACGATACGCAGGATGGTTCCCAGACCAGACGTTGCACCAGTGCCAAGTCGGGCTAGTTTGATGGTGCAAAGTGACTCCTGCAATCTGCCATCCAGAAGCGGGGTAGCTTAATTTTGTTTGCCAGGGAAACGGGCCGAGCTTTGTGTCTGGGGGCCTATGGCTGGGAGTGACCGGCTGGCTCCTGAAAAGCTATGATAGGCAGGATGGTGACCAGACCCAAGGTGGCACCAGTGCCAAGTTGGGCTGGTTTGATAGTACCAAGTGGCTCCTGCAATCTGCCATCAAAAAGTTGGCAGGCGAGTTTGTTATCCAGGGAAAAGCGCCGTTGTTTTTGTTTGGGGGCCTGTGGCTGGGAGTGGCCGGCTGGCTCCTTAGAATCCACGATACGGAGGATGGTTCCCAGACCAGAGGTGGCACCAGTGCCAAGTTGGGCTGGTTTGATGGTGCAAAGTGGCTCCTGCAATCTGCCATCCACATGCGGGATAACTTAGTTTTGTTTGCCAGGGAAACGGGCCGAGGTTTGTGTCTGGGGGCCTATGGCTGGGAGTGACCGGCTGGCTCCTGAAAAGCTATGATAGGCAGGATGGTGACCAGACCCATGGTGGCACCAGTGCCAAGTTGGGCTGGTTTGATAGTACCAAGTGGCTCCTGCAATCTGCCATCAAAAAGCTTGCAGGCGAGTTTTGTTTTCCAGGGAAAAGCGCCGTTGTTTGTATTTGGGGGCCTGTGGCTGGGAGTGGCCGCCTGGCGCCTTAGAATCTACGTTACGCAGCATGGTTCCCAGACCCAAAGTGGCACCAGTGTCAAGTTGGGCTGGTTTGATAGTACCAAGTGGCTCCTGCAATCTGCCATCCAGAAGCGGGGTAGCTTACTTTTGTTTGCCAGGGAAACGGGCAGAGCTTTCTGTCTGGGGGCCTATGGTTGGGAGTAACCGGCTGGCTCCTGAAAAGCTACGATAGGCAGGATGATTCCCAGATCCAAGATGGCACCAGTGCCAAGTCGGGGTGGTTTGATGGTGCAAAGTGGCTCCTGCAATCTGCCATCCTGACGCGGGGCAGCGGATTTTTGTTTCCAAGAGAAATGGTCCGTGGTTTGTTTTTGGGGGTATATGGCTGGGCGTGGCCTGCTGGCTCCTTAAAAAGCTACGATAGGCAGGATGGTTCCCTGACCCAAGGTGGCACCAGTGCCAAGTCGGGCGGTTTTCGTAGTACAAAGTGCGTCCTAAAATTTGCCATCCAGAAGAGGGGCAGTTGAGTTTTGTTTACCAGAGAAAAGGGCCGTGGTTTGTTTTTGGGGGCATATGGCTGATAGTGGCCGTCTGGCCCCTGAAAATCCACGATGGGCAGGATGGTTCCCAGACCTGAGGTGGCACCAGTGCCAGGTCGGGCTGGTTTGATAGTACTAAATAGCACCTGCAATCTGCCATGCAGAAGCGGGGCAGCTTACTTTTGTTTGCCAGGGAAACGGGCCGAGGTTTGTGTCTGGGGGCCTATGGCTGGGAGTGACCGCCTGGCTCCTGAAAAGCTACGATAGGCAGGATGGTGACCAGACCCATGGTGGCACCAGTGCCAAGTTGGGCTGGTTTGATAGTACCAAGTGGCTCCTGCAATCTGCCATCAAAAAGTTGGCAGGCGAGTTTTGTTTTCCAGGGAAAAGCGCCGTTGTTTGTGTTTGGGGGACTGTGGGTGGGAGTGGCCGGCTGGCTCCTTAGAACACACGATACGCAGGATGGTTCCCAGACCCAAGGTGGCACCAGTGCCACGTCGGGCTGGTTTGATGGTGCCAAGTGGTTCCTGCAATCTGCCATCCTGAAGCGGGGTAGCTTACCTTTGTGTGCCAGGGAAACGGGCCGAGGTTTATGACTGGGGGCCTAGGGCTAGGAGTGACCGGCTGGCTCCTGAAAAGCTACGATAGGCAGGATGGTGACCAGACCCATGGTGGCACCAGTGCCAAGTTGGGCTGGTTTGATAGTACCAAGTGGCTCCTGCAATCTGCCATCAAAAAGTTGGCAGGCGAGTTTTGTTTTCCAGGGAAAAGCGCCGTTGTTTGTGTTTGGGGGACTGTGGGTGGGAGTGGCCGGCTGGCTCCTTAGAACACACGATACGCAGGATGGTTCCCAGACCCAAGGTGGCACTAGTGCCAAGTCGGGCTGGTTTGATAGCACCAAGTGGCTCCTGCAATCTGCCATCCAGAATCGGGGAAGCTTACTTTTGTTTGCCAGGGAAACGGACCGAGGTTTTTTTCTGGGGGCCTATGGCTGGGAGTGACCGGCTGGCTCCTTAGAATCCACGATACGCAGCATGGTTCCCAGACCAGAGGTGGCACCAGTGCCAAGTCGGGCTGGTTTGATGGTGCAAAGTGGCTCCTGCAATCTGCCATCCAGAAGTGCGGTAGCTTACTTTTGTGTGCCAGGGAAACAGGCCGAGGTTTGTGTCTGGGGGCCTATGGCTGGGAGTGACCGGCTGGCTCCTGAAAAGCTACGATAGGCAGGATGGTGACCAGACCCATGGTGGCACCAGTGCCAAGTTGGGCTGGTTTGATAGTAGCAAGTGGCTCCTGCAATCTGCCATCAAAATGTTGGCAGGCGAGTTTTGTTTTCCAGGGAAAAGCGCCGTTGTGTGTGTTTTGGGGCCTGTGGCTGGGAGTGGCCAGCTGGCTCCTTAGAATCCACGATACGCAGGATGGTTCCCAGACCCAAGGTGGCACCAGTGCCAAGTCGGGCTGGTTTGTTAGTACCAAGTGGTTCCTGCAATCTGCCATCCAGAAGCGGGGCAGCTGAATTTAGTTTGCCAGACAAAAAGGCTGTTGTTTGTGTTTCGGGGCCTGTGGCTGGCAGTGGCCGGCTGGCTCCTGAAAATCCATGATACGCAGCATGGTTCCCAGACCCAAGGTGGCATCAGTGCCAAGTAGGGCTGGTTTTATAGTACCCAGTGGCTCCTGCAATCTCCCATCCAGAAGCGGGGCAGCTGAGTTTTGTTTGCCTGTGAAACGGGCCGTTGTTTTTAATTGGGGTCTGTGGCCGAGAGTGTTCGGCTGGCTCCTGACAACCTACAATACGCAGGATGGTTCCCAGACCCAAGGTGGCACCAGTGCCAAGTCTGGCTGGTTTGATAGTACCAAGTGGCTCCTGCAATCTGCCATCCAGAAGCGGTGCAGTTGAGTTTTGTTTGCCAGAGAAAAGGGCCGTGGGTTGTGTTTGGGGGCATATGGCTGGGAGTGGCCGGCTGTCTCATTAAAAAGATCGATACGCAGGATGGTTCCCAGACCCAAGGGGGCACCAGTGCCAAGTCGGGCTGTTTTTATAGTACCAAGTGCGTCCTGCAATTTGCCATCCAGAAGAGGGGCAGTTGAGTTTTGTTTGCCAGAGAATAGCGCCGTTGTTTGTGTTTGGGGGCTTGTGGCTCGTAGTGGCCGACTGGCGCCTTAGAATCTGTGTTACGCAGCATGGTTCCCAGACCCAAGGTGGCACCAGTGCCAAGTTGGGCTGGTTTGATAGTACCAAGTGGCTCCTGCAATCTGCCATCCAGAAGCGGGGTAGCTTACTTTTGTTTGCCAGGGAAACGGGCCGAGGTTTGTGACTGGGGACCTATGGCTGGGAGTGACCGGCTGGCTCCTGGAAAGCTACGATAGGCAGGATGGTTACCAGACCCATGGTGGCACCAGTGCCAAGTTGGGCTGGTTTGATAGTACCAAGTGGGTCCTGCAATCTGCCATCAAAAAGTTGGCAGGCGAGTTTTGTTTTCCAGGGAAAAGCGACATTGTTTGTATTTGGGGGCCTGTGGCTGGGAGTGACCGGCTGGCTCCTTTGAACCCACGATACGCAGGATGGTTCCCAGACCCAAGGTGGCACCAGTGCCAAGTTTTGCTGGTTTGATACTACCAAGTGCGTCCTGCAATCTGCCATCCAGAAGCGGGGCAGCTTAATTTTGTTTGCCAGGGAAACGGGCCGTGGGTTTTGTTTGGGGGCATATAGCTGAGAGTGGCCGGCTGGCTCCTGAAAATCCACGCTAGGCAGCATGGTTCCCAGATGCAATGTGGCACCAGTGCCAAGTCGGGCTGGTTTGATGGTGCAAAGTGGCTCCTGCAATCTGCCATCCAGAAGCGAGGCAGCTGATTTTTGTTTGCCAGAGGAAAATTCCGTGGATTGTTTTTGGGGGCATATTGCTGGGAGTGGCCGGCTGGCTCCTTAAAATGCTCGATACGCATGATGGTTCCCAGGCCCAAGGTGTCACCACTACCAAGTCGGCCTGCGGTTTTAGTATCAAGTTCATCCTGCAATTTGCCATCCAGAAGAGGGGCAGTTGAGTTTTGTTTGCCAGAGAAACGGGCCGAGGTTTCTGTTTGGGGACATATGGCTGAGAGTGGCCGGCTGGCCCCTGAATATCCACGATACAGAGCATGGTTCCCAGATCCAAGGTGGCACCAGTGCCAAGTTGGGCTGGTTTGATAGTACCAAGTGTCTCCTGCAATCTGCCATCCAGAAGCAGGGCAGCTTACTTTTGTTTGCCAGAGAAATAGGCCTAGGTTTTTGTTTGGGGGCCTGTGGCTAGGAGTGGCCGGCTGGCTCCTTAGAATCCACGATACGCAGGATGGTTCCCAGACCCAAGGTGGCACCAGTGCCAAGTCGGGCTGGTTTGATAGTACCAAGTGGCTCCTGCAAACTCCATCAAAAAGTTGGCAGGCGTGTTTTGTTTTCCAGGGAACAGCGCCGTTGATTTTGTTTGGGGGCCTGTGGCTAGGAGTGGCCGGCTGGCTCCTTAGAATCCACGATACGCAGGATGGTTCCCAGACCCAAGGTGGCACCAGTGCCAAGTCGGGCTGGTTTGATTACACCAAGTGGCTCCTGCAATCTGCCATCCAGAAGTGAGGCAGCTAAGTTTTGTTTGCGAGAAAAAAGGGCCGTGGTTTTTGTTGGGGGCCTGTGGCTGGGAGTAGCCGGCTGGCTCCTTAAAATCCACGATAGGCAGGATGGTTCCCAGACCCAAGGTGGCACCAGTGCCAAGTCGGGCTGGTTTGATAGTACCAAGTGGCTCCTGCAATCTGCCATCCAGAAGCGGGGCAGCTGAGTTTTGTTTGCCAGAGAAAAAGGCTGTGGTTTGTGTTTGGGGGCCTATGGCTGGCAGTGGCCGGCTGGCTCCTGAAAATCCACGATACGCAGCATGGTTCCCAGACCCAAGGTGGCACCAGTGCCAAGTGGGGCTCGTTTGACAGTGTCAAGTGCCTCCTGCAATCTCCCATCCAGAAGCGGGGCAGCTGAGTTTTTTTTGCCAGGGAAACGGACCTTTGTTTTTGATTGGGCTCTGTGGCCGAGAGTGGTCGGCTGTCTCCTGACAATCCACAATACGCAGGATGGTTCCCAGACCCAAGGTGGCACCAGTGCCAAGTCGGGCTGGTTTGATAGTACCAAGTGTCTCCTGCAATCTGCCATCCAGAAGCGGGGCAGCTGAGTTTTGTTTGCCAGAGAAAAGGGCCGTGGGTTGTGTTTGGGGGCATATGGCTGGGAGTGGCCACCTGGCTCCTTAAAATGCACGATACGCCGCATGGTAACCAGACGCAAGGTGGCACCAGTGCCAAGTCAGGCTGTTTTTGTAGTACCCAGTGGCTCCTGCAATTTGCCATCCAGAAGCGGGGCAGTTGAATTTTGTTTGCTAGAGAAAAGGGCTGTGGTTTGTGTTTGGGGGCCTATGGCTGAGAGTGGCCGGCTGGCCCCTGAAAATCAACGATAGGCAGGATGGTTCCCAGATCCAAGGTGGCACCAGTGCCAAGTAAGGCTGGTTGTATGGTTCAAAGTAACTCCTGCAATCTGCCATCCAGAAGCGGGACAGCTGAGTTTTTTTTGCCAGAGAAAAGGTCCATGGTTTCTTTTTGGGGCATACGGCTGGGAATTGCCGGCTGGCTCCTTAAAATGCTCGATACGCAGGATGGTTCCCAGAGCCAAGGTGGCACCACTGCCAAGTCGGGATCTTTTTGTAGTACCAAGTGCGTCCTGCAATTTGCCATCCAGAAGAGGGGCAGTTGAGTTTTGTTTGCCAGAGAAAAGGGCCGTTGTTTGTGTTTGGGGGCCTGTGGCTGGGAGTGTTCGGCTGGTTCCTGAATATGTACGATACGCAGGATTGTTCCCAGATCCAAGGTGGCAGCAGTGCCATGTTGTGCTGGTGTGATAGTCCCAAGTGGCTCCTGCAATCTGCCATCCAGAAGTGGGGCAGCTGATTTTTGTTTGCCAGAGAAAAGGTCCGTGGTTTGTTTTTGGGGGCATATGGCTGAGAGTGGCCGGCTGGCCCCTGAAAATCCACGATACACAGGATGGTTCCCAGATCCAAGGTGGCACCTGTGCCAAGTCGGGCTGATTTGATAGTACTAAGTAGCTCCTGCAATCTGCCATGCAGAAGTGGGGCAGCTTACTTTTGTTTGCCAGGGAAACGGGCCGAGGTTTGTGTTTGGGGGCCTATGGCTGAGAGTGACCGGCTGGCTCCTGAAAAGCTACAATAGGCAGGATGGTGACCAGACCCATGGTGGCACCAGTGCCAAGTTGGGCTGGTTTGATAGTACCAAGTGGTTCCTGCAATCTGCCATCCAGAAGCAGGGCAGCTGAGTTTTGTTTGCCAGAGAAAAGGACCTTGGTTTGTGTTTGGGGGCATATGGCTGGGTGTGGCCAGCTGGCTCCTTAAAATGCACGATATGCAACATGGCTCCCAGACCCAAGGTGGCACAAGTGCCAAGTTGGGCTGGTTTGATAGTACCAAGTGGCTCCTGCAATCTTCCATGATCACGTGGAGAAATACTTTCTGGTTTCAGCCTCATGCTCTTTCTTCTCTCCCTCAACTTCTCTATCACCTCTCATCTGGTTCACATGCGCTGTCTTCAAGGTCCACAGGCTACTTTTCACAGAATCTTCTGGCCTGATGAAGTAAGGATGATGAATAGAACAGAGCTGGGATCTATTTTCCAGTTTGGATAAAATGCATTCTGCACACAAATCCAAGGAGAACGGGCTGCCCCGATGCCCAGAAAATCTTTCACTCCTGCTAGTGTTCTACGTCAACCGCAACTTAGTCTGAAAGAAAAGCTTTTTCTCTGAGAGCATCTGAGAGGTTTGCATGAAGCACTGATATCTGACATATGCAATTTTGAATAGGAGAGGAAAAAGAAAATGGCAAGGAGTTTTTAATTTTAGTGGTTTCAATTTTAATTTCCGTGCACTTTTTCAAAACTTGTCAGCTCAAATGCCCATCAACATCTTTTAGTCATCTGTAAGTCAGTATTCATATAAAATGTGCTTCAAATCCAAAGAATTTCAAATTTGCACTCCAAGCTTCTATGCCTAGATTTATGATTTCCTACACATATTAGATGAAAGGAAGGCCTTTTTTACTGTGGGAGTGCTGGAACACTGGAACAGGTTGCCCAGAGAAGTTGTGGGTGTCCCATCCCTGAAAGTATTCAAGGTCACCCTGGACGGGGCTTGGAGCAGCAACAAAGGAGAAGCTTGATGGTAGAGAAACAAAGTTGGACTATAGAAGAAACTCGGATTGAAGTATAGGATCAAGTTTTCTCTCAGCTCTTGGGGTAAATTCAAAGTTGTACAAAATGACATTTATCTGTGCTATTCACTACTGTAACAGAAAGTTTCATGAAAACTGTACAGAAGATAGTAAATTTTAAAAGAGATAAGAATTACAGCATAAAATCCATGGGATAGGTTACAACATGAGACACTCTCTAAGAGAAAATCTCTGTGTTTCAGCACTTCATCGGGGTAAGATTTCATGAAGTGCCAAAGAAGGCGGCAAAATATCATTCGGGACATTATTTACTGGAATTCAGCCTGGCCATTAGTAGGAACTGCCTTTGAACATATCATGTAGATATACCACACACACTTTCCCTTCACTGAAAAATTACTGTTTACAACAAATAAGCAATTGACAATCAAAATTGATTGAAAGCATCTTAAACATGTCAAGTATTTCATTGTAGATGATCTGTGATCCAAATGCTTCTTCCACCTTCGAGAGGGACAGAAGAATTCTTCCATATCATGATGGTTTAAAATTGTATCAACCAATGTTTTCTGCTGAAAAGATATCATCTATTTTTTTCTATTTTTGGAAGAAAATATTCCTAGACATACAACAGGTGAGAACTAAGTAATTTTAAAGAAACAAATGAAATGAAAATATTCTGTAAATAGAATGAAATGAAAAGCTGTGTTTTAAATAGGAGCTAAATATTAAACAGAATTTTTGTACCAGGCATTTGAATTACTGCACCAGCTCTTTTGCCCATCAAGAGAGGCATTTAGCATTTCAGTCTTTTCCAAGGTGTTCATGATCTGCTATGCTGATCTCTGTGTGTGCCTAGGTGTGTGTGGAGGGGGGGGCATATGAAGGGGAGTGTGTATGTTTGCTTTACAATTGTTGTGGCAGATTCATGCCTCAGCTCCACATTTTGTTTTAAAAAGGTCACACCGAGTGGATATGAAGTTTACTATCAACAAGAGATCGATTCCCAAATCATCCATTTGACTCTCCCTTATAAATCATGTGCTTTGTTGCATATTTTATCAAATATACTTTCAAGCCAGATGGAGGAAGGAGGATGTGGGAATCCCTCCACCATCTTGCAACTTTTATGTAAGTAGGTTTTCAAGAAAATCATCATTTCTCTTTTAAATATGTCTGGAACAGGCATGATGGTAGTGTCAACCTGTTGGAGTTTTTGTTGCTGGAAGAAGTTGTACAAAAGGATTGGTTTTTACATTGACCAGTTACTGAATCAAGCGCAGGAATACATTGGAAATTTAGCTGGGGGTTCCTTTTCCCAGCAGACTACTTCTAGAACGAGCTTGTACACTGAAGCTGACTCTTTTGCTCTCTTTTTGTTTCTTTCCTATTTTCTTGGCTTCTTTGCCACTATCTAGACAATTTTGGAACTTTGTTCCCAACTAAAATGGTTTCAATAGTCTGATTGTGATCATACATTTTTACAAGGAATTTTTAAAATCTTTCCTCGAGTCCAGAAAGTCAAGGACTTAGATCTTTTTCTTCCCTTATCAATATTGCCATGAAATTGATAAATAAAGACCAACTCTTTATTTTTGTTTTTAACCCACGTAGATAATTCCCATCCATTAATCCATTTTGTGGACCAATAGCTGCCATTCTGATGGAAGCTGTCACTTCTTAACAATAGGCATTCTGTGACTATGTTGACAGCACTTTGGGTGAAGATCCTAACTGGTCTTAGATATACATAGGGAGAAATTTGCTCAGCCAGTGTCAGTCTTAAGCATGCGTATCAGAAGATCTTTCTAGAGCTGGGAATTTTCCCATGAAAGGGATTCAGTTAGGGAAGAGACACTTGTGCCAGAGTTTTACATTCTTCTTGAACACTGCTTAAGGAACTTAGATGCCATGTCCATTTGGATCTCTGTCTGCACAGAACTTTGTCATGCCAGTGCTTTGAAATGCATCTTGAAGAGAATTCACTAGCACAGAATGAAAGAGAGTGGAAGGGGTTGGTGGGGCTAACCAGGCCCAACCCCCCTGCCTAAACCAGGATACCTAGAGCCTCTTGCCCAGGATTCTATCTGGGTGTACTTTTAATGTCTTCAAAGATCCAGGCTCCACAATCTTTCTGGGCAGTCTGTGCCGTGGTTCAGTCACCCTGACAGTAAAGAAACATTTACTGATGTTCAAAGGCAATCTCCTGTATTTCAGTGTGTGCCCACTGCCTCTTGTCTTTTCCCTCAGCATCACTGAAAAGACACTGATTCCCTCCCCTTTGCACTATTGCTTCCATATGTATGTGTGATGCCATGTAGAGGTATGTCAAAAACCTCCCTGAAGCCCAGGCAGATAATATTCCCTTCATCTACCAGTCAAGTTGATTCATCAGAGGAGTTTAAAGTGATGTTCAGCATGAAATTCCCCTGAAAAATCATGCTAACTACATTATTTGGTCATCTGTCATGTGCCTGGCAAGGATTTCCAGGAAGAGCTGCTTCATCAACTTCCTGGGGATAAAAAAGAGGCTGGCTGGTTTGTACTATGGCGAGTCCTCTTAATTGCCTTTTTTGAAGATGGGTGTCATTTGCTAACATCCACTCTTTAGCCTCTCTTGTCGTCTACATCTTAGCAAAACGCTTTTCCACTATGTCTGGCTAGGAAAAACTGTGCCAGCACAGAAAACATCTCCCATCGTGTTCTAGAAGTTGCACGGATGTCTGCCAAGTGTTTGGCAGGAAGAAAAGAAAAGTTGTCCAAAACAGCTTCCAATCGAATGTTCCTGTGATTGGAAAAGTCAGGAGAGTGCAAAGGTACTGTTTTCTATCAGTTGGCAAGGTGCGCACACAATCCCAGTGTTGTACAGCTTGCTTCTTCACCTTCCCGAAGCTGCCGCTCTCGCCGGCTGCCGGAGCCCAAGAAGCGGCTTCTTCGCGCAAAGACGATTGTGCCGCTCACAGGGCTCTCCTTAGCGCGGCTTCTGCCGAAAGACGCCCGGCAGCGGCTCTTACCTCCGGAGAGCATCCTACCTTCGTCTTTAGCTCCTCTTCTCATCTACACCTCGGCAAAAAGCTTCTCCACTATGTCTGGCTAGGAAAAACTGTGCCAGCACAGAAAACATCTCCCATCGTGTTCTAGAAGTTGCACGGATGTCTGCCAAGTGTTTGGCAGGAAGAAAAGAAAAGTTGTCCAAAACAGCTTCCAATCGAATGTTCCTGTGATTGGAAAAGTCAGGAGAGTGCAAAGGTACTGTTTTCTATCAGTTGGCAAGGTGCGCACACAATCCCAGTGTTGTACAGCTTGCTTCTTCACCTTCCCGAAGCTGCCGCTCTCGCCGGCTGCCGGAGCCCAAGAAGCGGCTTCTTCGCGCAAAGACGATTGTGCCGCTCACAGTGCTCTCCTTAGCGCGGCTTCTGCCGAAAGACGCCCGGCAGCGGCTCTTACCTCCGGAGAGCATCCTACCTTCGTCTTTCGCGTCTTTTGTAGTCTACATCTTAGCAAAACGCTTTTCCACTATGTCTGGCTAGGAAAAACTGTGCCAGCACAGAAAACATCTCCCATCGTGTTCTAGAAGTTGCACGGATGTCTGCCAAGTGTTTGGCAGGAAGAAAAGAAAAGTTGTCCAAAACAGCTTCCAATCGAATGTTCCTGTGATTGGAAAAGTCAGGAGAGTGCAAAGGTACTGTTTTCTATCAGTTGGCAAGGTGCGCACACAATCCCAGTGTTGTACAGCTTGCTTCTTCACCTTCCCGAAGCTGCCGCTCTCGCCGGCTGCCGGAGCCCAAGAAGCGGCTTCTTCGCGCAAAGACGATTGTGCCGCTCACAGTGCTCTCCTTAGCGCGGCTTCTGCCGAAAGACGCCCGGCAGCGGCTCTTACCTCCGGAGAGCATCCTACCTTCGTCTTTCGCGTCTTTTGTAGTCTACATCTTAGCAAAACGCTTTTCCACTATGTCTGGCTAGGAAAAACTGTGCCAGCACAGAAAACATCTCCCATCGTGTTCTAGAAGTTGCACGGATGTCTGCCAAGTGTTTGGCAGGAAGAAAAGAAAAGTTGTCCAAAACAGCTTCCAATCGAATGTTCCTGTGATTGGAAAAGTCAGGAGAGTGCAAAGGTACTGTTTTCTATCAGTTGGCAAGGTGCGCACACAATCCCAGTGTTGTACAGCTTGCTTCTTCACCTTCCCGAAGCTGCCGCTCTCGCCGGCTGCCGGAGCCCAAGAAGCGGCTTCTTCGCGCAAAGACGATTGTGCCGCTCACAGTGCTCTCCTTAGCGCGGCTTCTGCCGAAAGACGCCCGGCAGCGGCTCTTACCTCCGGAGAGCATCCTACCTTCGTCTTTCTCGTCTTTTGTAGTCTACATCTTAGCAAAACGCTTTTCCACTATGTCTGGCTAGGAAAAACTGTGCCAGCACAGAAAACATCTCCCATCGTGTTCTAGAAGTTGCACGGATGTCTGCCAAGTGTTTGGCAGGAAGAAAAGAAAAGTTGTCCAAAACAGCTTCCAATCGAATGTTCCTGTGATTGGAAAAGTCAGGAGAGTGCAAAGGTACTGTTTTCTATCAGTTGGCAAGGTGCGCACACAATCCCAGTGTTGTACAGCTTGCTTCTTCACCTTCCCGAAGCTGCCGCTCTCGCCGGCTGCCGGAGCCCAAGAAGCGGCTTCTTCGCGCAAAGACGATTGTGCCGCTCACAGTGCTCTCCTTAGCGCGGCTTCTGCCGAAAGACGCCCGGCAGCGGCTCTTACCTCCGGAGAGCATCCTACCTTCGTCTTTCGCGTCTTTTGTAGTCTACATCTTAGCAAAACGCTTTTCCACTATGTCTGGCTAGGAAAAACTGTGCCAGCACAGAAAACATCTCCCATCGTGTTCTAGAAGTTGCACGGATGTCTGCCAAGTGTTTGGCAGGAAGAAAAGAAAAGTTGTCCAAAACAGCTTCCAATCGAATGTTCCTGTGATTGGAAAAGTCAGGAGAGTGCAAAGGTACTGTTTTCTATCAGTTGGCAAGGTGCGCACACAATCCCAGTGTTGTACAGCTTGCTTCTTCACCTTCCCGAAGCTGCCGCTCTCGCCGGCTGCCGGAGCCCAAGAAGCGGCTTCTTCGCGCAAAGACGATTGTGCCGCTCACAGTGCTCTCCTTAGCGCGGCTTCTGCCGAAAGACGCCCGGCAGCGGCTCTTACCTCCGGAGAGCATCCTACCTTCGTCTTTCGCGTCTTTTGTAGTCTACATCTTAGCAAAACGCTTTTCCACTATGTCTGGCTAGGAAAAACTGTGCCAGCACAGAAAACATCTCCCATCGTGTTCTAGAAGTTGCACGGATGTCTGCCAAGTGTTTGGCAGGAAGAAAAGAAAAGTTGTCCAAAACAGCTTCCAATCGAATGTTCCTGTGATTGGAAAAGTCAGGAGAGTGCAAAGGTACTGTTTTCTATCAGTTGGCAAGGTGCGCACACAATCCCAGTGTTGTACAGCTTGCTTCTTCACCTTCCCGAAGCTGCCACTCTCAGGAGGTAAGAGCCGCTGCCGGGCGTCTTTCGGCAGAAGCTGCGCTAAGGAGAGCACTGTGAGCGGCACAATCGTCTTTGCGCGAAGAAGCCGCTTCTTGGGCTCCGGCAGCCGGCGAGAGCGGCAGCTTCGGGAAGGTGAAGAAGCAAGCTGTACAACACTGGGATTGTGTGCGCACCTTGCCAACTGATAGAAAACAGTACCTTTGCACTCTCCTGACTTTTCCAATCACAGGAACATTCGATTGGAAGCTGTTTTGGACAACTTTTCTTTTCTTCCTGCCAAACACTTGGCAGACATCCGTGCAACTTCTAGAACACGATGGGAGATGTTTTCTGTGCTGGCACAGTTTTTCCTAGCCAGACATAGTGGAAAAGCGTTTTGCTAAGATGTAGACTACAAAAGACGCGAAAGACGAAGGTAGGATGCTCTCCGGAGGTAAGAGCCGCTGCCGGGCGTCTTTCGGCAGAAGCCGCGCTAAGGAGAGCACTGTGAGCGGCACAATCGTCTTTGCGCGAAGAAGCCGCTTCTTGGGCTCCGGCAGCCGGCGAGAGCGGCAGCTTCGGGAAGGTGAAGAAGCAAGCTGTACAACACTGGGATTGTGTGCGCACCTTGCCAACTGATAGAAAACAGTACCTTTGCACTCTCCTGACTTTTCCAATCACAGGAACATTCGATTGGAAGCTGTTTTGGACAACTTTTCTTTTCTTCCTGCCAAACACTTGGCAGACATCCGTGCAACTTCTAGAACACGATGGGAGATGTTTTCTGTGCTGGCACAGTTTTTCCTAGCCAGACATAGTGGAAAAGCGTTTTGCTAAGATGTAGACTACAAAAGACGCGAAAGACGAAGGTAGGATGCTCTCCGGAGGTAAGAGCCGCTGCCGGGCGTCTTTCGGCAGAAGCCGCGCTAAGGAGAGCACTGTGAGCGGCACAATCGTCTTTGCGCGAAGAAGCCGCTTCTTGGGCTCCGGCAGCCGGCGAGAGCGGCAGCTTCGGGAAGGTGAAGAAGCAAGCTGTACAACACTGGGATTGTGTGCGCACCTTGCCAACTGATAGAAAACAGTACCTTTGCACTCTCCTGACTTTTCCAATCACAGGAACATTCGATTGGAAGCTGTTTTGGACAACTTTTCTTTTCTTCCTGCCAAACACTTGGCAGACATCCGTGCAACTTCTAGAACACGATGGGAGATGTTTTCTGTGCTGGCACAGTTTTTCCTAGCCAGACATAGTGGAAAAGCGTTTTGCTAAGATGTAGACTACAAAAGACGCGAAAGACGAAGGTAGGATGCTCTCCGGAGGTAAGAGCCGCTGCCGGGCGTCTTTCGGCAGAAGCCGCGCTAAGGAGAGCACTGTGAGCGGCACAATCGTCTTTGCGCGAAGAAGCCGCTTCTTGGGCTCCGGCAGCCGGCGAGAGCGGCAGCTTCGGGAAGGTGAAGAAGCAAGCTGTACAACACTGGGATTGTGTGCGCACCTTGCCAACTGATAGAAAACAGTACCTTTGCACTCTCCTGACTTTTCCAATCACAGGAACATTCGATTGGAAGCTGTTTTGGACAACTTTTCTTTTCTTCCTGCCAAACACTTGGCAGACATCCGTGCAACTTCTAGAACACGATGGGAGATGTTTTCTGTGCTGGCACAGTTTTTCCTAGCCAGACATAGTGGAAAAGCGTTTTGCTAAGATGTAGACTACAAAAGACGCGAAAGACGAAGGTAGGATGCTCTCCGGAGGTAAGAGCCGCTGCCGGGCGTCTTTCGGCAGAAGCCGCGCTAAGGAGAGCACTGTGAGCGGCACAATCGTCTTTGCGCGAAGAAGCCGCTTCTTGGGCTCCGGCAGCCGGCGAGAGCGGCAGCTTCGGGAAGGTGAAGAAGCAAGCTGTACAACACTGGGATTGTGTGCGCACCTTGCCAACTGATAGAAAACAGTACCTTTGCACTCTCCTGACTTTTCCAATCACAGGAACATTCGATTGGAAGCTGTTTTGGACAACTTTTCTTTTCTTCCTGCCAAACACTTGGCAGACATCCGTGCAACTTCTAGAACACGATGGGAGATGTTTTCTGTGCTGGCACAGTTTTTACTAGCCAGACATAGTGGAAAAGCGTTTTGCTAAGATGTAGACTACAAAAGACGAGAAAGACGAAGGTAGGATGCTCTCCGGAGGTAAGAGCCGCTGCCGGGCGTCTTTCGGCAGAAGCCGCGCTAAGGAGAGCCCTGTGAGCGGCACAATCGTCTTTGCGCGAAGAAGCCGCTTCTTGGGCTCCGGCAGCCGGCGAGAGCGGCAGCTTCGGGAAGGTGAAGAAGCAAGCTGTACAACACTGGGATTGTGTGCGCACCTTGCCAACTGATAGAAAACAGTACCTTTGCACTCTCCTGACTTTTCCAATCACAGGAACATTCGATTGGAAGCTGTTTTGGACAACTTTTCTTTTCTTCCTGCCAAACACTTGGCAGACATCCGTGCAACTTCTAGAACACGATGGGAGATGTTTTCTGTGCTGGCACAGTTTTTCCTAGCCAGACATAGTGGAAAAGCTTTTTGCCGAGGTGTAGATGAGAAGAGGAGCTAAAGACGAAGGTAGGATGCTCTCCGGAGGTAAGAGCCGCTGCCGGGCGTCTTTCGGCAGAAGCCGCGCTAAGGAGAGCCCTGTGAGCGGCACAATCGTCTTTGCGCGAAGAAGCCGCTTCTTGGGCTCCGGCAGCCGGCGAGAGCGGCAGCTTCGGGAAGGTGAAGAAGCAAGCTGTACAACACTGGGATTGTGTGCGCACCTTGCCAACTGATAGAAAACAGTACCTTTGCACTCTCCTGACTTTTCCAATCACAGGAACATTCGATTGGAAGCTGTTTTGGACAACTTTTCTTTTCTTCCTGCCAAACACTTGGCAGACATCCGTGCAACTTCTAGAACACGATGGGAGATGTTTTCTGTGCTGGCACAGTTTTTCCTAGCCAGACATAGTGGAAAAGCGTTTTGCTAAGATGTAGACGACAAGAGAGGCTAAAGAGTGGATGTTAGCAAATGACACCCATCTTCAAAAAAGGCAATTAAGAGGACTCGCCATAGTACAAACCAGCCAGCCTCTTTTTTATCCCCAGGAAGTTGATGAAGCAGCTCTTCCTGGAAATCCTTGCCAGGCACATGACAGATGACCAAATAATGTAGTTAGCATGATTTTTCAGGGGAATTTCATGCTGAACATCACTTTAAACTCCTCTGATGAATCAACTTGACTGGTAGATGAAGGGAATATTATCTGCCTGGGCTTCAGGGAGGTTTTTGACATACCTCTACATGGCATCACACATACATATGGAAGCAATAGTGCAAAGGGGAGGGAATCAGTGTCTTTTCAGTGATGCTGAGGGAAAAGACAAGAGGCAGTGGGCACACACTGAAATACAGGAGATTGCCTTTGAACATCAGTAAATGTTTCTTTACTGTCAGGGTGACTGAACCACGGCACAGACTGCCCAGAAAGATTGTGGAGCCTGGATCTTTGAAGACATTAAAAGTACACCCAGATAGAATCCTGGGCAAGAGGCTCTAGGTATCCTGGTTTAGGCAGGGGGGTTGGGCCTGGTTAGCCCCACCAACCCCTTCCACTCTCTTTCATTCTGTGCTAGTGAATTCTCTTCAAGATGCATTTCAAAGCACTGGCATGACAAAGTTCTGTGCATACAGAGATCCAAATGGACATGGCATCTAAGTTCCTTAAGCAGTGTTCAAGAAGAATGTAAAACTCTGGCACAAGTGTCTCTTCCCTAACTGAATCCCTTTCATGGGAAAATTCCCAGCTCTAGAAAGATCTTCTGATATGCATGCTTAAGACTGACACTGGCTGAGCAAATTTCTCCCTATGTATATCTAAGACCAGTTAGGATCTTCACCCAAAGTGCTGTCAACATAGTCACAGAATGCCTATTGTTAAGAAGTGACAGCTTCCATCAGAATGGCAGCTATTGGTCCACAAAATGGATTAATGGATGGGAATTATCTACGTGGGTTAAAAACAAAAATAAAGAGTTGGTCTTTATTTATCAATTTCATGGCAATATTGATAAGGGAAGAAAAAGATCTAAGTCCTTGACTTTCTGGACTCGAGGAAAGATTTTAAAAATTCCTTGTAAAAATGTATGATCACAATCAGACTATTGAAACCATTTTAGTTGGGAACAAAGTTCCAAAATTGTCTAGATAGTGGCAAAGAAGCCAAGAAAATAGGAAAGAAACAAAAAGAGAGCAAAAGAGTCAGCTTCAGTGTACAAGCTCGTTCTAGAAGTAGTCTGCTGGGAAAAGGAACCCCCAGCTAAATTTCCAATGTATTCCTGCGCTTGATTCAGTAACTGGTCAATGTAAAAACCAATCCTTTTGTACAACTTCTTCCAGCAACAAAAACTCCAACAGGTTGACACTACCATCATGCCTGTTCCAGACATATTTAAAAGAGAAATGATGATTTTCTTGAAAACCTACTTACATAAAAGTTGCAAGATGGTGGAGGGATTCCCACATCCTCCTTCCTCCATCTGGCTTGAAAGTATATTTGATAAAATATGCAACAAAGCACATGATTTATAAGGGAGAGTCAAATGGATGATTTGGGAATCGATCTCTTGTTGATAGTAAACTTCATATCCACTCGGTGTGACCTTTTTAAAACAAAATGTGGAGCTGAGGCATGAATCTGCCACAACAATTGTAAAGCAAACATACACACTCCCCTTCATATGCCCCCCCCTCCACACACACCTAGGCACACACAGAGATCAGCATAGCAGATCATGAACACCTTGGAAAAGACTGAAATGCTAAATGCCTCTCTTGATGGGCAAAAGAGCTGGTGCAGTAATTCAAATGCCTGGTACAAAAATTCTGTTTAATATTTAGCTCCTATTTAAAACACAGCTTTTCATTTCATTCTATTTACAGAATATTTTCATTTCATTTGTTTCTTTAAAATTACTTAGTTCTCACCTGTTGTATGTCTAGGAATATTTTCTTCCAAAAATAGAAAAAAATAGATGATATCTTTTCAGCAGAAAACATTGGTTGATACAATTTTAAACCATCATGATATGGAAGAATTCTTCTGTCCCTCTCGAAGGTGGAAGAAGCATTTGGATCACAGATCATCTACAATGAAATACTTGACATGTTTAAGATGCTTTCAATCAATTTTGATTGTCAATTGCTTATTTGTTGTAAACAGTAATTTTTCAGTGAAGGGAAAGTGTGTGTGGTATATCTACATGATATGTTCAAAGGCAGTTCCTACTAATGGCCAGGCTGAATTCCAGTAAATAATGTCCCGAATGATATTTTGCCGCCTTCTTTGGCACTTCATGAAATCTTACCCCGATGAAGTGCTGAAACACAGAGATTTTCTCTTAGAGAGTGTCTCATGTTGTAACCTATCCCATGGATTTTATGCTGTAATTCTTATCTCTTTTAAAATTTACTATCTTCTGTACAGTTTTCATGAAACTTTCTGTTACAGTAGTGAATAGCACAGATAAATGTCATTTTGTACAACTTTGAATTTACCCCAAGAGCTGAGAGAAAACTTGATCCTATACTTCAATCCGAGTTTCTTCTATAGTCCAACTTTGTTTCTCTACCATCAAGCTTCTCCTTTGTTGCTGCTCCAAGCCCCGTCCAGGGTGACCTTGAATACTTTCAGGGATGGGACACCCACAACTTCTCTGGGCAACCTGTTCCAGTGTTCCAGCACTCCCACAGTAAAAAAGGCCTTCCTTTCATCTAATATGTGTAGGAAATCATAAATCTAGGCATAGAAGCTTGGAGTGCAAATTTGAAATTCTTTGGATTTGAAGCACATTTTATATGAATACTGACTTACAGATGACTAAAAGATGTTGATGGGCATTTGAGCTGACAAGTTTTGAAAAAGTGCACGGAAATTAAAATTGAAACCACTAAAATTAAAAACTCCTTGCCATTTTCTTTTTCCTCTCCTATTCAAAATTGCATATGTCAGATATCAGTGCTTCATGCAAACCTCTCAGATGCTCTCAGAGAAAAAGCTTTTCTTTCAGACTAAGTTGCGGTTGACATAGAACACTAGCAGGAGTGAAAGATTTTCTGGGCATCGGGGCAGCCCGTTCTCCTTGGATTTGTGTGCAGAATGCATTTTATCCAAACTGGAAAATAGATCCCAGCTCTGTTCTATTCATCATCCTTACTTCATCAGGCCAGAAGATTCTGTGAAAAGTAGCCTGTGGACCTTGAAGACAGCGCATGTGAACCAGATGAGAGGTGATAGAGAAGTTGAGGGAGAGAAGAAAGAGCATGAGGCTGAAACCAGAAAGTATTTCTCCACGTGATCATGGAAGATTGCAGGAGCCACTTGGTACTATCAAACCAGCCCAACTTGGCACTTGTGCCACCTTGGGTCTGGGAGCCATGTTGCATATCGTGCATTTTAAGGAGCCAGCTGGCCACACCCAGCCATATGCCCCCAAACACAAACCAAGGCCCTTTTCTCTGGCAAACAAAACTCAGCTGCCCTGCTTCTGGATGGCAGATTGCAGGAACCACTTGGTACTATCAAACCAGCCCAACTTGGCACTGGTGCCACCATGGGTCTGGTCACCATCCTGCCTATTGTAGCTTTTCAGGAGCCAGCCGGTCACTCTCAGCCATAGGCCCCCAAACACAAACCTCGGCCCGTTTCCCTGGCAAACAAAAGTAAGCTGCCCCGCTTCTGGATGGCAGATTGCAGGAGCTACTTAGTACTATCAAATCAGCCCGACTTGGCACAGGTGCCACCTTGGATCTGGGAACCATCCTGTGTATCGTGGATTTTCAGGGGCCAGCCGGCCACTCTCAGCCATATGCCCCCAAAAACAAACCACGGACCTTTTCTCTGGCAAACAAAAATCAGCTGCCCCACTTCTGGATGGCAGATTGCAGGAGCCACTTGGGACTATCACACCAGCACAACATGGCACTGCTGCCACCTTGGATCTGGGAACAATCCTGCGTATCGTACATATTCAGGAACCAGCCGAACACTCCCAGCCACAGGCCCCCAAACACAAACAACGGCCCTTTTCTCTGGCAAACAAAACTCAACTGCCCCTCTTCTGGATGGCAAATTGCAGGACGCACTTGGTACTACAAAAAGAGCCCGACTTGGCAGTGGTGCCACCTTGGCTCTGGGAACCATCCTGCGTATCGAGCATTTTAAGGAGCCAGCCGGCAATTCCCAGCCGTATGCCCCAAAAAGAAACCATGGACCTTTTCTCTGGCAAAAAAAACTCAGCTGTCCCGCTTCTGGATGGCAGATTGCAGGAGTTACTTTGAACCATACAACCAGCCTTACTTGGCACTGGTGCCACCTTGGATCTGGGAACCATCCTGCCTATCGTTGATTTTCAGGGGCCAGCCGGCCACTCTCAGCCATAGGCCCCCAAACACAAACCACAGCCCTTTTCTCTAGCAAACAAAATTCAACTGCCCCGCTTCTGGATGGCAAATTGCAGGAGCCACTGGGTACTACAAAAACAGCCTGACTTGGCACTGGTGCCACCTTGCGCCTGGTTACCATGCGGCGTATCGTGCATTTTAAGGAGCCAGGTGGCCACTCCCAGCCATATGCCCCCAAACACAACCCACGGCCCTTTTCTCTGGCAAACAAAACTCAGCTGCCCCGCTTCTGGATGGCAGATTGCAGGAGACACTTGGTACTATCAAACCAGCCCGACTTGGCACTGGTGCCACCTTGGGTCTGGGAACCATCCTGCGTATTGTGGATTGTCAGGAGACAGCCGACCACTCTCGGCCACAGAGCCCAATCAAAAACAAAGGTCCGTTTCCCTGGCAAAAAAAACTCAGCTGCCCCGCTTCTGGATGGGAGATTGCAGGAGGCACTTGACACTGTCAAACGAGCCCCACTTGGCACTGGTGCCACCTTGGGTCTGGGAACCATGCTGCGTATCGTGGATTTTCAGGAGCCAGCCGGCCACTGCCAGCCACAGGCCCCCAAACACAAACCACAGCCTTTTTCTCTGGCAAACAAAACTCAGCTGCCCCGCTTCTGGATGGCAGATTGCAGGAGCCACTTGGTACTATCAAACCAGCCCGACTTGGCACTGGTGCCACCTTGGGTCTGGGAACCATCCTGCCTATCGTGGATTTTAAGGAGCCAGCCGGCTACTCCCAGCCATAGGCCCCCAACAAAAACCACGGCCCTTTTTTCTCGCAAACAAAACTTAGCTGCCTCACTTCTGGATGGCAGATTGCAGGAGCCACTTGGTGTAATCAAACCAGCCCGACTTGGCACTGGTGCCACCTTGGGTCTGGGAACCATCCTGCGTATCGTGGATTCTAAGGAGCCACCCGGCCACTCTGAGCCACAGGCCCCCAAACAAAATCAACGGCGCTGTTCCCTGGAAAACAAAACACGCCTGCCAACTTTTTGATGGAGTTTGCAGGAGCCACTTGGTACTATCAAACCAGCCCGACTTGGCACTGGTGCCACCTTGGGTCTGGGAAACATCCTGCGTATCGTGGATTCTTAGGAGCCAGCCGGCCACTCCTAGCCACAGGCCCCCAAACAAAAACCTAGGCCTATTTCTCTGGCAAACAAAAGTAAGCTGCCCTGCTTCTGGATGGCAGATTGCAGGAGACACTTGGTACTATCAAACCAGCCCAACTTGGCACTGGTGCCACCTTGGGTCTGGGAACCATCCTGCGTATCGTGGATTCTAAGGAGCCAGCTGGCCACTCCCAGCCACAGGCCCCCAAACACAAACAACGGCGCTTTTCCCTGGAAAACAAAACTCGCCTGCCAACTTTTTGATGGCAGATTGCAGGAACCACTTGGTACTATCAAATCAGCCCAACTTGGCACTGGTGCCACCATGGGTCTGGTCACCATCCTGCCTATCGTAGCTTTTCAGGAGCCAGCCGGTCACTCCCAGCCATAGGCCCCCAGACAAAAACCTCGGCCCGTTTCCCTGGCAAACAAAAGTAAGCTGCCCCGCTTCTGGATGGCAGATTGCAGTACGCACTTGGTACTATCAAACCAGCCCAACTTGGAAATGGTGCCACCTTGGGTCTGGGAACCATCCTGCGTATCGTGGATTCTAAGGAGCCAGCGGGCCACTCCCAGCCACAGGCCCCCAAATACAAACAACGGCGCTTTTCCCTGGAAAACAAAACTCGCCTGCCAAATTTTTGATGGCAGATTGCAGGAGCCACTTGGTACTATCAAATCAGCCCAACTTGGCACTGGTGCCACCATGGATCTGGTCACCATCCTGCCTATCGTAGCTTTTCAGGTGCCAGCCGGTCACTCCCAGCCATAGGAACCCAGACACAAACCTCGGCCCGTTTCCCTGGCAAACAAAAGTAAGCTGCCCCGCTTCTGGATGGCAGATTGCAGGAGCCACTTTGCACCATCAAACTGGCCCGACTTGTCACTGGTGCCACCTCAGGTCTGGGAACCCTCCTGCGTATCGTGGATTCCAATTAGCAAGACGGCCACTCCCAGCCACAGGCCCCCAAACACAAACAACGGCGCTTTTCCCTGGAAAACAAAACTCGCCTGCCAACTTTTTGATGGCAGATTGCAGGAGCCACTTGGTACTATCAAACCAGCCCAACTTGGCACTGCTGACACCATGGGTCTGGTCACCTTCCTGCCTATCGTAGCTTTTCAGGAGCCAGCCGGTCACTCCCAGCCATAGGCCCCCAGACACAAAGCTCTGCCCGTTTCCCTGGCAAACAAAAGTAAGCTGCCCCGCTTCTGGATGGCAGATTTCAGGATCCACTTGTTATTATCAAACCAGCCCGACTTGGTACTGGTGCCACCTCTGGTCTGGGAACCATCCTGCGTATCTTGGATTCTAAGGAGCCAGCCGGCCACTCCCAGCCACAGGCCCCCAAAAAAAAACATCGGCGCTTTTCCCTGGAAAACAAAACTCGCCTGCCAACATTTTGATTGCAGATTGCAGGAGCCACTTGGTACTATCAAACCAGCCCAACTTGGCACTGGTGCCACCTTGGGTCTGGGAACCATCCGGCGTATCGTGTGTTTAAAGGAGCCAGCCGGCCACTCCAGCCACAGGCCCGCAGACACAAACAACGGCGCTTTTCCCTGGAAAACAAAGCTTGCCTGCTGACTTTTGATGGCAGATTGCAGGAGCCACTTTGTACTTTGAAATCAGCCGAACATGGCTCTGGTGCCACCATGGGTCTGGTCACCATCCTGCCTATCGTAGCTTTTCAGGAGCCAGCCGGTCACTCCCAGCCATAGGCCCCCAGACACAAAGCTCGGCCCGTTTCCCTGGCAAACAAAAGTAAGCTACCCCGCTTCTGGATGGCAGATTGCAGGACGCACTTGGTACTATCAAACCAGCCCAACTTATCACTGGTGCCACCTCAGGTCAGGGAACCATCCTGCGTATTGTGGATTCTAAGGAGCCAGCCGGCCACTCCCAGCCACAGGCCCCCAAACACAAACAACTGCGCTTTTCCCTGGAAAACAAAACTCGCCTGCCAACTTTTGATGGCAGATTGCAGGAGCCACTTGGTACTATCAAACCAGCCCAACTTGGCACTGGTGCCACCATGGGTCTGGTCACCATCCTGCCTATCGTAGCTTTTCAGGAGCCAGCCGGTCACTCCCTGCCATAGGCCCCCAGACACAAACCTCGGCCCGTTTCCCTGGCAAACAAAAGTAAGCTGCCCCGCTTCTGGATGGCAGATTGCAGGACGCACTTGGTACTATCAAACCAGCCCGACTTGGCACTGGTGCTACCTCAGGTCTGGGAACCATCCTGCGTATCGTGGATTCTAAGGAGCCAGCCGGCCACTCCCAGCCACAGGCCCCCAAACAAAAACATCGGCGCTTTTCCCTGGAAAACAAAACTCGCCTGCCAACTTTTTGATGGCAGATTGCCGGAGCCACTTGGTACTATCAAACCAGCCCAACTTGGCACTGGTGCCACCATGGGTCTGGTCACCATCCTGCCTATCGTAGCTTTTCAGGAGCCAGCCGGTCACTCCCAGCCATAGACCCCAGACACAAACCTCGGCCCGTTTCCCTGGCAAAAAAAAGTAAGCTGCCCCGCTTCTGGATGGCAGATTGCAGGAGCCACTTTGCACCATCAAACTGGCCCGACTTGTCACTGGTGCCACCTCAGGTCTGGGAACCATCCTGCGTATCGTGGATTCTAAGGAGCCAGCCGGACACTCCCAGCCACAGGCCCTCAAACACAAACAGCGGCGCTTTTCCCTGGAAAACAAAACTCGCCTGCCAAATTTTGATGGCAGATTGCCGGAGCAACTTGGTACTATCAAACCAGCCCAACTTGGCACTGGTGCCACCATGGGTCTGGTCACCATCCTGCCTATCGTAGATTTTCAGGACCTAGCCGGTCACTCCCAGCCATAGGCCCCCAGACACAAACCTCGGCCCGTTTCCGTGGCAAACAAAACTAAGCGGCGCCGCTTGTGGATGGCAGATTGCAGGACGCACTTGGTACTATCAAACCAGCCCGACTTGGCACTGGTGCCACCTCTGGTCTGGGAACCATCCTGCGTATCGTGGATTCCAATTAGCAAGCTGGCCACTCCCAGCCACAGGCCCCCAAACAAAAACAACGGCGCTTTTCCCTGGAAAACAAAACTCGCCTGCCAACATTTTGATGGCAGATTGCAGGAGCCACTTGGTACTATCAAATCAGCCGAACATGGCACTGGTGCCACCATGGGTCTTGGAACCATCCTGCCTATCGTAGCTGTTCAGGCGCCAGCCGGTCACTCCCAGCCATAGGCCCCCAGAGAAAAACCTCGGCCCTTTTCCCTGGAAAACAAAAGTAAGCTGCCCCGCTTCTGGATGGCAGATTGCAGGAATAACTTGGTACTATCAAACCAGCCCAACTTGGCACTGGTGCCACCTTGGGTCTGGGAACCATCCGGCGTATCGTGGATTCTAAGGAGCCAGCCGGTCACTCCCAGCCACAGGCCCCCAAACACAAACAACGGCGCTTTTCCCTGGAAAACAAAACTCGCCTGCCAACATTTTGATGGCAGATTGCAGGAGCCACTTGCTACTATCAAATCAGCCCAACTTGGCACTGGTGCCACCATGGGTCTGGTCACCATCCTGCCTATCGTAGCTTTTCAGGAGCCAGCCGGTCACTCCCAGCCATAGGCCCCCAGACACAAAGCTCGGCCCGTTTCCCTGGCAAACAAAAGTAAGCTGCCCCGCTTCTGGATGGCAGATTGCAGGACGCGCTTGGTAGTATCAAACCAGCCCGACTTGTCACTGGTGCCAACTCTGGTCTGGGAACCATCCTGCGTATCGTTGATTCTAATTAGCCAGCCGGCCACTCCCAGCCACTGGCCCCCAAACACAAACAAGGGCGCTTTTCCCTGGAAAACAAAACTCGCCTGCCAAATTTTTGATGGCAGATTGCAGGAGCCACTTGGTACTATCAAATCAGCCCAACTCGGCACTGGTGCCACCATGGGTCTGGTCACCATCCTGCCTATCGTAGCTTTTCAGGAGCCAGCCGGTCACCCCCAGCCACAGGCCCCGAGACAAAAACCTCGGCCCGTTTCCCTGGCAAAAAAAAGTAAGCTACCCCGCTTCTGGATGGCAGATTGCAGGACGCACTTCGTAGTATCAAACCAGC
Organism: Melospiza melodia melodia; assembly: GCF_035770615.1. Taxonomy (NCBI): domain Eukaryota; kingdom Metazoa; phylum Chordata; class Aves; order Passeriformes; family Passerellidae; genus Melospiza; species Melospiza melodia. The sequence continues at coordinate 749,762 of NW_026948488.1, read as the reverse complement.
CCAACTTGGCACTGGTGCCACCTTGGGTCTGGGAACCATCCTGCGTATCGTGGATTCTAAGCAGCCAGCCGGCCACTCCCTGCCACAGGCACTAAAACACAAACAACGGCGCTTTTCCCTGGAAAACAAAACTCGCCTGCCAACTTTTTGATGGCGGATTGCAGGAGCCACTTGATACTATCAAACCAGCCCAACTTGGCACTGGTGCCACCATGGGTCTGGTCACCATCCTGCCTATCGTAGATTTTCAGGAGCCAGCCGGTCACCCCCAGCCACAGGCGCCGAGACAAACACCTCGGCCCGTTTCCCTGGCAAACAATAGTAAGCTACCCCGCTTCTGGATGGCAGATTGCAGGACGCACTTGGTAGTATCAAACCAGCCCGACTTGTCACTGGGGTCACCTCTGGTCTGGGAACCATCCTGCGTATCGTGGATTCTAATTAGCCAGCCGGCCACTCCCAGCCACAGGCCCCCAAACACAAACAACGGCGCTTTTCCCTGGAAAACAAAACTCGCCTGCCAAATTTTTGATGGCAGATTGCAGGAGCCACTTGGTACTATCAAACCAGCCCAACTTGGCACTGGTGCCACCATGGGTCTGGTCACCATCCTGCCTATCGTAGCTGTTCAGGCGCCACCCGGTCACTCCCAGCCATAGGCCCCCAGAGAAAAACCTCGGCCCGTTTCCCTGGCAAAGAAAAGTAAGCTACCCCGCTTCTGGATGGCAGATTGCAGGAGCCACTTTGCACCATCAAACTGGCCCGACTTGTCACTGGTGCCACCTCAAGTCTGGGAACCATCCTGCGTATCGTGGATTCTAAGGAGCCAGCCGGTCACTCCCACCCACAGGCCCCCAGTCACAAACAACGGCGCTTTTCCCTGGAAAACAAAACTCGCCTGCCAACTTTTTGATGGCAGATTGCAGGAGCCACTTGGTACTATCAAACCAGCCCAACTTGGCACTGGTGCCACCTTGGGTCTGGTCACCATCCTGCCTATCATAGCTTTTCAGGAGCCAGCCGGTCACTCCCAGCCATAGGCCCCCAGACACAAACCTCGGCCCGTTTCCCTGGCAAACAAAAGCAAGCTGCCCCGCTTCTGGATGGCAGATTGCAGGAGCCACTTTGCACCATCAAACTAGCCCGACTTGGCACTGGTGCCACCTCAGGTCTGGGAACCATGCTGCGTATCGTGGATTCTAATTAGCCATCCGGCCACTCCCACCCACAGGCCCCCAAACAAAAACAACGGCGCTTTTCCCTGGAAAACAAAACTCGCCTGCCAAATTTTGATGGCAGACTGCCGGAGCCACTTGGTACTATCAAACCAGCCCACCTTGACACTGGTGCCACCATGGGTCTGGTCACCATCCTGCCTATCGTAGCTTTTCAGGAGCCAGCCGGTCACTCCCAGCCATAAACCCCCAGACACAAACCTCGGCCCGTTTCCCTGGCAAACAAAAGTAAGCTGCCCCGCTTCTGGATGGCAGATTGCAGGAGCCACTTGGTACTATCAAACCAGCCCAACTTGGCACTGGTGCCACCATGGGTCTGGTCACCATCCTGCCTATCGTAGCTTTTCAGGAGCCAGCCGGTCACTCCCAGCCATAGGCCCCGAGACACAAACCTCGGCCCGTTTCCCTGGCAAACAAAAGTAAGCTACCCCGCTTGTGGATGGCAGATTGCAGGACGCACTTGGTACTATCAAACCAGCCCAACTTGGCACTGGTGCCACCTCAGGTCTGGGAACCATCCTGCGTATCGTGGATTCTAAGGAGCCAGCCGGCCACTCCCAGCCATAGGCCCCCAAACAAAACAACGGCACTTTTCCCTGGAAAACAAAACTTGCCTGCCAAATTTTTGATGGCAGATTGCAGGAGCCACTTGGTACTATCAAACCAGCCCAACTTGGCACTGGTTCCACCATGGGTCTGGTCACCATCCTGCCTATCGTAGCTTTTCAGGAGCCAGCCGGTCACTCCCAGCCGTAGGCCCACAGACACAAAGCTCGGCCCGTTTCCCTGACAAACAAAAGTAAGCTGTCCCGCTTCTGGATGGCAGATTGCAGGACGCACTTGGTACTATCAAACCAGCCCGACTTGGCACTGGTGCCACCTCTGGTCTGGGAACCATCCTGCGTATGGTAGATTCTAAGCAGCCAGCCGGCCACTCCCAGCCACAGGCCCCCAAACACAAACAACGGCGCTTTTCCCTTGAAAACAAAACTCGTCTGCCAACTTTTTGATGGCAGATTGCCGGAGCCACTTGGTACTATCAAACCAACCCAACTTGGCACTGGTGCCACCATGGGTCTCGTCACCATCCTGCCTATCGTAGCTTTTCAGGAGCCAGTCGGCCACTCCCTGCCACAGGCCCCCAAACACAAACAACGGCGCTTTTCCCTGGAAAACAAAATTCGCCTGCCAACTTTTGATGGCAGATTGCAGGAGCCACTTGGTACAATCAAATCAGCCCAACTTGCCACTGGTGCCACCATGGGTCTGGTCACCATCCTGCCTATCGTAGCTTTTCAGGAGCCAGCCGGTCACTCCCAGCCATAGGCCCCCAGACACAAACCTCGGCCCGTTTCCCTGGCCAACAAAAGTAAGCTGCCCCGCTTCTGGATGGCAGATTGCAGGAACCACTTGGTACTATCCAACCAGCCCAACTTGGCACTGGTGCCACCTTTGGTCTGGGAACCATGCTGAGTATCGTGGATTCTAAGGAGCCAGCCGGCCACTCCCAGCCACAGGCCCCCAAACACAAACAACGGCGCTTTTCCCTGGAAAACAAAACTCGCCTGCCAACTTCTTGATGGCAGATTGCAGGAGCCACTTGGTACTATCAAACCAGCCCAACTTGGCACTGGTGCCACCATGGGTCTGGTCACCATCCTGCCTATCGTAGCTGTTCAGGCGCCACCCGGTCACTCCCAGCCATAGGCCCCCAGAGAAAAACCTCGGCCCGTTTCCCTGGCAAAGAAAAGTAAGCTACCCCGCTTCTGGATGGCAGATTGCAGGAGCCACTTTGCACCATCAAACTGGCCCGACTTGTCACTGGTGCCACCTCAAGTCTGGGAACCATCCTGCGTATCGTGGATTCTAAGGAGCCAGCCGGTCACTCCCACCCACAGGCCCCCAGTCACAAACAACGGCGCTTTTCCCTGGAAAACAAAACTCGCCTGCCAACTTTTTGATGGCAGATTGCAGGAGCCACTTGGTACTATCAAACCAGCCCAACTTGGCACTGGTGCCACCTTGGGTCTGGTCACCATCCTGCCTATCGTAGCTTTTCAGGAGCCAGCCGGTCACTCCCAGCCATAGGCCCCCAGACACAAACCTCGGCCCGTTTCCCTGGCAAACAAAAGCAAGCTGCCCCGCTTCTGGATGGCAGATTGCAGGAGCCACTTTGCACCATCAAACTAGCCCGACTTGGCACTGGTGCCACCTCAGGTCTGGGAACCATGCTGCGTATCGTGGATTCTAATTAGCCATCCGGTCACTCCCACCCACAGGCCCCCAAACAAAAACAACGGCGCTTTTCCCTGGAAAACAAAACTCGCCTGCCAAATTTTGATGGCAGACTGCCGGAGCCACTTGGTACTATCAAAGCAGCCCACCTTGACACTGGTGCCACCATGGGTCTGGTCACCATCCTGCCTATCGTAGCTTTTCAGGAGCCAGCCGGTCACTCCCAGCCATAAACCCCCAGACACAAACCTCGGCCCGTTTCCCTGGCAAACAAAAGTAAGCTGCCCCGCTTCTGGATGGCAGATTGCAGGAGCCACTTTTCACCATCAAACCAGCCCGACTTGGCACTGGTGCCACCTCTGGTCTGGGAACCATCCTGCGTATCATGGATTCTAAGGAGCCAGCCGGCCACTCCCAGCCACAGGCCCCCAAACAAAAACAACGGCGCTTTTCCCTGGATAACAAACTCGCCTGCCAAGTTTTTGATGGCAGATTGCAGGAGCCACTTGGTACTATCAAACCAGCCCAACTTGGCACTGGTGCCACCATGGGTCTGGTCACCATCCTGCCTATCGTAGCTTTTCAGGAGCCAGCCGGTCACTCCCAGCCATAGGCCCCGAGACACAAACCTCGGCCCGTTTCCCTGGCAAACAAAAGTAAGCTACCCCGCTTCTGGATGGCAGATTGCAGGACGCACTTGGTACTATCAAACCAGCCCAACTTGGCACTGGTGCCACCTCAGGTCTGGGAACCATCCTGCGTATCGTGGATTCTAAGGAGCCAGCCGGCCACTCCCAGCCATAGGCCCCCAAACAAAACAACGGCACTTTTCCCTGGAAAACAAAACTTGCCTGCCAAATTTTTGATGGCAGATTGCAGGAGCCACTTGGTACTATCAAACCAGCCCAACTTGGCACTGGTTCCACCATGGGTCTGGTCACCATCCTGCCTATCGTAGCTTTTCAGGAGCCAGCCGGTCACTCCCAGCCGTAGGCCCACAGACACAAAGCTCGGCCCGTTTCCCTGACAAACAAAAGTAAGCTGTCCCGCTTCTGGATGGCAGATTGCAGGACGCACTTGGTACTATCAAACCAGCCCGACTTGGCACTGGTGCCACCTCTGGTCTGGGAACCATCCTGCGTATGGTAGATTCTAAGCAGCCAGCCGGCCACTCCCAGCCACAGGCCCCCAAACACAAACAACGGCGCTTTTCCCTTGAAAACAAAACTCGTCTGCCAACTTTTTGATGGCAGATTGCCGGAGCCACTTGGTACTATCAAACCAGCCCAACTTGGCACTGGTGCCACCATGGGTCTCGTCACCATCCTGCCTATCGTAGCTTTTCAGGAGCCAGCCGGCCACTCCCTGCCACAGGACCCCAAACACAAACAACGGCGCTTTTCCCTGGAAAACAAAATTCGCCTGCCAACTTTTTGATGGCAGATTGCAGGAGCCACTTGGTACAATCAAATCAGCCCAACTTGCCACTGGTGCCACCATGGGTCTGGTCACCATCCTGCCTATCGTAGCTTTTCAGGAGCCAGCCGGTCACTCCCAGCCATAGGCCCCCAGACACAAACCTCGGCCCGTTTCCCTGGCCAACAAAAGTAAGCTGCCCCGCTTCTGGATGGCAGATTGCAGGAACCACTTGGTACTATCCAACCAGCCCAACTTGGCACTGGTGCCACCTTTGGTCTGGGAACCATGCTGAGTATCGTGGATTCTAAGGAGCCAGCCGGCCACTCCCAGCCACAGGCCCCCAAACACAAACAACGGCGCTTTTCTCTGGAAAACAAAACTCGCCTGCCAACTTCTTGATGGCAGATTGCAGGAGCCACTTGGTACTATCAAACCAGCCCAACTTGGCACTGGTGCCACCATGGGTCTGGTCACCATCCTGCCTATCGTAGCTGTTCAGGCGCCACCCGGTCACTCCCAGCCATAGGCCCCCAGAGAAAAACCTCGGCCCGTTTCCCTGGCAAAGAAAAGTAAGCTACCCCGCTTCTGGATGGCAGATTGCAGGAGCCACTTTGCACCATCAAACTGGCCCGACTTGTCACTGGTGCCACCTCAAGTCTGGGAACCATCCTGCGTATCGTGGATTCTAAGGAGCCAGCCGGTCACTCCCACCCACAGGCCCCCAGTCACAAACAACGGCGCTTTTCCCTGGAAAACAAAACTCGCCTGCCAACTTTTTGATGGCAGATTGCAGGAGCCACTTGGTACTATCAAACCAGCCCAACTTGGCACTGGTGCCACCTTGGGTCTGGTCACCATCCTGCCTATCATAGCTTTTCAGGAGCCAGCCGGTCACTCCCAGCCATAGACCCCAGACACAAACCTCGGCCCGTTTCCCTGGCAAACAAAAGCAAGCTGCCCCGCTTCTGGATGGCAGATTGCAGGAGCCACTTTGCACCATCAAACTAGCCCGACTTGGCACTGGTGCCACCTCAGGTCTGGGAACCATGCTGCGTATCGTGGATTCTAATTAGCCATCCGGTCACTCCCACCCACAGGCCCCCAAACAAAAACAACGGCGCTTTTCCCTGGAAAACAAAACTCGCCTGCCAAATTTTGATGGCAGACTGCCGGAGCCACTTGGTACTATCAAACCAGCCCACCTTGACACTGGTGCCACCATGGGTCTGGTCACCATCCTGCCTATCGTAGCTTTTCAGGAGCCAGCCGGTCACTCCCAGCCATAAACCCCCAGACACAAACCTCGGCCCGTTTCCCTGGCAAACAAAAGTAAGCTGCCCCGCTTCTGGATGGCAGATTGCAGGAGCCACTTTTCACCATCAAACCAGCCCGACTTGGCACTGGTGCCACCTCTGGTCTGGGAACCATCCTGCGTATCATGGATTCTAAGGAGCCAGCCGGCCACTCCCAGCCACAGGCCCCCAAACAAAAACAACGGCGCTTTTCCCTGGATAACAAACTCGCCTGCCAAGTTTTTGATGGCAGATTGCAGGAGCCACTTGGTACTATCAAACCAGCCCAACTTGGCACTGGTGCCACCATGGGTCTGGTCACCATCCTGCCTATCGTAGCTTTTCAGGAGCCAGCCGGTCACTCCCAGCCATAGGCCCCGAGACACAAACCTCGGCCCGTTTCCCTGGCAAACAAAAGTAAGCTACCCCGCTTCTGGATGGCAGATTGCAGGACGCACTTGGTACTATCAAACCAGCCCAACTTGGCACTGGTGCCACCTCAGGTCTGGGAACCATCCTGCGTATCGTGGATTCTAAGGAGCCAGCCGGCCACTCCCAGCCATAGGCCCCCAAACAAAACAACGGCACTTTTCCCTGGAAAACAAAACTTGCCTGCCAAATTTTTGATGGCAGATTGCAGGAGCCACTTGGTACTATCAAACCAGCCCAACTTGGCACTGGTTCCACCATGGGTCTGGTCACCATCCTGCCTATCGTAGCTTTTCAGGAGCCAGCCGGTCACTCCCAGCCGTAGGCCCACAGACACAAACCTCGGCCCGTTTCCCTGACAAACAAAAGTAAGCTGTCCCGCTTCTGGATGGCAGATTGCAGGACGCACTTGGTACTATCAAACCAGCCCGACTTGGCACTGGTGCCACCTCTGGTCTGGGAACCATCCTGCGTATGGTAGATTCTAAGCAGCCAGCCGGCCACTCCCAGCCACAGGCCCCCAAACACAAACAACGGCGCTTTTCCCTTGAAAACAAAACTCGTCTGCCAACTTTTTGATGGCAGATTGCCGGAGCCACTTGGTACTATCAAACCAACCCAACTTGGCACTGGTGCCACCATGGGTCTCGTCACCATCCTGCCTATCGTAGCTTTTCAGGAGGCAGCCGGCCACTCCCTGCCACAGGCCCCCAAACACAAACAACGGCGCTTTTCCCTGGAAAACAAAATTCGCCTGCCAACTTTTTGATGGCAGATTGCAGGAGCCACTTGGTACAATCAAATCAGCCCAACTTGCCACTGGTGCCACCATGGGTCTGGTCACCATCCTGCCTATCGTAGCTTTTCAGGAGCCAGCCGGTCACTCCCAGCCATAGGCCCCCAGACACAAACCTCGGCCCGTTTCCCTGGCCAACAAAAGTAAGCTGCCCCGCTTCTGGATGGCAGATTGCAGGAACCACTTGGTACTATCCAACCAGCCCAACTTGGCACTGGTGCCACCTTTGGTCTGGGAACCATGCTGAGTATCGTGGATTCTAAGGAGCCAGCCGGCCACTCCCAGCCACAGGCCCCCAAACACAAACAACGGCGCTTTTCCCTGGAAAACAAAACTCGCCTGCCAACTTCTTGATGGCAGATTGCAGGAGCCACTTGGTACTATCAAACCAGCCCAACTTGGCACTGGTGCCGTCATGGGTCTGGTCACCATCCTGCCTATCGTAGCTTTTCACGAGCCAGCCGGTCACTTCCAGGCTTAGGCCCCCAGACACAATCCTCGGACCGTTTCCCTGGCAAACAAAAGTAAGCTGCCCCGCTTCTGGATGGCAGATTGCAGGAACCACTTGGTACTATCAAACCAGCCCAACTTGGCACTGGTGCCACCATGGGTCTGGGAACCATCCTGTGTATCGTGGATTCTAATTAGCCATCCGTCCACTCCAGGCGATAGGGCCCCAGGCACAAACAACGGCGCTTTTCCCTGGATAACAAACTCGCCTGCCAACTTTTTGATGGCAGATTGCAGGAGCCACTTGGTACTATCAAACCAGCCCAACTTGGCACTGGTGCCACCATGGGTCTGGTCACCATCCTGCCTATCGTAGCTTTTCAGGAGCCAGCCGGTCACTCCCAGCCATATGCCCCGAGACACAAACCTCGGCCCGTTTCCCTGGCAAACAAAAGTAAGCTACCCCACTTCTGGATGGCAGATTGCAGGACGCACTTGGTACTATCAAACCAGCCCAACTTGGCACTGGTGCCACGTCAAGTCTAGGAACCATCCTGCGTATCGTGGATTCTAAGGAGCCAGCCGGCCACTCCCAGCCATAGGCCCCCAAACAAAAACAACGGCGCTTTTCCCTGGTAAAGAAAACTTCCCTGCCAACTTTTTGATGGCAGATTGCAGGAGCCACTTGGTACTATCAAACCAGCCCAACTTGGCACTGGTGCCACCATGGGTCTGGTCACCATCCTGCCTATCGTAGCTTTTCAGGAGCCAGCCGGTCACTCCCAGCCATAGGCCCCCAGACACAAAGCTCGGCCCGTTTCCCTGGCAAACAAAAGTAAGCTGCCCCGCTTCTGGATGGCAGATTGCAGGAGCCACTTGGTACTATCAAACCAGCCCGACTTGGCACTGGTGCCACCTCTGGTCTGGGAACCATCCTGCGTATCGTGGATTCTAAGGAGCCAGCCGGCCACTCCCAGCCACAGGCCCCCAAACACAAACAACGGCGCTTTTCCCTGGAAAACAAAACTCGCCTGCCAACTTTTTGATGGCAGATTGCAGGAGCCACTTGGTACTATCAAACCAGCCCAACTTGGCACTGGTGCCGCCATGGGTCTGGTCACCATCCTGCCTATCGTAGCTTTTCACGAGCCAGCCGGTCACTCCCAGCCATAGGCCCCCAGACAAAAACCTCGGCCCGTTTCCCTGGCAAACAAAAGTAAGCTGCCCCGCTTCTGGATGGCAGATTGTAGGACGCACTTGTTACTATCAAACCCGCCCGACTTGGCACTGGTGCCACCACTGGTCTGGGAACCATCCTGCGTATCGTGGATTCTAAAGAGCCAGCCGGCCACTCCCACCACAGGCACCCAAACACAAACAACGGCGCTTTTCCCTGGAAAACAAAACTCGCCTGCCAACTTTTTGATGGCAGATTGCAGGAGCCACTTGGTACTATCAAACCAGCCCAACTTGGCACTGCTGCCACCATGGGTCTGGTCACCATCCTGCCTATCGTAGCTTTTCAGGAGCCAGCCGGTCACTCCCAGCCATAGGCCCCCAGACAAAAACCTCGGCCCGTTTCCCTGGCAAACAAAAGTAAGCTGCCCCGCTTCTGGATGGCAGATTGCAGGATCCACTTGGTACTATCAAACCAGCCGGACTTGGCACTGGTGCCACGACAAGTCTGGGAACCATCCTGCGTATCGTGGATTCTAAGGAGCCAGCCGGCCACTCACAGCCACAGGCCCCCAAACACAAACAACGGCGCTTTTCCCTGGAAAACAAAACTCGCCTACCAACGTTTTGATGGCAGATTGCAGGAGCCACTTGGTACTATCAAATCAGCCCAACTTGGCACTCGTGCCACCATGGGTCTGGGAGCCATCCTGCCTATCGTAACTTTTCAGGAGCCAGCCGGTCACTCCCAGCCATAGGCCCCCAGACACAAATCTCGGCCCGTTTCCCTGGCAAAGAAAATTAAGCTGCCCCGCTTCTGGATGGCAGATTGCAGGAGCCACTTGGTACTATCAAACCAGCCCGACTTGGCACTGGTGCCACCTCTGGTCTGGGAACCATCCTGCGTATCGTGGATTCTAAGGAGCCAGTCGGCCACTCCCAGCCACAGGCCCCCAAACACAAACAACGGCCCGTTTCCGTGGCAAACAAAAGTAAGCTGCCCCGCTTCTGGATGGCAGATTGCAGGAGCCACTTGGTACTATCAAACCAGCCCGACTTGGCACTGGTGCCACCTCTGGTCTGGGAACCATCCTGCGTATCGTGGTTTCTAAGGAGCCAGCCGGCCACTCCCAACCACAGGCCCCCAAACACAAACAACGGCGCTTTTCCCTGGAAAACAAAACTCGCCTGCCAACTTTTTGATGGCAGATTGCAGGAGCCACTTGGTACTATCAAACCAGCCCAACTTGGCACTGGTGCCACCATGGGTCTGGTCACCATCCTGCCTATCGTAGCTTTTCAGGAGCCAGCCGGTCACTCCCAGCCATAGGCCCCGAGACACAAACCTCGGCCCGTTTCCCTGGCAAACAAAAGTAAGCTACCCCGCTTCTGGATGGCAGATTGCAGGACGCACTTGGTACTATCAAACCAGCCCAACTTGGCACTGGTGCCACCTCAGGTCTGGGAACCATCCTGCGTATCGTGGATTCTAAGGAGCCAGCCGGCCACTCCCAGCCATAGGCCCCCAAACAAAACAACGGCACTTTTCCCTGGAAAACAAAACTTGCCTGCCAAATTTTTGATGGCAGATTGCAGGAGCCACTTGGTACTATCAAACCAGCCCAACTTGGCACTGGTTCCACCATGGGTCTGGTCACCATCCTGCCTATCGTAGCTTTTCAGGAGCCAGCCGGTCACTCCCAGCCGTAGGCCCACAGACACAAAGCTCGGCCCGTTTCCCTGACAAACAAAAGTAAGCTGTCCCGCTTCTGGATGGCAGATTGCAGGACGCACTTGGTACTATCAAACCAGCCCGACTTGGCACTGGTGCCACCTCTGGTCTGGGAACCATCCTGCGTATGGTAGATTCTAAGCAGCCAGCCGGCCACTCCCAGCCACAGGCCCCCAAACACAAACAACGGCGCTTTTCCCTTGAAAACAAAACTCGTCTGCCAACTTTTTGATGGCAGATTGCCGGAGCCACTTGGTACTATCAAACCAACCCAACTTGGCACTGGTGCCACCATGGGTCTCGTCACCATCCTGCCTATCGTAGCTTTTCAGGAGCCAGCCGGCCACTCCCAGCCACAGGCCCCCAAACACAAACAACGGCGCTTTTCCCTGGAAAACAAAATTCGCCTGCCAACTTTTTGATGGCAGATTGCAGGAGCCACTTGGTACAATCAAATCAGCCCAACTTGCCACTGGTGCCACCATGGGTCTGGTCACCATCCTGCCTATCGTAGCTTTTCAGGAGCCAGCCGGTCACTCCCAGCCATAGGCCCCCAGACACAAACCTCGGCCCGTTTCCCTGGCCAACAAAAGTAAGCTGCCCCGCTTCTGGATGGCAGATTGCAGGAACCACTTGGTACTATCCAACCAGCCCAACTTGGCACTGGTGCCACCTTTGGTCTGGGAACCATGCTGAGTATCGTGGATTTTCAGAAGCCAGCCGGCCACTCCCAGCCACAGGCCCCCAAACACAAACAACGGCGCTTTTCCCTGGAAAACAAAACTCGCCTGCCAACTTCTTGATGGCAGATTGCAGGAGCCACTTGGTACTATCAAACCAGCCCAACTTGGCACTGGTGCCGTCATGGGTCTGGTCACCATCCTGCCTATCGTAGCTTTTCACGAGCCAGCCGGTCACTTCCAGGCTTAGGCCCCCAGACACAATCCTCGGACCGTTTCCCTGGCAAACAAAAGTAAGCTGCCCCGCTTCTGGATGGCAGATTGCAGGAACCACTTGGTACTATCAAACCAGCCCAACTTGGCACTGGTGCCACCATGGGTCTGGGAACCATCCTGTGTATCGTGGATTCTAATTAGCCATCCGTCCACTCCAGGCGATAGGGCCCCAGGCACAAACAACGGCGCTTTTCCCTGGATAACAAACTCGCCTGCCAACTTTTTGATGGCAGATTGCAGGAGCCACTTGGTACTATCAAACCAGCCCAACTTGGCACTGGTGCCACCATGGGTCTGGTCACCATCCTGCCTATCGTAGCTTTTCAGGAGCCAGCCGGTCACTCCCAGCCATATGCCCCGAGACACAAACCTCGGCCCGTTTCCCTGGCAAACAAAAGTAAGCTACCCCACTTCTGGATGGCAGATTGCAGGACGCACTTGGTACTATCAAACCAGCCCAACTTGGCACTGGTGCCACGTCAAGTCTAGGAACCATCCTGCGTATCGTGGATTCTAAGGAGCCAGCCGGCCACTCCCAGCCATAGGCCCCCAAACAAAAACAACGGCGCTTTTCCCTGGTAAAGAAAACTTCCCTGCCAACTTTTTGATGGCAGATTGCAGGAGCCACTTGGTACTATCAAACCAGCCCAACTTGGCACTGGTGCCACCATGGGTCTGGTCACCATCCTGCCTATCGTAGCTTTTCAGGAGCCAGCCGGTCACTCCCAGCCATAGGCCCCCAGACACAAAGCTCGGCCCGTTTCCCTGGCAAACAAAAGTAAGCTGCCCCGCTTCTGGATGGCAGATTGCAGGAGCCACTTGGTACTATCAAACCAGCCCGACTTGGCACTGGTGCCACCTCTGGTCTGGGAACCATCCTGCGTATCGTGGATTCTAAGGAGCCAGCCGGCCACTCCCAGCCACAGGCCCCCAAACACAAACAACGGCGCTTTTCCCTGGAAAACAAAACTCGCCTGCCAACTTTTTGATGGCAGATTGCAGGAGCCACTTGGTACTATCAAACCAGCCCAACTTGGCACTGGTGCCGCCATGGGTCTGGTCACCATCCTGCCTATCGTAGCTTTTCACGAGCCAGCCGGTCACTCCCAGCCATAGGCCCCCAGACAAAAACCTCGGCCCGTTTCCCTGGAAAACAAAAGTAAGCTGCCCCGCTTCTGGATGGCAGATTGTAGGACGCACTTGTTACTATCAAACCCGCCCGACTTGGCACTGGTGCCACCACTGGTCTGGGAACCATCCTGCGTATCGTGGATTCTAAAGAGCCAGCCGGCCACTCCCACCACAGGCACCCAAACACAAACAACGGCGCTTTTCCCTGGAAAACAAAACTCGCCTGCCAACTTTTTGATGGCAGATTGCAGGAGCCACTTGGTACTATCAAACCAGCCCAACTTGGCACTGCTGCCACCATGGGTCTGGTCACCATCCTGCCTATCGTAGCTTTTCAGGAGCCAGCCGGTCACTCCCAGCCATAGGCCCCCAGACAAAAACCTCGGCCCGTTTCCCTGGCAAACAAAAGTAAGCTGCCCCGCTTCTGGATGGCAGATTGCAGGATCCACTTGGTACTATCAAACCAGCCGGACTTGGCACTGGTGCCACGACAAGTCTGGGAACCATCCTGCGTATCGTGGATTCTAAGGAGCCAGCCGGCCACTCACAGCCACAGGCCCCCAAACACAAACAACGGCGCTTTTCCCTGGAAAACAAAACTCGCCTACCAACGTTTTGATGGCAGATTGCAGGAGCCACTTGGTACTATCAAATCAGCCCAACTTGGCACTCGTGCCACCATGGGTCTGGTCACCATCCTGCCTATCGTAACTTTTCAGGAGCCAGCCGGTCACTCCCAGCCATAGGCCCCCAGACACAAATCTCGGCCCGTTTCCCTGGCAAAGAAAATTAAGCTGCCCCGCTTCTGGATGGCAGATTGCAGGAGCCACTTGGTACTATCAAACCAGCCCGACTTGGCACTGGTGCCACCTCTGGTCTGGGAACCATCCTGCGTATCGTGGATTCTAAGGAGCCAGTCGGCCACTCCCAGCCACAGGCCCCCAAACACAAACAACGGCCCGTTTCCGTGGCAAACAAAAGTAAGCTGCCCCGCTTCTGGATGGCAGATTGCAGGAGCCACTTGGTACTATCAAACCAGCCCGACTTGGCACTGGTGCCACCTCTGGTCTGGGAACCATCCTGCGTATCGTGGTTTCTAAGGAGCCAGCCGGCCACTCCCAATCACAGGCCCCCAAACACAAACAACGGCGCTTTTCCCTGGAAAACAAAACTCGCCTGCCAACTTTTTGATGGCAGATTGCAGGAGCCACTTGGTACTATCAAACCAGCCCAACTTGGCACTGGTGCCACCATGGGTCTGGTCACCATCCTGCCTATCGTAGCTTTTCAGGAGCCAGCCGGTCACTCCCAGCCATAGGCCCCCAGACACAAAGCTCGGCCCGTTTCCCTGGCAAACAAAAGTAAGCTGCCCCGCTTCTGGATGGCAGATTGCAGGAGCCACTTGGTACTATCAAACCAGCCCGACTTGGCACTGGTGCCACCTCTGGTCTGGGAACCATCCTGCGTATCGTGGATTCTAAGGAGCCAGCCGGCCACTCCCAGCCACAGGCCCCCAAACACAAACAACGGCGCTTTTCCCTGGAAAACAAAACTCGCCTGCCAACTTTTTGATGGCAGATTGCAGGAGCCACTTGGTACTATCAAACCAGCCCAACTTGGCACTGGTGCCGCCATGGGTCTGGTCACCATCCTGCCTATCGTAGCTTTTCACGAGCCAGCCGGTCACTCCCAGCCATAGGCCCCCAGACAAAAACCTCGGCCCGTTTCCCTGGCAAACAAAAGTAAGCTGCCCCGCTTCTGGATGGCAGATTGTAGGACGCACTTGTTACTATCAAACCCGCCCGACTTGGCACTGGTGCCACCACTGGTCTGGGAACCATCCTGCGTATCGTGGATTCTAAAGAGCCAGCCGGCCACTCCCACCACAGGCACCCAAACACAAACAACGGCGCTTTTCCCTGGAAAACAAAACTCGCCTGCCAACTTTTTGATGGCAGATTGCAGGAGCCACTTGGTACTATCAAACCAGCCCAACTTGGCACTGCTGCCACCATGGGTCTGGTCACCATCCTGCCTATCGTAGCTTTTCAGGAGCCAGCCGGTCACTCCCAGCCATAGGCCCCCAGACAAAAACCTCGGCCCGTTTCCCTGGCAAACAAAAGTAAGCTGCCCCGCTTCTGGATGGCAGATTGCAGGATCCACTTGGTACTATCAAACCAGCCGGACTTGGCACTGGTGCCACGACAAGTCTGGGAACCATCCTGCGTATCGTGGATTCTAAGGAGCCAGCCGGCCACTCACAGCCACAGGCCCCCAAACACAAACAACGGCGCTTTTCCCTGGAAAACAAAACTCGCCTACCAACGTTTTGATGGCAGATTGCAGGAGCCACTTGGTACTATCAAATCAGCCCAACTTGGCACTGGTGCCACCATGGGTCTAGTCACCATCCTGCCTATCGTAACTTTTCAGGAGCCAGCCGGTCACTCCCAGCCATAGGCCCCCAGACACAAAGCTCGGCCCGTTTCCCTGGCAAAGAAAATTAAGCTGCCCCGCTTCTGGATGGCAGATTGCAGGAGCCACTTGGTACTATCAAACCAGCCCGACTTGGCACTGGTGCCACCTCTGGTCTGGGAACCATCCTGCGTATCGTGGATTCTAAGGAGCCAGTCGGCCACTCCCAGCCACAGGCCCCCAAACACAAACAACGGCCCGTTTCCGTGGCAAACAAAAGTAAGCTGCCCCGCTTCTGGATGGCAGATTGCAGGAGCCACTTGGTACTATCAAACCAGCCCGACTTGGCACTGGTGCCACCTCTGGTCTGGGAACCATCCTGCGTATCGTGGTTTCTAAGGAGCCAGCCGGCCACTCCCAGCCATAGGCCCCCAAACACAAACAACGGCGCTTTTCCCTGGAAAACAAAACTCGCCTGCCAACTTTTTGATGGCAGATTGCAGGAGCCACTTGGTACTATCAAACCAGCCCAACTTGGCACTGGTGCCACCATGGGTCTGGTCACCATCCTGCCTATCGTAGCTTTTCAGGAGCCAGCCGGTCACTCCCAGCCATAGGCCCCCAGACACAAAGCTCGGCCCGTTTCCCTGGCAAACAAAAGTAAGCTGCCCCGCTTCTGGATGGCAGATTGCAGGAGCCACTTGGTACTATCAAACCAGCCCGACTTGGCACTGGTGCCACCTCTGGTCTGGGAACCATCCTGCGTATCGTGGATTCTAAGGAGCCAGCCGGCCACTCCCAGCCACAGGCCCCCAAACACAAACATTGGCGCTTTTCCCTGGAAAACAAAACTCGCCTGCCAACTTTTTGATGGCAGATTGCAGGAGCCACTTGGTACTATCAAACCAGCCCAACTTGGCACTGGTGCCACCTCTGGTCTGGGAACCATCCTGCGTATCGTGGATTTTATGGAGCCAGCCGGTCAGTCCCAACCATAGACCCCCAGACACAAACCTCGGCCCGTTTCCCTGGAAAACAAAAGTAAGCTACCCCGATTCTGGATGGCAGATTGCAGGAGCCACTTGGTACTATCAAATCAGCCCAACTTGGCACTGGTGCCACCATGGGTCTGGTAAACATCCTGCCTATCGTAGCTTTTCAGGAGCCAGCCGGCCACTCTCAGCCATATGCCCCCAAAAACAAACCACAGCCCTTTTCTCTGGCAAACAAAACTCAACTGCCCCTCTTCTGGATGGCAAATTTTAGGACGCACTTTGTACTACGAAAACCGCCCGACGTGGCACTGGTGCCACCTTGTGTCAGGGAACCATCCTGCATATCGAGCTTTTTAAGGAGCCAGCCGGCCACGCCCAGCCATAAACCCCCAAAAACAAACCACGGACCATTTCACTTGGAAACAAAAATCCGCTGCCCCGCGTCTGTATGGCATATTGCACGAGCCACTTTGCACCATCAAACCAGCCCGACTTGGCACTGGTGCCACCTTGGGTCTGGGAACCATCCTGCGTATCGTGGATTCTAAGCAGCCACCCGGCCACTCTGAGCCACAGGCCCCCAAACAAAAACTACGGCGCTTTTCCCTTGAAAACAAAACTCGCCTGCCAACTTTTTGATGGCAGATTGCAGGAGCCACTTGGTACTATCAAACCAGCCCAACTTGGCACTGGTGCCACCTCTGGTCTGGGAACCATCCTGCCTATCGTAGCTTTTCAGGAGCCAGCCGGTCACTCCCAGCCATAGACCCCCAGACACAAACCTCGGCCCGTTTCCCTGGCAAACAAAAGTAAGCTGCCCCGCTTTTGGATGGCAGATTGCAGGAGCCACGTTGCACCATCAAACCAGCCCCACTTGGCACTGGTGCCACCTTGGGTCTGGGAACAAGTTGGGCTGGTTTGATAGTACCAAGTGGCTCCTGCAATCTGCCATCCAGAAGCGGGACAGCTTACTTTTGTTTCCCAGGGAAACGGGCCGAGGTATTTGTCTGGGGGCCTATGGCTGGGAGTGACCGGCTGACTACTGAAAAGCTACGATAGGCAGGATGGTTACCAGACTCATGGTGCCACCAGTGCCAAGTCGGGCTGGTTTGATAATACTAAATAGCTCCTGCAATCTGCCATCCAGACGCGGGGCAGCGGATTTTTGTTTGCTGGAGAAAAGTTCCGTGGTTTTTTTTTTGGGGGTATATGACTGGACGTGGCCGGCTGGCTCCTTAAAAAGCTCTATACACAGGATTGTTCCCTGACCCAAGGTGGCATCAGTGCCAAGTCGGGCTGTTTTCGTCGTACCAAGTGCGTCCTGCAATTTGCCATCCAGAAGCGGGGCAGCCTACTTTTGTTTGCCAGGGAAACGTGCCGAGGTATTTGTCTGGGGGCCTATGGCTGGGAGTGAGCGGCTGGCTCCTGAAAAGCTACGATAGGCAGGATGGTGACCAGACCCATGGTGGCACCAGTGCCAAGTTGGGCTGGTTTGATAGTACCAAGTGGCTCCTGCAATCTGCCATCAAGAAGTTGGCAGGCGAGTTTTGTTTTCCAGGGAAAAGCGCCGTTGTTTTTGTTTAGAGGCCTGTGGCTGGGAGTGGCCGCCTGTCCTCGTAGAATCTACGTTACGCAGCATGGTTCCCAGAGCCAAGGTGGCACCAGGGTCAAGTCGGGCTGGTTTGTAAGTACCAAGTGCATCCTGCAATCTGCCATCCAAAAGCGGGGCAGCTTACTTTTGTTTGCCAGGGAAACGGGCCGAGGTTTGTGTCCGGGGGCCTATGGCAGGGAGTGACCGGCTGGCTCCTGAAAAGCTACGATAGGCAGGATGTTTACCAGACCCATGCTGGCACCAGTGCCAAGTTGGGCTGATTTGATAGTACCAAGTGGCTCCTGCAATCTGCCATCCAGAATCGGGGTAACTTACTTTTGTTTTCCAGGGAAACGGGCCGAGGTTTGTGTCTGGGGGTCTATGGCTGGGAGTGACCGGCTGGCTCCTGAAAAGCTACGATAGGCAGGATGGTTCCCAGACCAGAGGTGGCACCAGTGCCAAGTTGGGCTGGTTTGATAGTACCAAGTGGCTCCTGCAATCTGCCATCAAAAAGTTGGCAGGCAAGTTTTGTTTTCCAGGGAAAAGCGCCGTTGTTTGTGTTTGGGGGCCTGTGGCAGGGAGTGGCCGGCTGGCTCCTTAGAATCCACGATATGCAGGATTGTTCCCAGACCCAAGGTGGCACCAGTGCCAAGTCGGGCTGGTTTGATGGTGCAAAGTGGCTCCTGCAATCTGCCATCCAGACGCGGGGCAGCGGATTTTTGTTTCCAAGAGAAATGGTCCGTGGTTTGTTTTTGGGGGTTTATGGCTGGGCGTGGCCGGCTGGCTCCTTAAAAAGCTCGATATGCAGGATGGTTCCCTGACACAAGGTGGCACCAGTGCCACGTCGGGCGGTTTTCGTAGTACAAAGTGCGTCCTAAAATTTGCCATCCAGAAGAGGGGCAGTTGAGTTTTGTTTGCCAGAGAAAAGGGCCGTGGTTTGTTTTTGGGGGCATATGGCTGAGAGTGGCCGGCTGGCTCCTGAAAAGCTACGATAGGCAGGATGTTTACCAGACCCATGGTGGCACCAGTGCCAAGTTGGGCTGATTTGATAGTACCAAGTGGCTCCTGCAATCTGCCATCCAGAATCGGGTTAGCTTACTTTTGTTTTCCAGGGAAACGGGCCGAGGTTTGTGTCTGGGGGTCTATGGTTGGGAGTGGCCGGCTGGCTCCTTAGAAACCACGATACGCAGCATGGTTCCCAGACAAGAGGTGCCACCAGTGCCAAGTTGGGCTGGTTTGATACTACCAAGTGGTTCCTGCAATCTGCCATCCAGAAGCGGGGCAGCTTACTTTTGTTTGCCAGGGAAACGGATCGTTGTTTGTGTTTGGGGGCCTATGGCTGGGACTGACCGGCTGGCTCCATAAAATCCACGATACGCAGGATGGTTCCCAGACCAGAGGTGGCACCAGTGCCAAGTCGGGCTGGTTTGATAGTACCAAGTGGCTCCTGCAATCTGCCATCCAGAAGCGGGGCAGCTTACTTTTGTTTGCCAGGGAAACGGGCCGAGGTTTGTGTCTCGGGGCCTATGGCAGGCAGTGACCGGCTGGCTCCTGAAAAGCTACGATAGGCAGGATGGTGACCAGACCCATGGTGGCACCAGTGCCAAGTTGGGCTGGTTTGATAGTACCAAGTGGCTCCTGCAATCTGCCATCAAAAGTTGGCAGGCGAGTTTTGTTTTCCAGGGAAAAGCGCCGTTGTTTGTGTTTGGGGGCCTGTGGTTGGGAGTGGCCGGCTGGCTCCTTAGAAACCACGATACGCAGGATGGTTCCCACACCAGAGGTGGCACCAGTGCCAAGTCGGGCTGGTTTGATAGTACCAAGTGGCTCCTGCAATCTGCCATCCAGAAGCGGGGCAGCTTACTTTTGTTTGCCACGGAAACGGGCCGTTGTTTGTGTTTGGGGGCCTGTGGCTGGGAGTGGCCGACTGGCTCCTTAGAATCCACGATACGCAGGATGGTTCCCAGACCAGAGGTGGCACCAGTGCCAAGTCGGGCTGGTTTGATAGTACCAAGTGGCTCCTGCAATCTGCCATCCAGAAGCGGGGCAGCTTAATTTTCTTTGCCAGGGAAACGGGCCGAGCTTTGTGTCTGGGGGCCTATGGCTGGGAGTGACCGGCTGGCTCCTGAAAAGTTACGATAGGCAGGATGGTGACCAGACCCATGGTGGCACCAGTGCCAAGTTGGGCTGATTTGATAGTACCAAGTGGCTCCTGCAATCTGCCATCAAAACGTTGGTAGGCGAGTTTTGTTTTCCAGGGAAAAGCGCCGTTGTTTGTGTTTGGGGGCCTGTGGCTGTGAGTGGCCGGCTGGCTCCTTAGAATCCACGATACGCAGGATGGTTCCCAGACTTGTCGTGGCACCAGTGCCAAGTCCGGCTGGTTTGATAGTACCAAGTGGATCCTGCAATCTGCCATCCAGAAGCGGGGCAGCGTACTTTTGTTTGCCAGGGAAACGGGCCGAGGTTTTTGTCTGGGGGCCTATGGCTGGGAGTGACCGGCTGGCTCCTGAAAAGCTACGATAGGCAGGATGGTGACCAGACCCATGGTGGCACCAGTGCCAAGTTGGGCTGGTTTGATAGTACCAAGTGGCTCCTGCAATCTGCCATCAAAAAGTTGGCAGGCGAGTTTTGTTTTCCAGGGAAAAGCGCCGTTGTTTGTGTTTGGGTGCCTGTGGTGGGAGTGGCCGGCTGGCTCTTTAGAATCCACGATACGCAGGATGGTTCCCAGACCAGTGGTGGCACCAGTGCCAAGTCGGGCGGGTTTGATAGTAACAAGTGCGTCCTACAATCTGCCATCCAGAAGCGGGGCAGCTTACTTTTGTTTGCCAGGGAAACGGGCCGAGGTTTTTGTCTGGGGGCCTATGGCTGGGAGTGACCGGCTGGCTCGTGAAAAGCTACGATAGGCAGGATGGTGACCAGACCCATGGCGGCACCAGTGCCAAGTTGGGCTGGTTTGATAGTACCAAGTGGCTCCTGCAATCTGCCATCAAAAAGTTGGCAGGCGAGTTTTGTTTTCCAGGGAAAAGCGCCGTTGTTTGTGTTTGGGGGCCTGTGGCTGGGAGTGGCCGACTGGCTCCTTAGAATCCACGATACGCAGGATGGTTCCCAGACCAGAGGTGGCACCAGTGCCAAGTCGGGCTGGTTTGATAGTACCAAGTGGCTCCTGCAATCTGCCATCCAGAAGCGGGGCAGCTTACTTTTGTTTGCCAGGGAAACGGGCCGAGGTTTGTGTCTGGGGGCCTATGGCTGGGAGTGACCGGCTGGCTCCTGAAAAGCTACGATAGGCAGGATGGTGACCAGACCCATGGTGGCACCAGTGCCAAGTTGGGCTGGTTTGATAGTACCAAGTGGCTCCTGCAATCTGCCATCAAAAAGTTGGCAGGGAAGTTTTCTTTACCAGGGAAAAGCGCCGTTGTTTTTGTTTGGGGGCCTATGGCTGGGAGTGGCCGGCTGGCTCCTTAGAATCCACGATACGCAGGATGGTTCCTAGACTTGACGTGGCACCAGTGCCAAGTTGGGCTGGTTTGATAGTACCAAGTGCGTCCTGCAATCTGCCATCCAGAAGTGGGGTAGCTTACTTTTGTTTGCCAGGGAAACGGGCCGAGGTTTGTGTCTCGGGGCATATGGCTGGGAGTGACCGGCTGGCTCCTGAAAAGCTACGATAGGCAGGATGGTGACCAGACCCATGGTGGCACCAGTGCCAAGTTGGGCTGGTTTGATAGTACCAAGTGGCTCCTGCAATCTGCCATCAAAAAGTTGGCAGGCGAGTTTGTTATCCAGGGAAAAGCGCCGTTGTTTGTGCCTGGGGCCCTATCGCCTGGAGTGGACGGATGGCTAATTAGAATCCACGATACACAGGATGGTTCCCAGACCCATGGTGGCACCAGTGCCAAGTTGGGCTGGTTTGATAGTACCAAGTGGTTCCTGCAATCTGCCATCCAGAAGCGGGGCAGCTTACTTTTGTTTGCCAGGGAAACGGTCCGAGGATTGTGTCTGGGGGCCTAAGCCTGGAAGTGACCGGCTGGCTCGTGAAAAGCTACGATAGGCAGGATGGTGACCAGACCCATGACGGCACCAGTGCCAAGTTGGGCTGGTTTGATAGTACCAAGTGGCTCCTGCAATCTGCCATCAAGAAGTTGGCAGGCGAGTTTTGTTTTCCAGGGAAAAGCGCCGTTGTTTGTGTTTGGGGGCCTGTGGCTGGGAGTGGCCGGCTGGCTCCTTAGAATCCACGATACTCAGCATGGTTCCCAGACCAAAGGTGGCACCAGTGCCAAGTTGGGCTGGTTGGATAGTACCAAGTGGTTCCTGCAATCTGCCATCCAGAAGCGGGGCAGCTTACTTTTGTTGGCCAGGGAAACGGGCCGAGGTTTGTGTCTGGGGGCCTATGGCTGGGAGTGACCGGCTGGCTCCTGAAAAGCTACGATAGGCAGGATGGTGACCAGACCCATGGTGGCACCAGTGGCAAGTTGGGCTGATTTGATTGTACCAAGTGGCTCCTGCAATCTGCCATCAAAAAGTTGGCAGGCGAATTTTGTTTTCCAGGGAAAAGCGCCGTTGTTTGTGTTTGGGGGCCTGTGGCAGGGAGTGGCCGGCTGGCTCCTGAAAAGCTACGATAGGCAGGATGGTGACGAGACCCATGGTGGCACCAGTGCCAAGTTGGGTTGGTTTGATAGTACCAAGTGGCTCCGGCAATCTGCCATCAAAAAGTTGGCAGACGAGTTTTGTTTTCAAGGGAAAAGCGCCGTTGTTTGTGTTTGGGGGCCTGTGGCTGGGAGTGGCCGGCTGGCTGCTTAGAATCTACCATACGCAGGATGGTTCCCAGACCAGAGGTGGCACCAGTGCCAAGTCGGGCTGGTTTGATAGTACCAAGTGCGTCCTGCAATCTGCCATCCAGAAGCGGGACAGCTTACTTTTGTTTGTCAGGGAAACGGGCCGAGCTTTGTGTCTGTGGGCCTACGGCTGGGAGTGACCGGCTGGCTCCTGAAAAGCTACGATAGGCAGGATGGTGACCAGACCCATGGTGGAACCAGTGCCAAGTTGGGCTGGTTTGATAGTACCAAGTGGCTCCTGCAATCTGCCATCAAAAATTTGGCAGGCAAGTTTTGTTTTCCAGGGAAAAGTGCCGTTGTTTTGTTTGGGGGCCTATGGCTGGGAGTGGCCGGCTGGCTCCTTAGAATCCACGATACGCAGGATGGTTCCCAGACCTGAGGTGGCACCAGTGCCAAGTTGGGCTGGTTTGATAGTACCAAGTGCGTCCTGCAATCTGCCATCCAGAAGCGGGGTAGCTTACTTTTGTTTGCCAGGGAAACGGGCCGAGGTTTGTGTCTCGGGGCTTATGGCTGGGAGTGACCGGCTGGCTCCTGAAAAGCTACGATAGGCAGGATGGTGACCAGACCCATGGTGGCACCAGTGCCAAGTTGGGCTGGTTTGATAGTACCAAGTGGCTCCTGCAATCTGCCATCAAAAACTTGGCAGGCGAATTTGTTATCCAGGGAAAAGCGCCGTTGTTTTTGTTTGGGGGCCTGTGGCTGGGAGTGGCCGCCTGGCTCCTTAGAATCCATGATACGCAGGATGGTTCCCAGACCAGAGGTGGCACCAGTGCCAAGTCGGGCTGGTTTGATGGTGAAAAGTGGCTCCTGCAATCTGCCATCCAGAAGCGGGGCAGCTTACTTTTGTTTGCCAGGGAAACGGGCCGAGGTTTGTGTCTGGGGGTTTATGGCTGGGAGTGACCGGCTGGCTCCTGAAAAGCTACGATAGGCAGGATGGTGACCAGACCCATGGTGGCACCAGTGTCAAGGTGGGCTGGTTTGATAGTACCAAGTGGCTCCGGCAGTCTGCCATCAAAATTTGGCAGGCGAGTTTTGTTTTCCAGGGAAAAGCGCCGTTGTTTTTGTTTGGGGGCCTGTGGGTGGGAGTGGCCGGATGGCTAATTAGAATCCACGATACGCAGCATGGTTCCCAGACCTGAGGTGGCACCAGTGCCAAGTCGGGCTAGTTTGATGGTGCAAAGTGGCTCCTGCAATCTGTCATCCAGAAGCGGGGCAGCTTGCTTTTGTTTGCCAGGGAAACGGGCCGAGGTTTGTGTCTGGGGGCCTATGGCTGGGAGTGACCGGCTGGCTCCTGAAAAGCTATGATAGGCAGGATGGTGACCAGACCCAAGGTGGCACCAGTGCCAAGTTGGGCTGGTTTGATAGTACCAAGTGGCTCCTGCAATCTGCCATCAAAAACTTGGCAGGCGAGTTTTGTTTTCCAGGGAAAAGCGCCGTTGTTTGTGTTTGGGGGCCTGTGGCTGGGAGTGGCCGGCTGGTTGCTTAGAATCCACGATACGCAGGATGGTTCCCAGACGTGAGGCGGCGCCAGTGCCAAGTCGGGCTGGTTTGATACTACCAAGTGCGTCCTGCATTCTGCCATCCAGAAGCGGGACAGCTTACTTTTGCTTGCCAGGGAAACGGGCCGAGCTTTGGGTCTGGGCGCCTATGGCTGGGAGTGACCGGCTGGCTCCTGAAAAGCTACGATAGGCAGGATGGTGACCAGACCCATGGTGGCACCAGTGCCAAGTTGGGCTGGTTTGATAGTACCAAGTGGCTCCTGCAATCTGCCATCAAAAATTGCAAGGCGAGTTTTGTTTTCCAGGGAAAAGCGCCGTTGTTTGTGTTTAGGGGCCTGTGGGTGGGAGTGGCCGGATGGCTAATTAGAATCCACGATACGCAGCATGGTTCCCAGACCTGAGGTGGCACCAGTGCCAAGTCGGGCTAGTTGGATGGTGCAAAGTGGCTCCTGCAATCTGCCATCCAGAAGCGGGGCAGCTTACTTTTGTTTTCCAGGGAAACTGGCCGAGTTTTGTGTCTGGGGGCCTATGGCTGGGAGTGACCGGCTGGCTCCTGAAAAGCTACGATAGGCAGGATGGTGACCAGACCCATGGTGGCACCAGTGCCAAGTTGGGCTGATTTGATAGTACCAAGTGGCTCCTGCAATCTGCCATCAAATAGTCGGCAGGCGAGTTTTGTTTTCCAGGGAAAAGCGCCGTTGTTTGTGACTGGGGGCCTGTGGGTGGGAGTGACCGGCTGGCTCCTTAGAATCCACGATACGCAGGATGGTTCCCAGACTTGAGGTGGCACCAGTGACAAGTCGGGCCAGTTTGATGGTGCAAAGTGGCTCCTGCAATCTGCCATCCAGAAGCGGGGTAGCTTACTTTTCTTTGCCAGGGAAACGGGCCGAGGTTTTTCTCTGGGGGCCTATGGCTGGGAGTGACCGGGTGGCGCCTGAACAGCTACGATAGGCAGGATGGTGACCAGACCCATGGTGGCACCAGTGCCAAGTTGGGCTGGTTTGATAGTACCAAGTGGCTCCTGCAATCTGCCATCAAAATGTTGGCAGGCGAGTTTTGTTTTCCAGGGAAAAGCGCTGTTGTTTGTGTTTGGGGGCCTGTGGCTGGGAGTGACCGGCTGGCTCCTTAGAATCCACGATACGCAGGATGGTTCCCAGACCAGAGGTGGCACCAGTGCCAAGTCGGGCTGGTTTTATAGTACCAAGTGGTTCATGCAATCTGCCATCCAGAAGCGGGGCAGCTTAATTTTGTTTGCCAGGGAAACGGGCCGACCTTTGTGTCTGGGCGCCTATGGCTGGGAGTGACCTGCTAGGTACTGAAAAGCTACGATAGGCAGGATGGTGACCACATCCATGGTGGCACCAGTGCCAAGTTGGGCTGGTTTGATAGTACCAAGTGGCTCCTGCAATCCGCCATCAAAAAGTTGGCAGGCGAGTTTTGTTTTCCAGGGAAAAGCGCCGTTGTTTGTGGTTGGGTGCCTGTGGCAGGGAGTGGCCGGCTGGCTCCTTAGAATCCACGATACGCAGGATGGTTCCCAGACCCAAGGTGGCACCAGTGCCAAGTTGGGCTGGTTTGATACTATCAAGTGCGTCCTGCAATCTGCCATCCAGAAGCGGGGTAGCTTACTTTTTTTTGCCAGGGAAACGGGCCGAGGTTTTTGTCTCGGGGTATAAGGCTGGGGGTGACCGGCTGGCTCCTGAAAAGCTACGATAGGCAGGATGGTGACCAGACCCATGGTGGCACCAGTGCCAAGTTGGGCTGGTTTGATAGTACCAAGTGGCTCCTGCAATCTGCCATCAAAAATTTGGCAGGCGAGTTTTGTTTTCCAGGGAAAAGCGCCGTTGTTTGTGTTTGGGGGCCTGTGGCTGGGTGTGGCCGGCTGGCTAATTAGAATCCACGATACGCAGGATGGTTCCCAGACCAGAGGTGACCCCAGTGACAAGTCGGGCTGGTTTGATACTACCAAGTGCGTCCTGCAATCTGCCATCCAGAAGCGGGGTAGCTTACTATTGTTTGCCAGGGAAACGGGCCGAGGTGTTTGTCTCGGCGCCTGTGGCTGGGGGTGACCGGCTGGCTCCTGAAAAGCTACGATAGGCAGGATGGTGACCAGACCCATGGTGGCACCAGTGCCAAGTTGGGCTGGTTTGATAGTATCAAGTGGCTCCTGCAATCCGCCATCAAAATATTGGCAGGCGAGTTTTGTTTTCCAGGGAAAAGCGCCGTTGTTTGTGTTTGAGTGCCTGTGGCAGGGAGTGGCCGGCTGGCTGCTTAGAATCCACGATACGCAGGATGGTTCCCAGACCCAAGGTGGCACCAGTGCCAAGTTGGGCTGGTTTGATACTACGAAGTGCGTCCTGCAATCTGCCATCCAGAAGCGGGGCAGCTTACTTTTGTTTGCCAGGGAAACGGGCCGAGGTTTTTGTCTCGGGGCCTGTGGCTGGGGGTGACCGGCTGGCTCCTGAAAAGCTACGATAGGCAGGATGGTGACCAGACCCATGGTGGCACCAGTGCCGAGTTGGGCTGATTTGATAGTACCAAGTGGCTCCTGCAATCTGCCATCAAAAATTTGGCAGGCGAGTTTTGTTTTCCAGGGAAATGCGCCCTTGTTTGTGTTTGGGGGCCTGTGGCTGGGAGTGGCCGGCTGGCTAATTAGAATCAACGATACGCAGGATGGTTCCCAGACCAGAGTTGGCACCAGTGACAAGTCGGGCTGGTTTGATACTACCAAGCGCGTCCTGCAATCTGCCATCCAGAAGCGGGGCAGCTTACTTTTGTTTGCCAGGGAAACGGGCCGAGCTTTGTGTCTGGGGGCCTATGGCTGGGAGTGACCGGCTGGCTCCTGAAAAGCTACGATAGGCAGGATGGTGACCAGACCCATGGTGTCAGCAGTGCCAAGTTGGGCTGATTTGATAGTAGCAAGTGGCTCCTGCAATCTGCCATCAAAATGTTGGCAGGCGAGTTTTGTTTTCCAGGGAAAAGCGCCGTTGTTTGTGTTTGGGGGCCTGTGGCTGGGAGTGACCGGCTGGCTCCTTAGAATCCACGATACGCCCGATGGTTCCCAGACCCAAGGTGGCACCAGTGCCAAGTTGGGCTGGTTTGATAGTACCAAGTGGTTCCTGCAATCTGCCATCCAGAAGCGGGGCAGCTTACTTTTGTTTTCCAGGGAAAAGGGCCGAGGTTTTTCTCTGGGGGCCTATGGCTGGGAGTGACCGGCTGGCGCCTGAACAGCTACGATAGGCAGGATGGTTCCAAGACCCATGGTGGCACCAGTGCCATGTTCTGCTGATTTGATAGTACCAAGTGGCTCCTGCAATCTGCCATCAAAATGTTGGCAGGCGAGTTTTGTTTTCCAGGGAAAAGCGCCGTTGTTTGTGTTTGGGGGCCTGTGGCTGGGAGTGGCCAGCTTGCTAATTGGAATCCACGATACGCAGGATGGTTCCCAGACCAGAGGTGGCACCAGTGCCAAGTCGGGCTGGTTTGATAGTACCAAGTGCGTCCTGCAATCTGCCATCCACAAGCGGCGCCGCTTAGTTTTGTTTGCCACGGAAACGGGCCGAGGTTTGTGTCTGGGGGCCTATGGCTGGGAGTGACCGGCTAGGTCCTGAAAATCTACGATAGGCAGGATGGTGACCAGACCCATGGTGGCACCAGTGCCAAGTTGGGCTGGTTTGATAGTACCAAGTTGCTCCGGCAATCTGCCATCAAAATTTGGCAGGCGAGTTTTGTTTTCCAGGGAAAAGCGCCGCTGTTTGTGTTTGAGGGCCTGTGGCTGGGAGTGTCCGGCTGGCTCCTTAGAATCCACGATACGCAGGATGGTTCCCAGACCTGAGGTGGCACCAGTGCCAAGTCGGGCTAGTTTGATGGTGCAAAGTGGCTCCTGCAATCTGCCATCCAGAAGCGGGGCAGCTTACTTTTTTTTGCCAGGGAAACGGGCCGAGGTTTGTGTCTGGGGTCTATGGCTGGGAGTGACCGGCTGGCTCCTGAAAAGCTACGATAGGCAGGATGGTGACCAGACCCATGGTGGCACCAGTGCCAAGTTGGGCTGGTTTGATAGTACCAAGTGGCTCCGGCAATCTGCCATCAAAAAGTTGGCAGGCGAGTTTTGTTTTCCAGGGAAAAGCGCCGATGTTTGTGTTTGGGGGCCTGTGGCTGGGAGTGGCCGGCTGGCTCCTTAGAATCCACGATACGCAGGATGGTTCCCAGACCTGAGGTAGCACCAGTGCCAAGTCGGGCTGGTTTGATAGTACCAAGTGCGTCCTGCAATCTGCCATCCAGAAGCGGGGCAGCTTACTTTTGTTTGCCAGGGAAACGGGCCGAGGTTTGTGTCTGGGGGCCTATGGCAGGGAGTGACCGGCTGGCTCCTGAAAAGCTACGATAGGCAGGATGGTGACCAGACCCATGGTGGCACCAGTGCCAAGTTGGGCTGGTTTGATAGTACCAAGTGGCTCCTGCAATCTGCCATCAAAAGTTGGCAGGCGAGTTTTGTTTTCCAGGGAAAAGCGCCGTTGTTTGTGTTTGGGGGCCTGTGGCTGGGAGTGGCCGGCTGGCTGCTTAGAATCCACGATACGCAGGATGGTTCACTGACCTGAGGTGGCACCAGTGATAAGTTGGGCTGGTTTGATAGTACCAAGTGCGTCCTGCAATCTGCCATCCAGAAGCGGGGTAGCTTACTTTTGTTTGCCAGGGAAACGGGCCGAGCTTTGTGTCTGGGGGCCTATGGCTGGGAGTGACCGGCTGGCTCGTGAAAAGCTACGATAGGCAGGATGGTGACCAGACCCATGGTGGCACCAGAGCCATGTTCGGCTGATTTCAAAGTACAAAGTGGCTCCTGCAATCTGCCATCAAAAGTCAGCATGCAAGCTTTGTTTTCCAGGGAAAAGCGCCGTTGTTTGTGTCTGCGGGCCTGTGGCTGGAGTGGCCGGCTGGCTCCTTTAAACACACGATACGCCGGATGGTTCCCAGACCCAAGGTGGCACCAGTGCCAAGTTGGGCTGGTTTGATAGTACCAAGTGGTTCCTGCAATCTGCAATCAAAATGTTGGCAGGCGAGTTTTGTTTTCCAGGGAAAAGCGCCGATGTTTTTTTTTGGGGGCCTGTGGCTGGGAGTGGCCGGCTGGCTCCTTAGAATCCAAGATACGCAGGATGGTTCCCAGACCAGAGGTGGCACCAGTACCAAGTCGGGCTGGTTTGATAATAACAAGTGGATCCTGAAATCTGCCATCCAGAAGCGGGGCAGCTTACTTTTGTTTGCCAGGGAAACGGGCCGAGCTTTGTGTCTGGGGGCCTATGGCTGGGAGTGACCGGCTGGCTCCTGAAAAGCTACGATAGGCAGGAAGGTGACCAGACCCATGGTGTCAGCAGTGCCAAGTTGGGCTGGTTTGATAGTACCAAGTGGCTCCTGCAATCTGCCATCAAAAAGTTGGCAGGCGAGTTTTGTTTTCCAGGGAAAAGCGCCGTTGTTTGTGTTTGGGGGCCTGTGGCTGGGAGTGGCCGTCTTGCTAATTGGAATCCACCATACGCAGGAGGGTTCCCAGACCTGAGGTGGCACCAGTGACAAGTTGGGCCAGTTTGATGGTGCAAAGTGGCTCCTGCAATCTGCCATCCAGAAGCGGGGCAGCTTACTTTTGTTTGCCAGGGAAACGGGCCGAGGTTTGTGTCTGGGTTCCTATGGCTGGGAGTGACCGGCTGGCACCTGAAAAGCTACGATAGGCAGGATGGTGACCAGATCCATGGTGGCACCAGTGCCAAGTTGGGCTGATTTGATAGTACCAAGTGGCTCCTGCAATCTGCCATCAAAAATTTGGCAGGCGAGTTTTGTTTCCCAGGGAAAAGCGCCGTTGTTTGTATTTGGGGGCCTGTGGCTGGGAGTGGCCCGCTGGCTCCTTAGAATCCACGATACGCAGGATGGTTCCCAGACCCAAGGTGGCACCATTTCCAAGTTGGGCTGGTTTGATAGTACCAAGTGCGTACTGCAATCTGCCATCCAGAAGCGGGGCAGCTTACTTTTGTTTGCCAGGGAAACGGGCCGAGGTTTTTGTCTGGGGGCCTATGGCTGGGAGTGACCGGCTGGCTCCTGAAAAGCTACGATAGGCAGGATGGTGACCAGACCCATGGTGGCACCAGTGCCAAGTTGGGCTGATTTGATAGTACCAAGTGGCTCCTGCAATCTGCCATCAAAAAGTTGGCAGGCGAGTTTTGTTTTCCAGGGAAAAGCGCCGTTGTTTGTGTTTGGGGGCCTGTGGCTGGGAGTGGCCGGGTGGCTCCTTAGAATCCACGATACGCAGGATGGTTCCCAGACCCAAGGTGGCACCAGTGCCAAGTTGGGCTGGTTTGATAGTACCAAGTGTCTCCTGCAATCTGCCATCCAGAAGCAGGGCAGCTTACTTTTGTTTGCCAGAGAAATAGGCCTAGGTTTTTGTTTGGGGGCCTGTGGCTAGGAGTGGCCGGCTGGCTCCTAAGAATCCACGATACGCAGGATGTTTCCCAGACCCAAGGTGGCACCAGTGCCAAGTCGGGCTGGTTTGATAGTACCAAGTGGCTCCTGGAAACTCCATCAAAAAGTTGGCAGGCGTGTTTTGTTTTCCAGGGAACAGCGCCGTTGATTTTGTTTGGGGGCCTGTGGCTCAGAGTGGCCGGGTGGCTCCTTAGAATCCACGATACGCAGGATGGTTCCCAGACCCAAGGTGGCACCAGTGCCAAGTCGGGCTGGTTTGATTACACCAAGTGGCTCCTGCAATCTGCCATCCAGAAGTGAGGCAGCTAAGTTTTGTTTGCGAGAAAAAAGGGCCGTGGTTTTTGTTGGGGGCCTGTGGCTGGGAGTAGCCGGCTGGCTCCTTAAAATGCACGATAGGCAGGATGGTTCCCAGACCCAAGGTGGCACCAGTGCCAAGTCGGGCTGGTTTGATAGTACCAAGTGGCTCCTGCAATCTGCCATCCAGAAGCGGGGCAGCTGAGTTTTGTTTGCCAGAGAAAAAGGCTGTGGTTTGTGTTTGGGGGCCTGTGGCTGGCAGTGGCCGGCTGGCTCCTGAAAATCCACGATACGCAGCATGGTTCCCAGACCCAAGGTGGCACCAGTGCCAAGTGGGGCTCGTTTGACAGTGTCAAGTGCCTCCTGCAATCTCCCATCCAGAAGCGGGGCAGCTGAGTTTTTTTTGCCAGGGAAACGGACCTTTGTTTTTGATTGGGCTCTGTGGCCGAGAGTGGTCGGCTGTCTCCTGACAATCCACAATACGCAGGATGGTTCCCAGACCCAAGGTGGCACCAGTGCCAAGTCGGGCTGGTTTGATAGTACCAAGTGTCTCCTGCAATCTGCCATCCAGAAGCGGGGCAGCTGAGTTTTGTTTGCCAGAGAAAAGGGCCGTGGGTTGTGTTTGGGGGCATATGGCTGGGAGTGGCCACCTGGCTCCTTAAAATGCACGATACGCCGCATGGTAACCAGGCGCAAGGTGGCACCAGTGCCAAGTCAGGCTGTTTTTGTAGTACCCAGTGGCTCCTGCAATTTGCCATCCAGAAGCGGGGCAGTTGAATTTTGTTTGCTAGAGAAAAGGGCTGTGGTTTGTGTTTGGGGGCCTATGGCTGAGAGTGGCCGGCTGGCCCCTGAAAATCAACGATAGGCAGGATGGTTCCCAGATCCAAGGTGGCACCAGTGCCAAGTAAGGCTGGTTGTATGGTTCAAAGTAACTCCTGCAATCTGCCATCCAGAAGCGGGACAGCTGAGTTTTTTTTGCCAGAGAAAAGGTCCATGGTTTCTTTTTGGGGCATACGGCTGGGAATTGCCGGCTGGCTCCTTAAAATGCTCGATACGCAGGATGGTTCCCAGAGCCAAGGTGGCACCACTGCCAAGTCGGGCTCTTTTTGTAGTACCAAGTGCGTCCTGCAATTTGCCATCCAGAAGAGGGGCAGTTGAGTTTTGTTTGCCAGAGAAAAGGGCCGTTGTTTGTGTTTGGGGGCCTGTGGCTGGGAGTGTTCGGCTGGTTCCTGAATATGTACGATACGCAGGATTGTTCCCAGATCCAAGGTGGCAGCAGTGCCATGTTGTGCTGGTGTGATAGTCCCAAGTGGCTCCTGCAATCTGCCATCCAGAAGTGGGGCAGCTGATTTTTGTTTGCCAGAGAAAAGGTCCGTGGTTTGTTTTTGGGGGCATATGGCTGAGAGTGGCCGGCTGGCCCCTGAAAATCCACGATACACAGGATGGTTCCCAGATCCAAGGTGGCACCTGTGCCAAGTCGGGCTGATTTGATAGTACTAAGTAGCTCCTGCAATCTGCCATCCAGAAGCGGGGCAGCTTACTTTTGTTTGCCAGGGAAACGGGCCGAGGTTTGTGTTTGGGGGCCTATGGCTGAGAGTGACCGGCTGGCTCCTGAAAAGCTACAATAGGCAGGATGGTGACCAGACCCATGGTGGCACCAGTGCCAAGTTGGGCTGGTTTGATAGTACCAAGTGGTTCCTGCAATCTGCCATCCAGAAGCAGGGCAGCTGAGTTTTGTTTGCCAGAGAAAAGGGCCTTGGTTTGTGTTTGGGGGCATATGGCTGGGTGTGGCCAGCTGGCTCCTTAAAATGCACGATATGCAACATGGCTCCCAGACCCAAGGTGGCACAAGTGCCAAGTTGGGCTGGTTTGATAGTACCAAGTGGCTCCTGCAATCTTCCATGATCACGTGGAGAAATACTTTCTGGTTTCAGCCTCATGCTCTTTCTTCTCTCCCTCAACTTCTCTATCACCTCTCATCTGGTTCACATGCGCTGTCTTCAAGGTCCACAGGCTACTTTTCACAGAATCTTCTGGCCTGATGAAGTAAGGATGATGAATAGAACAGAGCTGGGATCTATTTTCCAGTTTGGATAAAATGCATTCTGCACACAAATCCAAGGAGAACGGGCTGCCCCGATGCCCAGAAAATCTTTCACTCCTGCTAGTGTTCTATGTCAACCGCAACTTAGTCTGAAAGAAAAGCTTTTTCTCTGAGAGCATCTGAGAGGTTTGCATGAAGCACTGATATCTGACATATGCAATTTTGAATAGGAGAGGAAAAAGAAAATGGCAAGGAGTTTTTAATTTTAGTGGTTTCAATTTTAATTTCCGTGCACTTTTTCAAAACTTGTCAGCTCAAATGCCCATCAACATCTTTTAGTCATCTGTAAGTCAGTATTCATATAAAATGTGCTTCAAATCCAAAGAATTTCAAATTTGCACTCCAAGCTTCTATGCCTAGATTTATGATTTCCTACACATATTAGATGAAAGGAAGGCCTTTTTTACTGTGGGAGTGCTGGAACACTGGAACAGGTTGCCCAGAGAAGTTGTGGGTGTCCCATCCCTGAAAGTATTCAAGGTCACCCTGGACGGGGCTTGGAGCAGCAACAAAGGAGAAGCTTGATGGTAGAGAAACAAAGTTGGACTATAGAAGAAACTCGGATTGAAGTATAGGATCAAGTTTTCTCTCAGCTCTTGGGGTAAATTCAAAGTTGTACAAAATGACATTTATCTGTGCTATTCACTACTGTAACAGAAAGTTTCATGAAAACTGTACAGAAGATAGTAAATTTTAAAAGAGATAAGAATTACAGCATAAAATCCATGGGATAGGTTACAACATGAGACACTCTCTAAGAGAAAATCTCTGTGTTTCAGCACTTCATCGGGGTAAGATTTCATGAAGTGCCAAAGAAGGCGGCAAAATATCATTCGGGACATTATTTACTGGAATTCAGCCTGGCCATTAGTAGGAACTGCCTTTGAACATATCATGTAGATATACCACACACACTTTCCCTTCACTGAAAAATTACTGTTTACAACAAATAAGCAATTGACAATCAAAATTGATTGAAAGCATCTTAAACATGTCAAGTATTTCATTGTAGATGATCTGTGATCCAAATGCTTCTTCCACCTTCGAGAGGGACAGAAGAATTCTTCCATATCATGATGGTTTAAAATTGTATCAACCAATGTTTTCTGCTGAAAAGATATCATCTATTTTTTTCTATTTTTGGAAGAAAATATTCCTAGACATACAACAGGTGAGAACTAAGTAATTTTAAAGAAACAAATGAAATGAAAATATTCTGTAAATAGAATGAAATGAAAAGCTGTGTTTTAAATAGGAGCTAAATATTAAACAGAATTTTTGTACCAGGCATTTGAATTACTGCACCAGCTCTTTTGCCCATCAAGAGAGGCATTTAGCATTTCAGTCTTTTCCAAGGTGTTCATGATCTGCTATGCTGATCTCTGTGTGTGCCTAGGTGTGTGTGGAGGGGGGGGCATATGAAGGGGAGTGTGTATGTTTGCTTTACAATTGTTGTGGCAGATTCATGCCTCAGCTCCACATTTTGTTTTAAAAAGGTCACACCGAGTGGATATGAAGTTTACTATCAACAAGAGATCGATTCCCAAATCATCCATTTGACTCTCCCTTATAAATCATGTGCTTTGTTGCATATTTTATCAAATATACTTTCAAGCCAGATGGAGGAAGGAGGATGTGGGAATCCCTCCACCATCTTGCAACTTTTATGTAAGTAGGTTTTCAAGAAAATCATCATTTCTCTTTTAAATATGTCTGGAACAGGCATGATGGTAGTGTCAACCTGTTGGAGTTTTTGTTGCTGGAAGAAGTTGTACAAAAGGATTGGTTTTTACATTGACCAGTTACTGAATCAAGCGCAGGAATACATTGGAAATTTAGCTGGGGGTTCCTTTTCCCAGCAGACTACTTCTAGAACGAGCTTGTACACTGAAGCTGACTCTTTTGCTCTCTTTTTGTTTCTTTCCTATTTTCTTGGCTTCTTTGCCACTATCTAGACAATTTTGGAACTTTGTTCCCAACTAAAATGGTTTCAATAGTCTGATTGTGATCATACATTTTTACAAGGAATTTTTAAAATCTTTCCTCGAGTCCAGAAAGTCAAGGACTTAGATCTTTTTCTTCCCTTATCAATATTGCCATGAAATTGATAAATAAAGACCAACTCTTTATTTTTGTTTTTAACCCACGTAGATAATTCCCATCCATTAATCCATTTTGTGGACCAATAGCTGCCATTCTGATGGAAGCTGTCACTTCTTAACAATAGGCATTCTGTGACTATGTTGACAGCACTTTGGGTGAAGATCCTAACTGGTCTTAGATATACATAGGGAGAAATTTGCTCAGCCAGTGTCAGTCTTAAGCATGCGTATCAGAAGATCTTTCTAGAGCTGGGAATTTTCCCATGAAAGGGATTCAGTTAGGGAAGAGACACTTGTGCCAGAGTTTTACATTCTTCTTGAACACTGCTTAAGGAACTTAGATGCCATGTCCATTTGGATCTCTGTCTGCACAGAACTTTGTCATGCCAGTGCTTTGAAATGCATCTTGAAGAGAATTCACTAGCACAGAATGAAAGAGAGTGGAAGGGGTTGGTGGGGCTAACCAGGCCCAACCCCCCTGCCTAAACCAGGATACCTAGAGCCTCTTGCCCAGGATTCTATCTGGGTGTACTTTTAATGTCTTCAAAGATCCAGGCTCCACAATCTTTCTGGGCAGTCTGTGCCGTGGTTCAGTCACCCTGACAGTAAAGAAACATTTACTGATGTTCAAAGGCAATCTCCTGTATTTCAGTGTGTGCCCACTGCCTCTTGTCTTTTCCCTCAGCATCACTGAAAAGACACTGATTCCCTCCCCTTTGCACTATTGCTTCCATATGTATGTGTGATGCCATGTAGAGGTATGTCAAAAACCTCCCTGAAGCCCAGGCAGATAATATTCCCTTCATCTACCAGTCAAGTTGATTCATCAGAGGAGTTTAAAGTGATGTTCAGCATGAAATTCCCCTGAAAAATCATGCTAACTACATTATTTGGTCATCTGTCATGTGCCTGGCAAGGATTTCCAGGAAGAGCTGCTTCATCAACTTCCTGGGGATAAAAAAGAGGCTGGCTGGTTTGTACTATGGCGAGTCCTCTTAATTGCCTTTTTTGAAGATGGGTGTCATTTGCTAACATCCACTCTTTAGCCTCTCTTGTCGTCTACATCTTAGCAAAACGCTTTTCCACTATGTCTGGCTAGGAAAAACTGTGCCAGCACAGAAAACATCTCCCATCGTGTTCTAGAAGTTGCACGGATGTCTGCCAAGTGTTTGGCAGGAAGAAAAGAAAAGTTGTCCAAAACAGCTTCCAATCGAATGTTCCTGTGATTGGAAAAGTCAGGAGAGTGCAAAGGTACTGTTTTCTATCAGTTGGCAAGGTGCGCACACAATCCCAGTGTTGTACAGCTTGCTTCTTCACCTTCCCGAAGCTGCCGCTCTCGCCGGCTGCCGGAGCCCAAGAAGCGGCTTCTTCGCGCAAAGACGATTGTGCCGCTCACAGGGCTCTCCTTAGCGCGGCTTCTGCCGAAAGACGCCCGGCAGCGGCTCTTACCTCCGGAGAGCATCCTACCTTCGTCTTTCTCGTCTTTTGTAGTCTACATCTTAGCAAAACGCTTTTCCACTATGTCTGGCTAGGAAAAACTGTGCCAGCACAGAAAACATCTCCCATCGTGTTCTAGAAGTTGCACGGATGTCTGCCAAGTGTTTGGCAGGAAGAAAAGAAAAGTTGTCCAAAACAGCTTCCAATCGAATGTTCCTGTGATTGGAAAAGTCAGGAGAGTGCAAAGGTACTGTTTTCTATCAGTTGGCAAGGTGCGCACACAATCCCAGTGTTGTACAGCTTGCTTCTTCACCTTCCCGAAGCTGCCGCTCTCGCCGGCTGCCGGAGCCCAAGAAGCGGCTTCTTCGCGCAAAGACGATTGTGCCGCTCACAGGGCTCTCCTTAGCGCGGCTTCTGCCGAAAGACGCCCGGCAGCGGCTCTTACCTCCGGAGAGCATCCTACCTTCGTCTTTCTCGTCTTTTGTAGTCTACATCTTAGCAAAACGCTTTTCCACTATGTCTGGCTAGGAAAAACTGTGCCAGCACAGAAAACATCTCCCATCGTGTTCTAGAAGTTGCACGGATGTCTGCCAAGTGTTTGGCAGGAAGAAAAGAAAAGTTGTCCAAAACAGCTTCCAATCGAATGTTCCTGTGATTGGAAAAGTCAGGAGAGTGCAAAGGTACTGTTTTCTATCAGTTGGCAAGGTGCGCACACAATCCCAGTGTTGTACAGCTTGCTTCTTCACCTTCCCGAAGCTGCCGCTCTCGCCGGCTGCCGGAGCCCAAGAAGCGGCTTCTTCGCGCAAAGACGATTGTGCCGCTCACAGTGCTCTCCTTAGCGCGGCTTCTGCCGAAAGACGCCCGGCAGCGGCTCTTACCTCCGGAGAGCATCCTACCTTCGTCTTTCGCGTCTTTTGTAGTCTACATCTTAGCAAAACGCTTTTCCACTATGTCTGGCTAGGAAAAACTGTGCCAGCACAGAAAACATCTCCCATCGTGTTCTAGAAGTTGCACGGATGTCTGCCAAGTGTTTGGCAGGAAGAAAAGAAAAGTTGTCCAAAACAGCTTCCAATCGAATGTTCCTGTGATTGGAAAAGTCAGGAGAGTGCAAAGGTACTGTTTTCTATCAGTTGGCAAGGTGCGCACACAATCCCAGTGTTGTACAGCTTGCTTCTTCACCTTCCCGAAGCTGCCGCTCTCGCCGGCTGCCGGAGCCCAAGAAGCGGCTTCTTCGCGCAAAGACGATTGTGCCGCTCACAGTGCTCTCCTTAGCGCGGCTTCTGCCGAAAGACGCCCGGCAGCGGCTCTTACCTCCGGAGAGCATCCTACCTTCGTCTTTCGCGTCTTTTGTAGTCTACATCTTAGCAAAACGCTTTTCCACTATGTCTGGCTAGGAAAAACTGTGCCAGCACAGAAAACATCTCCCATCGTGTTCTAGAAGTTGCACGGATGTCTGCCAAGTGTTTGGCAGGAAGAAAAGAAAAGTTGTCCAAAACAGCTTCCAATCGAATGTTCCTGTGATTGGAAAAGTCAGGAGAGTGCAAAGGTACTGTTTTCTATCAGTTGGCAAGGTGCGCACACAATCCCAGTGTTGTACAGCTTGCTTCTTCACCTTCCCGAAGCTGCCGCTCTCGCCGGCTGCCGGAGCCCAAGAAGCGGCTTCTTCGCGCAAAGACGATTGTGCCGCTCACAGTGCTCTCCTTAGCGCGGCTTCTGCCGAAAGACGCCCGGCAGCGGCTCTTACCTCCGGAGAGCATCCTACCTTCGTCTTTCGCGTCTTTTGTAGTCTACATCTTAGCAAAACGCTTTTCCACTATGTCTGGCTAGGAAAAACTGTGCCAGCACAGAAAACATCTCCCATCGTGTTCTAGAAGTTGCACGGATGTCTGCCAAGTGTTTGGCAGGAAGAAAAGAAAAGTTGTCCAAAACAGCTTCCAATCGAATGTTCCTGTGATTGGAAAAGTCAGGAGAGTGCAAAGGTACTGTTTTCTATCAGTTGGCAAGGTGCGCACACAATCCCAGTGTTGTACAGCTTGCTTCTTCACCTTCCCGAAGCTGCCGCTCTCGCCGGCTGCCGGAGCCCAAGAAGCGGCTTCTTCGCGCAAAGACGATTGTGCCGCTCACAGTGCTCTCCTTAGCGCGGCTTCTGCCGAAAGACGCCCGGCAGCGGCTCTTACCTCCGGAGAGCATCCTACCTTCGTCTTTCGCGTCTTTTGTAGTCTACATCTTAGCAAAACGCTTTTCCACTATGTCTGGCTAGGAAAAACTGTGCCAGCACAGAAAACATCTCCCATCGTGTTCTAGAAGTTGCACGGATGTCTGCCAAGTGTTTGGCAGGAAGAAAAGAAAAGTTGTCCAAAACAGCTTCCAATCGAATGTTCCTGTGATTGGAAAAGTCAGGAGAGTGCAAAGGTACTGTTTTGTATCAGTTGGCAAGGTGCGCACACAATCCCAGTGTTGTACAGCTTGCTTCTTCACCTTCCCGAAGCTGCCGCTCTCGCCGGCTGCCGGAGCCCAAGAAGCGGCTTCTTCGCGCAAAGACGATTGTGCCGCTCACAGTGCTCTCCTTAGCGCAGCTTCTGCCGAAAGACGCCCGGCAGCGGCTCTTACCTCCTGAGAGTGGCAGCTTCGGGAAGGTGAAGAAGCAAGCTGTACAACACTGGGATTGTGTGCGCACCTTGCCAACTGATAGAAAACAGTACCTTTGCACTCTCCTGACTTTTCCAATCACAGGAACATTCGATTGGAAGCTGTTTTGGACAACTTTTCTTTTCTTCCTCCCAAACACTTGGCAGACATCCGTGCAACTTCTAGAAAACGATGGGAGATGTTTTCTGTGCTGGCACGGGTTTTCCTAGCCAGACATAGTGGAAAAGCGTTTTGCTAAGATGTAGACTACAAAAGACGCGAAAGACGAAGGTAGGATGCTCTCCGGAGGTAAGAGCCGCTGCCGGGCGTCTTTCGGCAGAAGCCGCGCTAACGAGAGCCCTGTGAGCGGCACAATCGTCTTTGCGCGAAGAAGCCGCTTCTTGGGCTCCGGCAGCCGGCGAGAGCGGCAGCTTCGGGAAGGTGAAGAAGCAAGCTGTACAACACTGGGATTGTGTGCGCACCTTGCCAACTGATAGAAAACAGTACCTTTGCACTCTCCTGACTTTTCCAATCACAGGAACATTCGATTGGAAGCTGTTTTGGACAACTTTTCTTTTCTTCCTGCCAAACACTTGGCAGACATCCGTGCAACTTCTAGAACACGATGGGAGATGTTTTCTGTGCTGGCACAGTTTTTCCTAGCCAGACATAGTGGAAAAGCGTTTTGCTAAGATGTAGACTACAAAAGACGCGAAAGACGAAGGTAGGATGCTCTCCGGAGGTAAGAGCCGCTGCCGGGCGTCTTTCGGCAGAAGCCGCGCTAAGGAGAGCACTGTGAGCGGCACAATCGTCTTTGCGCGAAGAAGCCGCTTCTTGGGCTCCGGCAGCCGGCGAGAGCGGCAGCTTCGGGAAGGTGAAGAAGCAAGCTGTACAACACTGGGATTGTGTGCGCACCTTGCCAACTGATAGAAAACAGTACCTTTGCACTCTCCTGACTTTTCCAATCACAGGAACATTCGATTGGAAGCTGTTTTGGACAACTTTTCTTTTCTTCCTGCCAAACACTTGGCAGACATCCGTGCAACTTCTAGAACACGATGGGAGATGTTTTCTGTGCTGGCACAGTTTTTCCTAGCCAGACATAGTGGAAAAGCGTTTTGCTAAGATGTAGACTACAAAAGACGCGAAAGACGAAGGTAGGATGCTCTCCGGAGGTAAGAGCCGCTGCCGGGCGTCTTTCGGCAGAAGCCGCGCTAAGGAGAGCACTGTGAGCGGCACAATCGTCTTTGCGCGAAGAAGCCGCTTCTTGGGCTCCGGCAGCCGGCGAGAGCGGCAGCTTCGGGAAGGTGAAGAAGCAAGCTGTACAACACTGGGATTGTGTGCGCACCTTGCCAACTGATAGAAAACAGTACCTTTGCACTCTCCTGACTTTTCCAATCACAGGAACATTCGATTGGAAGCTGTTTTGGACAACTTTTCTTTTCTTCCTGCCAAACACTTGGCAGACATCCGTGCAACTTCTAGAACACGATGGGAGATGTTTTCTGTGCTGGCACAGTTTTTCCTAGCCAGACATAGTGGAAAAGCGTTTTGCTAAGATGTAGACTACAAAAGACGCGAAAGACGAAGGTAGGATGCTCTCCGGAGGTAAGAGCCGCTGCCGGGCGTCTTTCGGCAGAAGCCGCGCTAAGGAGAGCACTGTGAGCGGCACAATCGTCTTTGCGCGAAGAAGCCGCTTCTTGGGCTCCGGCAGCCGGCGAGAGCGGCAGCTTCGGGAAGGTGAAGAAGCAAGCTGTACAACACTGGGATTGTGTGCGCACCTTGCCAACTGATAGAAAACAGTACCTTTGCACTCTCCTGACTTTTCCAATCACAGGAACATTCGATTGGAAGCTGTTTTGGACAACTTTTCTTTTCTTCCTGCCAAACACTTGGCAGACATCCGTGCAACTTCTAGAACACGATGGGAGATGTTTTCTGTGCTGGCACAGTTTTTCCTAGCCAGACATAGTGGAAAAGCGTTTTGCTAAGATGTAGACTACAAAAGACGCGAAAGACGAAGGTAGGATGCTCTCCGGAGGTAAGAGCCGCTGCCGGGCGTCTTTCGGCAGAAGCCGCGCTAAGGAGAGCACTGTGAGCGGCACAATCGTCTTTGCGCGAAGAAGCCGCTTCTTGGGCTCCGGCAGCCGGCGAGAGCGGCAGCTTCGGGAAGGTGAAGAAGCAAGCTGTACAACACTGGGATTGTGTGCGCACCTTGCCAACTGATAGAAAACAGTACCTTTGCACTCTCCTGACTTTTCCAATCACAGGAACATTCGATTGGAAGCTGTTTTGGACAACTTTTCTTTTCTTCCTGCCAAACACTTGGCAGACATCCGTGCAACTTCTAGAACACGATGGGAGATGTTTTCTGTGCTGGCACAGTTTTTCCTAGCCAGACATAGTGGAAAAGCGTTTTGCTAAGATGTAGACTACAAAAGACGCGAAAGACGAAGGTAGGATGCTCTCCGGAGGTAAGAGCCGCTGCCGGGCGTCTTTCGGCAGAAGCCGCGCTAAGGAGAGCACTGTGAGCGGCACAATCGTCTTTGCGCAAAGAAGCCGCTTCTTGGGCTCCGGCAGCCGGCGAGAGCGGCAGCTTCGGGAAGGTGAAGAAGCAAGCTGTACAACACTGGGATTGTGTGCGCACCTTGCCAACTGATAGAAAACAGTACCTTTGCACTCTCCTGACTTTTCCAATCACAGGAACATTCGATTGGAAGCTGTTTTGGACAACTTTTCTTTTCTTCCTGCCAAACACTTGGCAGACATCCGTGCAACTTCTAGAACACGATGGGAGATGTTTTCTGTGCTGGCACAGTTTTTCCTAGCCAGACATAGTGGAAAAGCGTTTTGCTAAGATGTAGACTACAAAAGACGCGAAAGACGAAGGTAGGATGCTCTCCGGAGGTAAGAGCCGCTGCCGGGCGTCTTTCGGCAGAAGCCGCGCTAAGGAGAGCACTGTGAGCGGCACAATCGTCTTTGCGCGAAGAAGCCGCTTCTTGGGCTCCGGCAGCCGGCGAGAGCGGCAGCTTCGGGAAGGTGAAGAAGCAAGCTGTACAACACTGGGATTGTGTGCGCACCTTGCCAACTGATAGAAAACAGTACCTTTGCACTCTCCTGACTTTTCCAATCACAGGAACATTCGATTGGAAGCTGTTTTGGACAACTTTTCTTTTCTTCCTGCCAAACACTTGGCAGACATCCGTGCAACTTCTAGAACACGATGGGAGATGTTTTCTGTGCTGGCACAGTTTTTCCTAGCCAGACATAGTGGAAAAGCGTTTTGCTAAGATGTAGACTACAAAAGACGCGAAAGACGAAGGTAGGATGCTCTCCGGAGGTAAGAGCCGCTGCCGGGCGTCTTTCGGCAGAAGCCGCGCTAAGGAGAGCACTGTGAGCGGCACAATCGTCTTTGCGCGAAGAAGCCGCTTCTTGGGCTCCGGCAGCCGGCGAGAGCGGCAGCTTCGGGAAGGTGAAGAAGCAAGCTGTACAACACTGGGATTGTGTGCGCACCTTGCCAACTGATAGAAAACAGTACCTTTGCACTCTCCTGACTTTTCCAATCACAGGAACATTCGATTGGAAGCTGTTTTGGACAACTTTTCTTTTCTTCCTGCCAAACACTTGGCAGACATCCGTGCAACTTCTAGAACACGATGGGAGATGTTTTCTGTGCTGGCACAGTTTTTCCTAGCCAGACATAGTGGAGAAGCTTTTTGCCGAGGTGTAGATGAGAAGAGGAGCTAAAGACGAAGGTAGGATGCTCTCCGGAGGTAAGAGCCGCTGCCGGGCGTCTTTCGGCAGAAGCCGCGCTAAGGAGAGCCCTGTGAGCGGCACAATCGTCTTTGCGCGAAGAAGCCGCTTCTTGGGCTCCGGCAGCCGGCGAGAGCGGCAGCTTCGGGAAGGTGAAGAAGCAAGCTGTACAACACTGGGATTGTGTGCGCACCTTGCCAACTGATAGAAAACAGTACCTTTGCACTCTCCTGACTTTTCCAATCACAGGAACATTCGATTG
Source organism: Melospiza melodia melodia (assembly GCF_035770615.1). NCBI lineage: Eukaryota > Metazoa > Chordata > Aves > Passeriformes > Passerellidae > Melospiza > Melospiza melodia. Next base: position 706,552 of record NW_026948488.1, on the reverse strand, counting down.
GAAGCTGTTTTGGACAACTTTTCTTTTCTTCCTGCCAAACACTTGGCAGACATCCGTGCAACTTCTAGAACACGATGGGAGATGTTTTCTGTGCTGGCACAGTTTTTCCTAGCCAGACATAGTGGAAAAGCGTTTTGCTAAGATGTAGACGACAAGAGAGGCTAAAGAGTGGATGTTAGCAAATGACACCCATCTTCAAAAAAGGCAATTAAGAGGACTCGCCATAGTACAAACCAGCCAGCCTCTTTTTTATCCCCAGGTAGTTGATGAAGCAGCTCTTCCTGGAAATCCTTGCCAGGCACATGACAGATGACCAAATAATGTAGTTAGCATGATTTTTCAGGGGAATTTCATGCTGAACATCACTTTAAACTCCTCTGATGAATCAACTTGACTGGTAGATGAAGGGAATATTATCTGCCTGGGCTTCAGGGAGGTTTTTGACATACCTCTACATGGCATCACACATACATATGGAAGCAATAGTGCAAAGGGGAGGGAATCAGTGTCTTTTCAGTGATGCTGAGGGAAAAGACAAGAGGCAGTGGGCACACACTGAAATACAGGAGATTGCCTTTGAACATCAGTAAATGTTTCTTTACTGTCAGGGTGACTGAACCACGGCACAGACTGCCCAGAAAGATTGTGGAGCCTGGATCTTTGAAGACATTAAAAGTACACCCAGATAGAATCCTGGGCAAGAGGCTCTAGGTATCCTGGTTTAGGCAGGGGGGTTGGGCCTGGTTAGCCCCACCAACCCCTTCCACTCTCTTTCATTCTGTGCTAGTGAATTCTCTTCAAGATGCATTTCAAAGCACTGGCATGACAAAGTTCTGTGCAGACAGAGATCCAAATGGACATGGCATCTAAGTTCCTTAAGCAGTGTTCAAGAAGAATGTAAAACTCTGGCACAAGTGTCTCTTCCCTAACTGAATCCCTTTCATGGGAAAATTCCCAGCTCTAGAAAGATCTTCTGATACGCATGCTTAAGACTGACACTGGCTGAGCAAATTTCTCCCTATGTATATCTAAGACCAGTTAGGATCTTCACCCAAAGTGCTGTCAACATAGTCACAGAATGCCTATTGTTAAGAAGTGACAGCTTCCATCAGAATGGCAGCTATTGGTCCACAAAATGGATTAATGGATGGGAATTATCTACGTGGGTTAAAAACAAAAATAAAGAGTTGGTCTTTATTTATCAATTTCATGGCAATATTGATAAGGGAAGAAAAAGATCTAAGTCCTTGACTTTCTGGACTCGAGGAAAGATTTTAAAAATTCCTTGTAAAAATGTATGATCACAATCAGACTATTGAAACCATTTTAGTTGGGAACAAAGTTCCAAAATTGTCTAGATAGTGGCAAAGAAGCCAAGAAAATAGGAAAGAAACAAAAAGAGAGCAAAAGAGTCAGCTTCAGTGTACAAGCTCGTTCTAGAAGTAGTCTGCTGGGAAAAGGAACCCCCAGCTAAATTTCCAATGTATTCCTGCGCTTGATTCAGTAACTGGTCAATGTAAAAACCAATCCTTTTGTACAACTTCTTCCAGCAACAAAAACTCCAACAGGTTGACACTACCATCATGCCTGTTCCAGACATATTTAAAAGAGAAATGATGATTTTCTTGAAAACCTACTTACATAAAAGTTGCAAGATGGTGGAGGGATTCCCACATCCTCCTTCCTCCATCTGGCTTGAAAGTATATTTGATAAAATATGCAACAAAGCACATGATTTATAAGGGAGAGTCAAATGGATGATTTGGGAATCGATCTCTTGTTGATAGTAAACTTCATATCCACTCGGTGTGACCTTTTTAAAACAAAATGTGGAGCTGAGGCATGAATCTGCCACAACAATTGTAAAGCAAACATACACACTCCCCTTCATATGCCCCCCCCTCCACACACACCTAGGCACACACAGAGATCAGCATAGCAGATCATGAACACCTTGGAAAAGACTGAAATGCTAAATGCCTCTCTTGATGGGCAAAAGAGCTGGTGCAGTAATTCAAATGCCTGGTACAAAAATTCTGTTTAATATTTAGCTCCTATTTAAAACACAGCTTTTCATTTCATTCTATTTACAGAATATTTTCATTTCATTTGTTTCTTTAAAATTACTTAGTTCTCACCTGTTGTATGTCTAGGAATATTTTCTTCCAAAAATAGAAAAAAATAGATGATATCTTTTCAGCAGAAAACATTGGTTGATACAATTTTAAACCATCATGATATGGAAGAATTCTTCTGTCCCTCTCGAAGGTGGAAGAAGCATTTGGATCACAGATCATCTACAATGAAATACTTGACATGTTTAAGATGCTTTCAATCAATTTTGATTGTCAATTGCTTATTTGTTGTAAACAGTAATTTTTCAGTGAAGGGAAAGTGTGTGTGGTATATCTACATGATATGTTCAAAGGCAGTTCCTACTAATGGCCAGGCTGAATTCCAGTA